>NW_013525124.1:208569-252861 GCF_000836215.1 Papilio polytes
TTAGTCCTAAACCGTGCAAAAACAATAAGACAAACTTTTTATTTTCTGTAAAACAAGATTTTGCTTGTGACTATGTTCACTACTATGTAAAAGAAATCTAGCTAAGTAAAGCTTAAGTTTTTCAGTGATAATGTTGCATTATAATGCAAAAGAATTGTGGAAAATGTCCCATAGTTCTTTTTCTAGTTATAAGTATAAATAATTGCATTAATAATTTAGTAAGACTTGTTAAGAAAGATACAATGTGTATACTTCCATGATTTGATCATTTTGAAAGGATAATTGGATAGCAAAAGTTTCTGACACCAGAATTTTGTCCCTTTTTTCCTATCTATAAACTAATATAAATAGGAAAGATTTGTATTTTTGTATGTATTGACATAACTCAAAAACGACTGGACCGATTTTAAAAATTCTTACGCCATTAATAAGCTATGTGACCACTAAGTACTGTAAGCTATATTTTTACTATTTTTTTAATTTCATACTGGCAAAGTTGCGAGCAACAGCTACTGTAAGATATTTTGGAACTTGAGGAGCTTGCTTAGTGGTTATGAACTAGACTGGTATTCTACAAGTCTGTAAATTATTCATGTACCAATTTGTTTTTACATTTTGCAAATTAATATGTATATTTCAACATTTGTATCTAGGAATACATATATTATATGTGCAGCCACTGTGGGGCTCTTTCCCAACCCTAGATATGACCTGTAGGGTACTTAACCAATTCTAAAAATGTAATTTTCTAGGTACTAACTTGAATACTTAACAAAAGTAAGTTCACACTCAACAGTTGACAGAAATGTAATGATAAAAACAAGACAGAGAATTTTAATGGAAGGTTTTGTGGTATTGTTAAGTGAGCACTTTGCCAACCATTGTTCTTGCTAAGTTAATTTTTTGTAATGTTTGTGACATGAATGGTATTAATTTTACTGCAGAATATCTATACTATATATTATAATAAAGTGTAAAGACACACTTCTTTGTTGCCTAAGATGTCAGCAATTACAGCATGTTTTTGAATAATTATTTCTTTAATAAAAAGCCCTACACTTGCGCCATGCTTTAGACTATGTATTTTCACGCCATTAAACATAGGGGGTTTATATTTTGGATAAAAACCCTAATGTGGGAAAGAGACCATAAGTTGCTGCCAACATGAAGGAAGCAAGGTTGTCATGATGTCATGTCATTTTGAAATTTGCAATTGATAATTTGACACATGTAAATAAAATGATTTCATGCGGATGAAGCCGCACACGAACAGCTAGTATTATATAAAATCTATGTTTAATCTGTGATTGTATTGAATGTTTATTCTTTTGTATAAATACTAGCTTTCGCCCGCGACTCAGTTTGCATGGAATTAAAAAAAACATAAGCAAGTTGCCTATGTGTTCTTCCAGACTATCCTCTGTATCTATGCCAAATTACATCAAGATCCGTTCAGCAGTTTAGGCTACAAACTCTAACAAACATCCATCTATCTAAACTTTGGCGTTTATAATATTAGTAAGATAATAAACTAGACTCTAGGAGATCTTGGGGAGTATATTTTGACAAATGTGATGGTAGACTGCCGTAAAAAATGTTTGTTGGATTACCGCAGGTCTACAGTATTTGTTTTGTGTAAGGGTAAATTATTGTCTTGATAGTTGTGTAGAGGTCGCAGCGACATTGACGCGACATTGTCGAGGTCGACGGGTTATCTGTCTGGGGTCGGCAGCGCAGCACGCGCGGTACACGACCACTGTTAACTGTTACCGACTGAATCTTTTGTTTTTTTCTTAATTTTAAGTAAAGTGTGGTTTGTTTTCTTAGTGGCCAGTTTGGAATGTTTTAAGGTTCAGATAGTAGTGAACTTTTTTGATTTTCTTGGTAGAAGCGAATTTTTTTTATTATGTAATTGTGTATGTTATACGACATTCATAAAGCATTTGTTACTAACATTGTATACAACCAAGAAACCGAACCTTTTTTCTTTATTTTTTTTTAATTACCTTTATAATACACTGCCATCTTACAGGCTTTTGGAGCATTTAAATAATTATTGCTTTAACGAGAGATGGCGCTTTTATAAATCTCAGAAAATTGTTTCCGTATCCTTTTTTACAAGAATTTCTAACTCGTAAAGGTCGTCAGTTTACAATCAGTATACAAAATGAACTGGCAGAATTTACAGTTTTCATTGTTCAGTCAATTGTTTGCTAAAATAAAAAAAATATAAGACATAAATAATAATTGTTTCTCACGCAAGTTAAGTTGGACTTTAGCACTGAAAATAATGTTATCGTAACTTCTTTAGTTACAGACTATTCGCTATCTTTTTCACTAATATTTACCGTGAATACGTTACTTTTTTGCCTGACCAATAAGCACAGCTGTTTATAAAATAATTCATACTACTTTTCGCCCGCGTCTCCATCCGCCTGGAATATAAAAAAAAGAACTCTTTCTCAGGGAATAGTTAATTTTATATCTGTGCCAAATTTCAATAAGATATGTAGAACTGTTGCAGAACGATTGAGTAAATATTAAAAATCTAAATTAATGAATCCCACGGGAACCGTAACTATTCCCGGGATAAAAAGTAGCCTAAGTGTTCTTACGGACTATGCTCTAAACCTGTGTCGAATTTCATGGAGATCCGTTCAGCCGTTTAGGCTACAAACGCTAACAAACATCCATCCATCGTAACTTTCGCATTTATAATATTTATATGATTGCAAAATTGATTAATTTATCACATATAAAATATTCGCCTAATGAATATTAATAACATTTACATTTATTCAAATTAAACAAATTTCGAAATAAAATAGATGACAAACAATCAATATAATTATGCACTTATATAGTTGCGGAAACAATATATTTACTGTATACATGAATGTATTTCTACATTAATTTTAATTAAATTTGCAAAATTACGAAACAAGCGCCAATAGCTTCATGGTTAACGGATCTCCGATCACGCGGTGAATCCACTGATCTCTAAAAATGGACAAGCTATAAGCCGTAGTATTCGTATTGTGAATATATTTTAATTTTTACTAATATTATAAACGTGAAAGATGGATGGATGTTTTTTTATAATATAGGGTGGCAAACGAGCAAGCGGCCACCTGAATCCACCGAAATGGAAAGCGACCGCTGCCCAAAACATCTGCAATTGCAGATGCGTTGCCTAACCTTAATAGACGGAGGAGACGCACATAAAGAGGACATTTCCCCTTCCTATGCGTCTCCACCGTCAAATCCACTTTTCCATCCCATCATCTTCTCTTAAGAAATGGGTGAAAAAGGAAAGGGAGTAAAATTAGGCCTCCGGCACCACACTCATCAGACGAAACGCTTTGCTTCCACTTCACGCCTGTTTTCTGTGTGGTCGTGGTATTTCACCGGGCGAGTCGACCCATTCGTGCGAATGTTAAAGCGGGCTCTCCCTCTGTTCTGTTTGTTAGAATTTTTAGCGTTAACTGCAGAACTTATCTAGATGTGTCATAGATGTAGAGGATAGTCTAGAAGAACACATGGGATACTTACTTTTTGACCGACTTCCCAAAAGAAGGAGGTTCTTAATTCGTCTGAATTTTTTTTTTAAATTGCCGACCCTACAGGAGTAGGATAAGAAAGATGATGATGGATGTTTTTTTTTAATTCACGCAGACGGTGTTGCTTGCGAAAGTGGTATATAATATTTAAATCCATCCATCCGTCTAAACTTTCGCATTTATAGTTAGACTAGCTGTTCCCATGCGACTTCATCCGCATGAAATTATGAAAATTTTATAATTTTGTTTACGTTTGTCAAATTATCATTAGCAAATGTCAAAATGACATGCCATGACAAATCTTAGCGATCTTGCTTCCTTAATGTTGGCAGCAACTTATGGTCTCCTTCCCACATTAGGGTTTTTATCCAAAAAGTCTAAAGCGTGACGTAAGTGTAGAGCTCTTTATTAAAAAAAGAATTATTCAAAAATATACTGTAATTGCTGACATCTTAGGCAACAAAGAAGTTTGTGTTTACGCTTTATTATAATAGTTATAGATTAGCTGTTTATAAATCAAGGAGAAACTCACCTTGTGTACATTTCTTTTGATATTTATATAATTACTGTTATGACCTATTAAAAAAAAAGTCACCGTCATTGTCAAACGAAGTATTGTTTTAGATTTTTTTGTTATTATCATTAGTAAATACAGTCAGCAAAAAAATTGAATTAATCGCTTATGGTAAAAAGTGTAAAAAAAAATGCACGTGTAACTACAGACTATAGTAGAACAAACTTATCTGGTTCGGTGGCTGATCGATTAGTTATTTTAGAAAATACGTGAAAAAAACATAGAAAATGGCACACGAAACAGTATACAGGGTGATTCTTAACGGACTGATTAAAGACTATTACAAATCGTTCTTTTTACGTGAAAAACAAATGAAAGACGTAATGTTTTTTTTTTTATTTTATTCTACAGGCAGTTTTTGATAAAACTTGTAGGAAAAAAACGGTGTGAAAAGAATTAGTTACAGCTTCTCAAAGTTAAATAATTTTGTTTCAAGACAATTTTGAATATTTTTTTTTTATTTAGGTCTCGTGTGAGTTATTCCAAAAAAAGGGATAATGGTAGTGAAACGTAGTTATTTGGCTTCATAACGAAAAAAATGACCAGTGTAAACACATCAGTTTAGACATAGGGTCAAATTTAATTCGGAAATCTGTTTTTTTCCGATTTTTTTTATAAAAAATTAATTTACTTTAAAACTATAGAAAATCGGGCGACTAATTTTGCATTTAAATGAACAAAACCGTTGATCCGTTCGTTAAGAATCATCCTGTATAACATAATCTTGCGATACTATTTGGTATTCATTACCAGGCTACATTACGATTGTAATGACGTGATTATTTACTTTGTCATGTGTTGTAATGAAAATGAACTTTGTACTTTTTTTTTATTGATGTCTTTTTATCTTTTCCTTTTTTTCAATCACAACATCTACGTTTAGATGGATGGATGTTTGTTAGAGTTTGTAGCCTAAACGGCTGAACGGATCTCGATGAAATTAGGCATAAATGTACAGGATAGTCTGGAAGAAGACATAAGCTACTAACTTTTTTTTTTTTAATTACACGCGAGTGAGAGCTAGAATTATGAATGCAAATATTTGGATTGTATGTACTTTTGTAACCTAGAACAAATTCAGATATTCCCAATATGAAAACATACGGTTTTCAAATATCTTGGAGGTTCGGAATATCGCACAAGTCCCACACAGAACACAATTTTAAGTATCTGATCGTGGAGGGATACGGGGTAACGCACTGCGCATTAGACCGTGAGCCACCAAAATAATAAAAACGGCCTATACTATTTAAAATAGGGTAACCGTACCAGTAGTTGACATGTCATTCTCAAAGTAAACGGAATTTTACCTTTCACCTATTTGTGTCAATGTGATTAGGAACACTAAGGTCAGACCTAGTCGCAAGGTCTAGAAAGTTACTTACGAATAGCTTAATGCAAATAATACGCCTTTGACTCCGGGTTTTGACCTCTGAATTATTGTATTGACATATCCTTTTTTAAAGAGAAGTAAGGGGATGAAGATATGTATAAACTAGCTGTTCCCGTGCGGTTTCATCCGCATGAAATTATGAAAATTTTATTTTATTGTTTACAATTGTCGAATTCTCAATTGCAAATCACAAAATACCAATTACCTTACTATGGTTATCTTGTTTTCTTGATGTTGGCAGCAACTTATGGTCTCTTTCCCACATTAGGGTTTTTATCCAAAATATTTATCCCGTAAGTTTAATGGCGTGAAAATATATAGCCTAAAGCGTTACGTAAGTGTACGGTTTTTTATTAAAAAAAGAATTATTCATAAATATGCTGTAATTGCTGACATCTTAGGCAACAAAGAAGTGTGTGTTTACGCTTTATTATAATAGTATAGATAAAAATATATATTCTTATGTAACTCTGATGTGTTCTAAATTATTGATTTTATGCTATACTTTACAACTACACTAGCTGTTCTAATACGGCTTCATACGCATGATATTATAAAAACTTTATTTTATTGTTTACATTCTGTAAAAACTTGAATTTGCATATGTCAAAATTCAAACACTCAAATGACCCCACTATTGACAGGAATTAAGAAAACATAAACCTTGATATTTTACTGCTATTTGCTTGTAGTTTCTGTCCCTTTCTTACAAAGCAATGTCTTCCAATTCACTTATCCTCTAATGTTTATACCGTGAAATATATAGCCTAAAGTGTGTCGTATATTAAAGCTTTTTATTAAAGAATGAATTATTCAAAAACATTGCGTGATTGCTGACATCTTACGCTACGAAGTAGTGTGTGTTGTGGGTTTCTAAACGGAATGATAGGTTTTCTAAACGAACGCAGTTGTGAACGACTAGATTAAAATAAATCAAACTTTTTGGCGGTTCGGAACATCGAGTAAGTTAACGCAGAATGCAATTTCTGATATGACATTGCGTATAAGGGATGCGAGGAGCGCAATACTCTGTAGTTGACCTTGAGTGGCTAAAAATTTTGACACTTGTGCTCCAAAAGGTGCACTTGTGCTCCTGTAAAAACTGTAGAATACTTCAAATATGCATCATTAAACAATAATGAAGTCGTATAAATATCAGATCGAAGGTCGTAAGTTCGAGTTTGATGCGATGACTATTAAAACGTGATCGACTTTAATCAATATATCTGACATTGTAAAGGACATAGTACTACGAATACAAGTTGCACATCTTTACGTTCATTGTCAACAATGCATGTGATTGTCATCTTTACCTCGCTCATGGCGTAACTTTGTTTAGTCCATTTATGTATAGTCGAAGATTGCATATTCGCGCTGTTTAAATCCAACTTCTTTAACTTCTTTTTTCTTCTTAAAATTACCTTTTTTCAATATTTCCATCGAGTTATAATTCGCAAATTGTTAAAGGTACGGTAAGGACACTTCGCGGTGTTCAACTTTCAAGAAAGCCTTGTTCCGCTTAGAAATAACCAATTAAATCATAGTGAGTTTTCTCAGATGATGGGATTATAAAAAATCCTTTAGCCGTGTACTATGGTTCGAGTTATTTCCCTACAAACATATAAATAGAGCGTTGGTGGCTCAGTGGTTTAAGCACTTGACTTGTAATCTACAGGTCTTGGGTTCGAATTACGCCGTGTACCAATGTGATTTTCTATTTTTTCGAATTTTCATATGTACATAATTTACCCGACGTTCTTACGGTGGAGGAAAACATCGTGATGCAACCTGCACATGTCGGCAAAGTAATTCAAAGATATGTGTGAAGTCAACCAACCCGCAGTGGACTACGGCTTAGTCACCCATACTTAGGGTAAGCTCCGAGCCTCGGTGGTGACGTATAGTGAGCTGGTGATGATGATGATATAAAAAGTGCGTTTTTTTTGTTACTGTTCCTGGTCGTCGTACAAAACATTTGAATGAATATCTCTTTTGAGGAACTGCAAAATTCTCCGATAGTACGTTTAGATTGTTATTGTTATTCATTATTTATGCAAGCCACTTCCTGTTATTGCGTAGTATTTTATATTGAATCTGTGGTCAGGTTGAGCCATTTAAACTATTTGTAAATAGCCATTAACCTATTACATTAATAAATTAACGTTATTAAATAATTTCAAATTACGTAATATTACAATAGGAACTTATTGGGCTCATTAAGGTAAAAAGACGTGAAATTATGCAACGAAATGCGAAGTAAAATATGACAGAACGAATTTGAGAGTATTAATCATTTCAAATATCTTGTCAGCTCGGACCATTGCAAGAGTCTGCCAGAACACTATGTATAGCAGGGTATAAAGAGATGCGGATGGATACCGCGCAGTTGACCCTGAGCCGCTGAAAAGATTGAAATGGCTTATACATTAGATCAAAAGTGTAAATACTGATAAGCAAAACTAATTCAAGTTGTTAAAATGTCGCGAAAACAAGAAAAATCGATTTCGTATTTCACGCGTATTCACAAATCAATCAGAAATGTCATTTTTATGCCTGTCACTAGATGTCGCTTATACTTGTCGTGAGGCAGTTGTAAAACAAAGGATATATCAGACATCTGGACAGGTAACAGAGGTGATCATTATACGCATAGAAAAATATAAGAAAGAACACGACATGACAGCTACAGTAGGACAAGAAACTTGAGACATTCGTAGACATTGACAGGGGGAAACGCAAGTTATGCCCACCGTCTTAGATAATTCTGTCGGTCTATGGCATTGCTAATCAAGATGCCAACTTTAAATTGTGCAATACAGCGATTCCCAAATTGGTTGAATATATCCTATCCACTGAAGATCTGGCAGGGGCTACAAATTGTGGTAAAATTTTTGGCAAGTAGATAAAACGTAGGTCATCCTTATCCTACTACCGTAGTGACATAACTGGTTTTTGTCATCCACATAACTCTATCATACGGCACCTCAGACATCACTCCCTTCTTGATCATGTCTCCTTTCACGCAAACCATCCATCTCTTTCTAAGTCTACCTTTACCGGTGTACCACACTCATAACTAACGTTCTCCTTGTTATGCGATTCATCCCTCATAACGTGCCCATACCATGCTAACTTATTACTCCTTACCTTTACCACTGGGGCTACTTTCAAACTTCCTCTAATACGTGCGTTCGTGTCAAAATTACCAGAAAAAACATGATTTCTCCAGTATACTTAAGTTTCAAATTAAAAACGTATGTATTGTGTTATGTAATAATGACAGCAAAGGTCTGTACATAAATAAAAATGGTTTCCATTATCACTAATATATATTTTGATAATTATTGTCGTGTCGTGTGGTAATGCATTCGTCGACTCACGACTTTCGAATTACACCTTAACACACATTATAGCAAATTTTATCGCTGATTACTTGTTGTTCCATTTAGATCCTTTAAAAACCGTCTAAAAACCTCCTCTGGAATTCGCTTTAAAATGTACTACTCTTCCATTCTGTCAGTCTTGTTAAAATTCACTTCCTTACGCATATCCTCTTCCACTGTACGCAAGAGCTCTGTTAGCTATTTCCAGTCCTCCCTCTTGACATCGTCTTTTTTTATAATATAAGGTGGCAAACGAGCAACCACCTGAATCCACCAAAATGGACAGTGACCGCTGCCCATAAACATCCGCAATTGCAGATGCGTTGCCTACCCTTGATTGACGGAGGAGGAGACGCACATAAAGAGGACATTCCGCCTTCCAATGCGTCTCGTCCACCGTCAAATCCACTTTTCCTTCCCATAATTTCCTCTTAGCAAAGGGTGGAAAGGAAAAGGGACTAAAATTAGGCCTCCGGCACCACACTCATCAGACGAAACGCGGAATTGCTTCCACTTCACGCCTGTTTTCTGTATGGTCTTGACCGTCTTATACGACAACACCCATTTTCTTCTTTAGTTGCATATATTATTCTTGGTCTTCTATTTCTTGTTCTTTCTGTTGACGTGGTTGTATGGTCGTCGTATCGTATCAGATACTCTTCAGCATAATCTATATTTTCTTTTCTTTACCTTCTATATTCAATTATTTTTATGTGCCAATCATCTCTTATATTTTACTACGCTAATCTCTTGATTTTCAATTTTTTTCCATTTCTAGCGCAACTTTTAAATTCCCTCTAAAAGTAATGGGTCGATTTTAGATACCTATGTATCTTGAATTGAAGTAGTCAAACTTGACATAAGTCGCCGCGCAGAACACAATGTAAGGTGTCGCGGGGCGTAAGGTATGCGGGGTGAGGGCTTGACAGCGAGCGGATGACCTTGAGCCGCTAAGATATTTGAAAAGACATATACCCAGTATCTGTAGGTGTATAAATTGTAACAGGTATTGGGCTCAGATAGTCATCTTTTATCATTTCCTTGCAATTCTTTTGAATGTAGTGTTCCGGCTAATAGTCTCGTAAGTTGTAAGGTCGCGTCCGATAACGGTTCACAGGCACATAACCGAAGTGGGGGGAGCTGATATATGCGCGTGCGCACGAATGACGTAGCCTCGTTTCGTTTCAATTCAGTCTTCCGCCGGCAGCCGCACGGAGCGGACGTATCGATAAGTGATACGAGACTCGATCGTATTGGATTTCTACATTGATATCGTTCGACTACAGACGTTGCTGTAAATTGGTGAGGCTCAGTCATTTTACAAGCGAGAAAGTGGTATCAGTAGTTTTACTTTCGAATACGACGTGGCTAAATAATACGTATAAAGTAGACTAACGTGTTAATAAAGGTGTGGTTAATTTTTTTTTATTATTTTTTTATCGGTAAGTCGAGTTACGATTCTATACTGGGTTGTCTAACTTTTTTTTATATATTTTTTTCAATTTTATTTTACTTCGTATTTTTTTTTTAGTTTAATTAAATGTGTTATGTATACCTACTAATTATTATGTATGTTTCCTGTTAATGACGTTACAGTTACGAACCGGCTTCATTAGTAATTTAAAACAATTAGATTATTCAAAAACGATACGCTCGTGTTATAGACGGTTTCAATATGGAAAAAACTGTTGAAGATATTATATACACACGTATTTGAAGTTTGAAATTTTAAGGAAACTTATTAATATAAATGTAAAAGTTTGAATGAATAGATGTTTGTTAGAAACTCGAGGAACTGAGATGAACTTCAACATTGATTATCGAATAATCAGCTAAATAAGATTTTTATTATTCCACGCCGAAGTCGTAGACGACAGCTAGTATGTGTTAACTTAATAAATAATGCAAATTCTATCAACAGACCAGTTTTTGACGTTTAAATTTGTTACTCGGAAAAGTGTTTCCACAGTTTAAAAATTCACCGAAAATGTCTGTTTTGATAGAAAATAGAGATCCGATCAGAAAAACCGGTGCAGATTTTTAAAGCAAATAAAATCGTGTTTTATCTGATTGAAAGAAGGTTTAATTTTACTCTGTACCTCTTCTAGCAAGCGTAAAAAAGACACATAAAGTGAAATTAAACCTTATTTCAATGGCGTAAAGCTCAAATTTAGTTGTGTTTAAAATCTACTATACTACGCGCCGGTTTTTATGAACGGACCCCTACATATGTTAGTATGGAGGATTTTTTGTAAAACACAATTGTTACAAAATTCTAAACCTTACACTTTACTCTGTATTTGCATAATACTTAAAGAAATAACCTCTACATGACCTCTATTTTATCATTTGTTTATTTTTTTTATAATTGACTTTATAAAAGACAATTATCTGTAGATCTATTTGTAAATGTAATTACAGCGGTAAAAAATAAAAAATGGGGGTCGCCAGTCAATGATATAGAGTGGGGGTAGCTCGATGATTAAAGGGACGAGTAATAAAAAAATAATTTAAAAAAAAATGCTTACCTGTCCTATTTTTTTTATGAAAAACTGAAAAATTTTTAGTAGCTTATGTCTTCTTCCAGACTATGCTCTACATCTATGACAAATTTCGACGAGATTCGGTCAGTTCCGTCAATCTCTAACAAACATTCATCCATCCACACACATTAATTTTAGTAAGATTTAATAATTCCCGACTGAAGACGGGAGGGGAAGGCAGCTAATTGCAAATGAATTGCTTGACTTTGATTTAAGGAGGATGGGACTCACAGAAAGAGATTTCCTCCATGCGTCCACTTCTCCGTCAAATCTGCTTCACCTTTCTCACACCTTTAATATAGTTTTATTCGAAGTAGTTTTTTAATCTATTGTATTCGATTGTCTGGGGGATCTGTCTACCCCCCTTATGACACCCATGTCTTAACGTATAAGGTCATCATCTCCCCTGCCTTATCCTACTCCCATAGGGTCGGCGCACCGGGTTTTCGTCCTCCAAAGCACTCTATCATCCGTCATCTCAGTCTTAACGTATAAGGTAGTTTGTATAAATCGCATATTTGCGTTCGTTACATTTACCTTGACAAATAAGGAAACCTCTTCAGTTGATGAAAACACGCTTTAATGGTAGTTAATTGGTTTATTTATTTGATATTATTAACATATTAGAATAATAAAATAATAACACTATCATACGTCATCTCAGTCATCACTCCCTTTTTCATCATGTCACCTTTCACGCATCCATCCATCTCTTTCTAGGTCTACCTCTACCGGTGTACCTCCACACTCATAACTAACCTACTCCTTGTAACATGCGATTCATCCCTCCTAACATGTCCATACCATGCTAACCTTTTACTCCTTACTATCTCTACCACTGGGGTAACTCTCAAACTTCCTCTGATAGACTCATTTCGTATCTTATCCGCGCAGACGGGGTCGCGGGCAATAGGTAGGTTATACAATAAGTGTCACCACTACAGATTTCAAGTTTAGAGGCTTGAGCATGTTTGTTCTATTTGGCGGCAAGCACTTAACCTCCATAGCAAACTTGTAGTCTTTTGTGAATCTAGGTTATACAAGCGCACTTTAAAAGAAATATTCTTTCTTGGTGTAAAAATTGTCATTTTAGTAGTACTGAACAGCTCTAAGCTTCAGTCCGGATTTCCTTGAATCGGTACGGATGTAGAGCACATTCTGGAAGATCACATAGGCTACTTATTATATATTTTTTTAATTCCTAGCGGACGGAATCGCGGGCAACAGCTATCTTACTAATATTATAATTGCGAAAGTTTAGATGGATAGATGGATGTTTGTTAGCGTTTGTTGCCTAAACGGCTGAACGGATCTCCATGAAATTTGGCACAGGTTTAGAGCATAGTCTGGAAGAACACATAGGCTACTTTTTATCCCTGGAATAGTTACGGTTCCCGTGGGTTTCATTAATTTAGTTTTTTAATGTGTAAACTCGATCATTCTGCAACGGTTCAACATATCTTATTGAAATTTGGCACAGATATAAAACAAAGTCTGGAGTACACATGGGATGAGCTTCATCCCCGAGAAAAGTCCGGTTCCCGGGATACGTAGCTATTTGTAATTTATATAGTTCGTATGTTTTCTAATACTACACGGACGAAGTTGCGGGCAACAGCTCGTTTTTTAATAAAAATATATTTGAATAAATTATGATCGAAATTCAAACAATAACCGACCACTGGTTATAAAGTTCAAGCTTGGTTTACCAGATTCTTTCCATACCATAATCAAAACCTGTTTTGAATCAACAATTGTATCAAAAGATTCAAGATTTATGCCCGCTCGGTGTAGCTGCGAACATGTTGCGATAGCATAAGTTTGGATAGCACTGTACCTTTCATGTAATTGGAACACCAATAGCTTAAAAGCGGGCGCACACCTTTGAATAACAATCGAACAACTTATGATTGTCGATTGTTTCGCAGTTAATTCAACTGTTTAGTTGCACAACTAAAAATCGAGTGTGCACCTCCATATAAGCCCATGGGAATCAAAGAGGGACTAAGCAGTTGTATGAAAGTTTAGTTTCAGGTGTGCACACTCTAATGCTTAAGGGTATAGATCTACCTAGAGCGGTCGTAGACACGTCTCTGATCACCATTGATTTGTATAATTGTTATATTTCAAACATCTTCGAGGCTCGGAATATCGTAAGTGTCAGCACAGTGTTAAGTGAAGAGTGTATTGTGTGTTCACTGCCTAATATCACTAGACGCGTTTAAGCCTGAACGAAACAAAAATTATCTTTTTTAAACACGAACTTGTCAAGCGAAATCTATATAGTCTTTATAAAATTGTAAATTCAGTTATAGACAAAGAAACAGGAACAAATATGTATCATCATCTTCCCTACTTTATCCTACTCCCGTAGTGTCGGCGCAACAGGTTTTCAACCTCCAAATAACTCTATCATACGTCATCTGTCATCACTCCTTGATCATGTCTCCTTTCACGCAATCCATCCATTTTTTTTCATGTCTACCTCTACCGGTGTACCTCCACATTCATAACTAACGTCCTTGTTCCATGCGATTCATCCTTCATAAGCCCATACCATGCTAACCTTTTACTCCTTAATTTCTCAAACACTTATCAACTTTCTCCTTATGCTACTCCCGTAGGGTCGGCGCAGCAGGTTTTTGTCCTCCACATAACTCTATCATACGTCATCTCAGTCATCACTCTCTTAATTCCTAGGACACTAGGACTCTTAAGCTATTCATGCTAAGTTTCTGAAGTTCCCACTTATTTTGTCATTACCTAGCGAATAATTCGCGTTAGGTTGAACAACGTTTTGGAATTAAACTCAAGTAACGTAGTTCGGAAATGCGTTTCATGACGTTATGGTTAAACGTAGGTGAGAAACTGGCCCTTAGTATTGAACTTTGCATACTTAAATGGCCGTGGACTTTAATGATTTAGTATATTAACATATTGTTTTTAATAATAATATTCGATGAATATGTAAATGTCTACGTTGAAGAGTTTTTGCTTGAAGTTTTTTTATGTGTATTCTATTGTTACGTCTTGTAGTCGATAGATATTTTTTTCAATAAATATACGTTTAATGCTGGTTTGCTGAAGTTTCCATTTATTTTATCACTAGCTGTTGCCCGTGACTTCGTCCGCATGGTATTAGAAAACATACGAACTATATAAATAACAAAAAGCTACGTATCCCTCAGGAACTGGACATATCTCGGGGATGAAACTTATCCCATGTGCGCTCCAGACTTTGATTTATATCTGTGCCAAATTTCAATAAGATATGTTGAACCGTTGCAGAATTATCGAGTAAACATTAAAAAATTAAATTAATGAATCCCACGGGAACTCTATAAGAGATAGCTGTTGCTCGCGACTTCGACTGTGTGAAATAAAAAAAAGAATATAGAATATTACTCACTAATAACGTAGCTTTTTAATAGTGTAAGAATTGAAATCAGCCCAGTAGTTTTTGAGTTATTTCAATACATACAAAAATATCATAATGTAAAACTTTCGTCTTTATAATATTAGTATAGAAAGAGACATCGATGTACAAAGTTCATTGACCAAACGTTATGGATGTTCATTCATAAGCGAAACGTATAAATAAATATAGAGTTTACTTTTTTATTGGAAAACTTTGTGGCAACCCTATAAATACAATCTGGATTGTAAAAACCAGTATTTACTAAAATGATCAAAACAATAATTTCATAAACAAGTACAGATAAGTTATAATCAATGTGTTACATTAAATAATGCGATGTTTACCTAATTAGTCATTAAAAATTGCACAGATAAGATTATAGACGATTACAAATAGATCAATTTGAAATTATTTCTTGGGCACGCTTTGTCGATGGTCATATGACGTCACCCGAAATTGACAGTTGACAACTGAGAAGAAGAATGCAGGACGCGGTTGCTGTTAGTGGGGTTACTGCGCAAACTTTTCGTGGATGAACCTATTTTATGTGATACTCTATACTTTGTTTTATATCTGTGCCAAAATTCAATTAAATATATCGAATAAATCGATTAATCGTTGCAGAATTATCAAGTAAACATGAGATAACAAAATTAATGTATCCCAAGGGAAACATATCTATTTCCGGGATCAAAAGTAGCCTATATGTTCTACACTACACTCTATGCGAAATTTCGTCGATAACTGTTCAGTCGTTTACACTACAAACTAACAGACATTTTATAATGTTAAAAATGAGATTAGTAAGATAGTCGAATCGATGAATGGACTTGTAAACTTGTAAAATCGCGTTTCGCGCCACGCTTGTCTTTTGGCGGGAGTGACGCGATGCGAAGGTGAAATCACGCGATGGCGCGTCACGCCATCGACCAATGGCGTGGCCGCGTTTTCTCGGACGTTCCTGTGCCCGCAAATTATGTTATTTGTACAGTCTATGAAGCTTACTTAAATTTTTAATAATAATTCGTTCGTATTTTAACATTCTTCAAAAAGAAGGATCTGAATTTGTATTGTAACCTTTAATTACATTGATTAATTATATTAATCTATGACATCTTTCTATTTGTAATCTTTGACAATTATTTTTTTCTATAGGTTAGTTTGTTTTGTTTATTGTAATTATTAAAATGTGAGTAATTAATTAGGATTTTCAATTGTTCGCTTTTTTTCTGTGATTGCCATAATTATATTATTTATTAAAATATTTCCCACGTTCTTATATAAAATCGTTTTTTACTTTATTTTAAATTCTGGAACAAGTTCTGAAGTTATCTCTTAAACATTCATTCATATAAACTTTGCATTTAATGTAATTTTAATCTTATTTCTTACTAATATCATAAATGCGAAAGTTCAGATGGATGTTTGCTAAAGTTTGTAGCGTAAACGGCTGTACGGATTCCGATGAAATTTGGCACAGACGTAGAGGATAGTCTGGAAGAACATATAGGGTTCACTTTTGTTTAAATTTTTATAAATCAAGCTGTTGGTCGCGACCACGTCCGCGTGAAATTATAAACATAGCCTACGTTACTCACTGATATCGTAGCTTTTTAAACGGTGAAAGATTTTTTGAAATCGGTCCAGTAGTTTTCGAATTATGTCAATAAGAACAAAAATACAAATCTTTTTTCTACATTAGTATAGATATGGAATATGATAAAATGTATATTTTATAAATGAAAAACAAGTACTTCAAACTATTTTATTTTTATTTCGTGATTTCTTATCTATGTTTTAAACGTACAAAGAAAAAAAATAGAATTCAATGGAAATGTGAATTCACATGTCACTGGCTGAAAATATCAATTATTGTCTATGGATTTATTTTTTAATATTTCAAACACGTAATAACAAATATCCATTCATCTTAACTTTCGCCTTTTTTGTCTAAAATTAGCTGTTACTCGCGACTTCGCCAGCGTAAAACCAAAAGTAAAGTAGCCTGTGTGTTCTTCAGACTATCCTCTATATCTATACCAAATTTCATCGAAATCCGTTCAGCCGTTTAGGCACAAACTAACAAACAACCATCCATCCATTTAAACTTTTTAGATAGGTTTGTTACTCTATTCCATTGAATTCGACACAAACTTTCGTATTCATAAAATATTTGTTTGTTTACAGGTAACACGAGCGGCTATAACACTGTCGACGCTGCCCACCCCACGCGAGCCGATCCGCGGTGATTTAAGATGGCGTCCAAAGCCATTTACGAAGCAACCGGCAAAGACCTTATAACCAGGTGAGAGGTGAATATCACCGAAAGGAAATAATTGACATAACCGTGGGCTTACACTGTCAAACACGAGAAAACAATTTTACTTCTAACTGATATTATAAATGCGAAAGTTTAGATGGATGGGTGGATGTTTGTTAGAGTTTGTAGCCTAAACTGCTGAATGGATCTTGATGAAATTTTGGATATAGAGCATAGTCTGGAAGAAATTATGGGCTACATATTTTAATGCCACGCGAACGGAATCACGGGCGAAAGCTAGTGATACATAAAATGGCAATGAAATTCGAGTGTAAGGTTTGCGATTTTGGAACATTTTTACAGACATCTAACCTTGTAGAGGCAACATCCTCCCCTCGGTAACGCCAAAGCTTTTAGTCACACGGGCGCTTATATTTTGCATGTAAAAAATAAATTAGAATTAAGAATGAATGTGGATGACTATAAAGGTAGAGGAAGACCAACTATTGACGTATTGTGTGAAAGATATGCTTAACGGAGTGAATTCAGATATGACGGCTGATAGAGATGGTAGAGCAGTGCCGACCATGGGACAAGGGCAAGATGAATGTTGTCGTCTACCCTATACTACGAGGATTATTCCCAACCGTCGCCCCACTCTGTCCCCACGTGCAGACAGATGAGAATATAAAGTTTTATCCGTCCCACCCTTTGCGACGAGGAGACGGTAGGAACTTATTTTCTTTCTTAACGCTTCCATCTGTCACAATATTGGTGATGGTGGGACTAAAAGGTGGGACGGATGAAACATATTCTCATCTGTCCTCAACCCACTACGGCATTTCCGATGATGTAAATGTTAAAAAATTTGCATCATTATTTATATCCCAAGCGATATCGCTTTTCTTGTCAAAGATTACATCGTTGGTTTAATCAACCGGAAGAAAATAAATATTACAATTTTTATCGCTATATATAAGCAAAGTCCCGCTGTCTGTCGTTATGTACGCTTAGATCTTTTCAACTAAGCCATGGGCTTTGATGCAGTTTTAATAGAGTGATTCCAGAGGAAGGTTTATCATACTAATATTATAAATGCGAAAGTTTAGATGGATGCATGGAAGATGGATAAACGGCTGTACGGATTTCTATGAAATTTGGCCCATATTTACTTTTGTTTTTTCCAATTACACGCGGGCGAAGCGCAGGCGAAAGCCAGTTTGTATAATATAGTAAAGAAATACTGATAGTTTGAGGGTTGTCGAATGTTATGTCATTTTCGTATCAACATTAGACACGTGCGAATCCGGGGCAGGTCGTTAGTGAGTAGTGAGTCATATAATATCTTTGATAAAACGTATGACGCCTATATTAATGCAGGCTACACACGTTAGGTTTAATAATTATAAAATTTGCACCAACAGTTTCTTAGTACTGCACAGTTAATAAATGTAACATATGATATATGATAATACTAGCTTTCGCCCGCGACTCCGTCCGCGTAGAATTAAAAAACTGAGTAGCTTATGTTTTCTTCCAGACTATCCTCTACGTTTATGTCAAATTTCATCGAAATCCGTTCAGCCGTTTAAGCTAGTAATTCTAACAAACGTCCATCCATCCATCCATCTATCCATCCATCCATTAGTATGATATGATTTTATGTATTATATATGATTTTTAATATATTCCAGGCATATAGGGTCTGGTACAGCATTAGTACCATGTCGGTTCGCTGTCTTCGAGGAGGGCACCGTCTGGGAGGACGAGATCGGGAAGAACCCGTGGCTCACCAAAGAGGTATAGTTAAAGAAATAAATTCGCTACCCACTTGATTCAATACCAAATTGTTATCATAAGAGATTTAGTCTATGTTGTTATGGCAAGTAAATACTAGTTGTTCCCGTGCGGATTTATCCGCATATCGTAAAAACTTTGTTATTGTTTATTTTTATGTATCTTTCAATTGCAAATGTTAAAATTCAAATACACAGATTATAACGAAGGCTGTTGATATTGGCTAACAATTGCCGTTACCATGGTAACCTTGCTTCTTATCTGCTTTGACTTGTAGGTTTTGTCTCTTTCTCGCATGACAATTTTTTTAAATTGAGTCACTTGTTATGTAACATAGTGTGAAAATATGTAGCCTATAGCGTGTCGTAACTGTAGTGGTTTTTATTAAAATAAGAATTATTCAAAAATATGCTGTGATTGCTGACATCCTGTATAACAAAGTTTACATTTTACAATATTAGTATGGACTAGCTATTACTAGCACCTTTCTCCGCGTGAAATAAAAACATAGCCTATATCACTCAGTGATAACGTAGCTTAAAATGATGTAAGTAGTTTTTTAAATCGGCCCAGTTTTTGAGTTATTTCAATACATATAAAGATTTCCTTTTTGTAATATTAGTATGTACTAGCTGTTCCCGTGCGACTTTATCCGCATGAAATTATGAAAGTTTCATTTTATTGTTTACATGTGTCAAATTATCAATTACTAATGTCAAAATGACATGACATGATGACAACCTTGCTTTCTTGATGTTGGCAGCAACTTGGTCTCTTTCCCACATTAGGGTTTTTATCCAAAATATTTACCCCCTAAGTTTAATGGTGTTAAAATATATAGCCTAAAGCGTGGAGCAAGTGTAAGGCTTTTTATTAAAAAAATAATTATTCAAAAATATGCTGTAATTGCTGACATCTTAGGCAACAAAGATGTGTGTGTTTACGCTTTATTATAATAATAAGATATACAGATATTGACTCTTAATGTTTGTTTTCCAGTCGCTGGTAGTGAAGCCGGACCAGCTGATCAAGCGGCGCGGCAAGCTGGGTCTAGTCGGTGTGAACAAGACAGCGGCTGACGTGCGCCGCTGGCTTGCGGACCACACTGGCAAGGAACAGCAAGTCGGTGCCGCTCTTGGAAAGTTACGACGCTTCGTCGTCGAGCCTTTTGTCAAACATGACGCTGTAAGTGAATTACTACACCCAAAGACATAAGAAATATAGAGTAGACATATTGAACATTTTTTCACCGGTAACTTCTTTGAAAGGTAATATGTTATCAAGTTTAGTGCCACCTAGTGTTCTTGTATTGTAAAATTTTACAAAATCATAATAGGCTCCATCTTTTGTTTATAAAATAAACTAAACACTGTCGACATGTAATTTAGTGCCATCTATTGGCAAATCTACTAACTAAAACAGCTTAAGTTTAATTAGTCACCCAAAAACGTGGTAGAGACTTCGTGTAATGAAATTAAAAAATATTAAAAAACTATATTACTCGCAGATAAATTACCTTTCAAATGGTGAAAGAATTATTAAAATCGGCCCAGTAGTTTTTGAGTTATTTCAATTCATACAAAAATACAAATCTTTCCTCTTTATAATATTAGTATACTAGCTGTTACTCGCGACTTCGTCCGATGAAATTAAAAAATGCAACATACGCTACTCGCAGATATATTACCTTTCTAATGGTAAAAGAATTATAAAAATCGGTCCAGTAGTTTTTGAGTTATTTCAATACATACAAAAATACAAATCTTTCCTCTTTATATTATAGATGATCCTTGTATACCCAAACTATGCTTAGATGTCATAACGGTGTCATTAAATGTGTTACTGTCTTCTAGAACGAGGAGATGTACCTCTGCATCCAGTCAGGTCGTCGCTCTGACACCATTCTGTTCCATCATCAAGGAGGTGTTGATGTCGGCGATGTGGATGCCCTGGCTCTTAGACTGGAGGTAATATATTAACAATTATATAGCAAAAACTTATATACAAGTCGAATTTAATTCAAGTTAGTATTTTTTTTGTTTTTACAATGTTTTTTCTACATGTATGACAAATTTCATCAAGAACTAATACAGTAGAACCTCGATAAGTTAAAGTCCGCGGGAAACACAAAATATTTTAAGTTATAGAGGGTTTAAGTTATCAAGGGTCCATGTTGTAGAGGTTTTGGACTCTGATGGGAAGGGAACATATAATTTTTTAAAGTTATAGAGGTTTTAAGTTATCAAGGGTCTATGTTGTAGAGGTTTTGGACTCTGATGGGAAGGGAACATATAATTTTTTGAAGTTATAGAGGTTTTAAGTTATCAAGGGTCCATGTTGTAGAGGTTTTGTGCTCTGATGGGAAGGGAACATATTATTTTTTGAAGTTATGAAGGTTTTAAGTTATCAAGGGTCCATGTTGTAGAGGTTTTGGGCTCTGATGGGAAGGGAACATATTATTTTTTGAAGTTATGAAGGTTTTAAGTTATCAAGGGTCTTTTGTAGAGGTTTTGGACTCTGATGGGAAGGGAACATATAATTTTTTGAAGTTATAGAGGTTTTAAGTTATCAAGAGTCTATGTTGTAGAGGTTTTGGGCTCTGATGGGAAGGGAACATATAATTTTTTGAAGTTATAGAGGTTTTTAAGTTACCGAGGTTTGGATTATCGAGGTTAAACTTATCAAGGTTCTACTGTATAAGTATAGATTAGTAGTTAACTTTGCAAACTTAGATCTTAATATTAAACTGATTTTTAGTAAGTTGTAAGTTTATTTTTATATATTATACATTTCAGGTTCCAGTAGATACGTTCCCCAGCGGAGAGGATGTCGACACACATCTTCTAAAGAATGTTAAATCAACTTCTGTCAGAAGGTAATTGGAAATTTTACTTATATTAATAACTAGTTGTTGCCCGCGACTTCGTCCGCGTGGAAATTGAAAGTTCAAAATTTACGTTCGACCTTTTTTTTAACCTATTATCTAAAGTATTAACTTAGTAATCTAAGTAATAACAGAAATCTGCTTTTGAAGTTTGAAAGCTCATTTTTTTGTTCGCGATATCTTCTAAACTATTAGTCCAATTTAAATACTGTAAAGGACAATTTTATTCTACATTAAATTCTCCTGATAACAAACGCATTTATTTGGATAAGGATTAATGTTGAAACCAATAAAAGAACGCCGCAAATAGCGTGCGGTTTTAAATTCATTTTGTAAACAATAAAGTGGTTATTGGAAGAAAACCGTTTAAGATAGATATATGCTATCGCGGACTTTTCTGTAGAACCTTTTTAGATCAACAATTCTTTCATATATAATTTTATATGCATCTAACGCTGTTTATTAATAGTTCCTCAACATTAGTAATAAAAAAATATAGCCTATGTTACTCACAGATAAATTACCTTTTTAATGGTGAAAGAATTTTTAAAATCGGCCCAGTAGTTTTTGCGTGAATCAAATACATAAAAATACTTTCTTTTTTTATAATATTACTATAGACTAGCTGTTGCTCGCGTAGTCCACGTTAAATTTAAAAATATGGCCGATGTTACTCAGCGATAAGTACCTTTTTAAAGGTGAAAGTATATTTAAAATCAGCCCAGTAATTATTACGTAACTCAAATATATACAAAAATACTAACTAGTATAGATATTGACGACAGAGCGTCGGTGGCTCAGTGGTTTAAGCACTTGACTTGTAATCTACAGGTCTTGGGTTCGAATCCCGCCATATACCAATGTGATTTTCAATTTTTCGAATTTTCATATGTACATAATTTACCCGACGTTCTTACGGTGAAGGAAAACATCGTGATCTGCACATATCGGCGAAGAAATTCAAAGATATGTGTGAAGTCAACCCGCACTTGGCCAGCGTGGTTGACTATGGCCTAGTCACCCTGACTTTAGGGTAGGCTCCGAGCCCCTCGGTGGGGACGTATAGTGAGCTGGTGATGATGATAGATATTGACATAATATTTATTTTTGTTTCAGGATAATAACCACTTTCATACTATCTCTTTACAAAGTATACGTAGATTTGCACTTCACGTATATGGAAATCAATCCTATCGTGGTGACAGGCGACAGGATATATTTACTAGATCTAGCCGCTAAGCTAGACCAGACGGCGGACTTCATCTGCGCCAAGCACTGGGGGGAGGTGGCCTTCCCTCCCCCCTTCGGCAGGGACGCCTACCCCGAGGAGGCGCATATCGCAGACTTGGACGCTAAGAGTGGAGCCAGCTTAAAGGTATGTTAAGAAGTAATTAAAAAAAAAACAATTTTAGTACTTAAGTAACAATTTTTTTAATTTAAAAATATTTTTTTTAGATTTTGAAAAAATATTTTTTTAAATATTTAGTATGAAAATTACAATTGATTGGTTCTTTTTATAAGAAAAACAAACGAAAGACGAAACTTTTAATTTTGGTTTAAAAAAAATTACAGTTTTCTCAAAGTTAGAGAAAGAAAACGTTCAATGATTCTTTTTATTTTGTTCTCGCGTGAGTTATTCCAAAAAAGGGATAACGGTACGAAAGAGCAATTATTTGTCTTGGTCAAGGAAACAAATTACCAATGTAAATACATTATTTTGGACGTATGCGTTATGTAGAATTTGACCCACTTATCACCCTCGGTGTCCACCGATGACCGAACAGACTGTCACTTGAGGATGTCCATCCTCAAGTGACAGTCTGTTCTGGGATCCAAGGAACACACTGGAAGGTTGGCTTTTTTATAATATAAGTTGGCAAACTCGCAAGCGGCCACCTGAATCCACCGAAATGGAAAGCGACCGCTGCACATAGACAGCCGCAATTGCAGCGTTGCCTACCCTTCATTGACGGAGGAGACGCACATAAAGAGGACATTTCCCCTTCCTATGCGTCTCCACCGTCAAATCTACTTTTCCTTCCCATCCTTTCTTTTTAAGAAAAGGGTGGAAACGGAAAGGGACTAAAGTTAGGCCTCCGGCACCACATTTATCAGACTGTACGCGGAATTGCTTCCACTTCACGCCTGTTTTCTGTGTGGTCGTGGTATTGGTGGGCGAGCCGACCCTGCAGTGCGAAGATGTTAAAGCGGGCTCTACCACTGTTAAAATATGACTTTATTAGAGTATGTGCCCCCTCGGAGGAGACATATATCTCCAGCGGGAGAGCATACTCTCGAGGGGAGCGAGGGGGAGCATTCAATGTACATAGTAATGGAGCATTTTACAGTGGTAGAGCCCGCTTTAATATCTTTGCACGAAGGGGTCGACTCGCCCCCAACAATACCACGACCACACAAACAGGCGTGAAGTGTAAGCAATTCGGCGTACAGTCTGATGAATGTGGTGTCGAAGGTCCAATTTTTAGTCCCTTTTCCTTTTCACCCTGTTCTTAAGAGGAAAGGTTAGAAAGGAAAAGTGGATTTATCGGTGTAGGAGACGCATAGGAAGGGGAAATATCCTCTTTATGTGCATCTCCTCCGTCAATGAAGAGTAGGCAACGCTGCAATTGCGGATGTTTATGTGCAGCGGTTGTTCCATTTCGGTGGATTCATGCCGCTTGCGAGTTTGCCATCTTATAAATAAAAAATGGGGATGGGGAGCAGAAGAGTTAGAATACTAAAAATGTGTTTTAAATCTGTTTTCCGATATAGCTGACGGTGTTGAACAAATCCGGGCGCGTGTGGACGATGGTGGCGGGCGGCGGCGCGTCGGTGGCGTACAGCGACACGGTGTGCGCGCTGGGCGGCGCGGCCGAGCTCGCCAACTACGGGGAGTACTCGGGCGCGCCCACGGAGGCGCAGACCGCGGACTACGCGAGGACCATATTCAGCCTCATGTGTAGGGAGAAACATCCCGACGGCAAGGTATGTCGAAAATAAATACATTTTTTGTGGCTATTGTTATTTTTTATACAAAAAAATATACAATCTTTTAGAAAAATAAAGTCGACAAACTGCAGTGAAATTTGTTGGCGACAGACACTACTTTCTCATATATTACTTTATGGATGGATGTTTGTAAGAGTTTGTAGCCTAAACGGATGAACGGATTTCTATGAAATTTGGTGTATGTAGAGGATAGTTTAGAAGAACACATAAGCTACCCACTTTTGTTTTTATAATATCACGCGGATGGAGTCGCGGGAAAAGCTTATCTATACTTCTTTACTATTATAATAAAACGTAAATACACTCTTCTTTGTTGCCTAAGATGTCAGCAATTACAACCATATTTTTTTAATAAAGAGCCCTACACTTACGTTATGCTTTAGGCTATATATTTTAACGACATTAAACTTAAGGGGTAAATATTTTGGATGAAAACCTTAATGTGGGAAAGAGACCATAAGTTGCTGCCAACATCAAGGAAGCAAGGTTGTCATCATGTCATGTCATTTTGACATTTGTAATTTGACAACTGAAAACAGTAAAATAAAATTTTCATTATTTTATGCGGATCAAGTCGCTTGGGAACAGCTAGTTTATTTACACAAGAAAATATACAATGTTTCATTAAAAAAAATAGACAAACTGCACAGCAGTGTGGCTTGATTCCATCCTATTTAAGTGATTTTTTGAATTTCAAAATTAAAAATTATCCCATAGTTTTTGAGTTAAAATGTACCAAAATTCATGAATTTTACCCAGGTGCTGATCATAGGCGGTGGCATCGCCAACTTCACGAACGTGGCGGACACCTTCCGCGGCATCATCAGCGCCATCGAGACATACAAGGACGCGCTGCTGCAGTACAACGTCACCATCTTTGTGCGCAGGGGTGGACCTAATTACCAGGAGGGGCTACGGTAAGTGTATTAATTACCCCCCCCCCCCTTTTTGTATAGGTAATCGAGTCATCATAATAAGATAGCTTCCGAAGCAGTGAGGTTATAGGGAATAATATCAGAATACAAAGAGATGGTTGGAGAATTGATGCAGGAGAAATTTGTTTAAAATCTCTTTATCTTGTCTTAATAATTCCCCCCCCTTTTTGTATGAGGAAAAGTGTCAGAATAGAATGAGATAGGTGGAGGAGGGATACGGGGGATATTACCTTTGAAAGGTCTTCATCTTATCTTACTCTGTCCACCCTTTTTTGTGCAAGAAATAGAGTGAAAACACACTAAGATGGTTGTAGAAGGGGTGCGGGGGAGGGAGGGTACATCTAGAATAACTTTATCTTGTTTTACTATGTCCTTTTGTATGGAGGATAGACTCTAAACTTGCAGCTTTCTTGTGATTTCATATTATTTTCGACGCCTATGTAAGTTCTGTAAGTAATAATTAACGCTACGGGTCAGTTAAACCAGTGGGACTATAAATAAGATTGTTTTTTAGGCAAATGCGTGAAGTGGGCCAGCGCCTACGTATACCGCTGTACGTGTTTGGACCTGAGAGCAATATGACAGCGATCGTGGGCCTGGCGCTGGGACACTCGCCTATACCGCAGGAACACCAGCTAGATTACGCGCCTAAACAATTACCTAAACCAAAACCTGTGGTATGTAACTCTCCGATTTAGCAATATTATAAATGTGAAGATGGATGGATGGATGGATGGATGGATGGATGGATGGATGGATGGATGGATGGATGGATGGATGGAGGGATGGATGGATGGATGGATGGATGGATGGATGGATGGATGGATGGATGGATGGATGGATGGATGGATGGATTTGGGTTGATGGGCGGATGGATGTGGATGTATGGATGTATGGATGGATGGATGTTTGTTAGAATTTGTAGCCTAAACTGCTGAACGGATCTCGATGATTGTCATAGATGTAGAGGATAGTTTGGAAGAACACATAGGCTACGCACTTTTGTTTTTTTTTTATTTCACGCGGACGGAGTCGCGGGCGAAAGCTAGTAGATTATATACTAGTAAGAGCCCGCGGCTTTGTCAGCGTGGAATAAAAAAAGTGTTAAAAAATATAGCCTATGTTACTCAGTGATAACGTAGCTTTCTAATGGTGAAAGAATTTTCTAAATCTGTCAAGTAGTTTTTGAGTTAATTCAATACATACAACATACATATTTCTTTTTATTGGTACTAGCTATCGCCCGCGACTCTATCCGTGTGAAATTAAAAAAAATAACTAAGTAGCCTATCTGTTCTTCCAGACTATCATCTACATCTATACCAATTTTCATGAAGATCCGTTCAGCCGTTTAGGCTACAAACTCTAACAAACATCCATCCATTTAAAATTCACATTTATAATATTAGTAAGATTAATAAAAAGTTTTTTTACAGCCTGCGCCTAAATTGGATCTACCAGTGTTGACCCCAGCGCTGTTGGACCTAGTCTGCTCGCAGGCGCCTACGCGGATGGACCTAGGACAGCCGCTGAGTACTGCACGGCCACTCTTAACTGACAGGACTAAAGCTATCATCTGGGGAATGCAGAATAGAGCTATACAGGTACAGTGGTAGAGCCCGCTTTAACATCTTCGCACTGCAGGGCTCGCCTCCAACAATACCACGACCACACAGACAGGCGTGAAGTGGAAGCAATTCCGCGTGCAGTCTGATGAGTGGTGTCGGAAGCATAATTCTAGTCCCTTTCCCTTTCCACCCTTTTCTTAAGAGGAATGGATGGAAAGGAAAAGTGGACTTGACGGTGAAGACGCATAGGAAGGGGAAATGTACTCTTTATGTGCGTCTCCTTCAATCAATGAAGGGTAGGCAGCGCTGCAATTGCAGATGTCTATTTGCAGCGGTCTGTTTCCATTTCGGTGAATTCAGGTGGCCGCTTCCGAGTTTGCCACCTTATATTATAAAAAAAAACTGGGGGAAAAGGGAGGGGTACTAGGTTCCCAAACTTATTTTTTGTCAAGTAGGAGCCTGTATTAGGTGGTGATTAGGGCTTAGTTAACTGCATTCATACTATTCGGGTTAATTATATAATGAAATTCTATAATCACATTAATATCCGGGATTCGAACTCAAAACCTGTACGTTACAAGTCAAGTGCTCAAACCACTGAGACACCGATTCTTTCATATAATACCCACTTTAAAAGTTTTGTAGCCACTTTTTTTTCTTAAAAACCTCAATAACGTATCAATCTTGACGTGTATTTAGGAGAAAAACACTTTTTTTATTTTAAAATTTACTTTCCTGTACTCTGTGTATTCCTCATAAAAACGTTGGGAAGGGGACATTATGGGAATAAAGATTTTTTTTTGTTCTAGGGCATGTTGGACTTTGACTATATCTGTAGGCGCGCGGAGCCTTCCGTTGTAGCCATCGTGTACCCTTTCACTGTGGACCACAAACAGAAGTATTATTTCGGAAATAAAGAAGTTTTTATACCTGGTGAGTAGAGATAGCTTTTTAAACGAGTAAACGGTTACCTGAATTCGCCGAATTGGCGAAACAGCTGCCTATAGACATCCAGAGGCCTAATTTTAGTCCCTTCCCCTTTCCACCTTTTTCTTTAGAGAGAAGGATGGGAAGGAAAAATGGATTTGACGGTGGAGACGCATAGGAAGGGGAAATGTCCTCTTTATCTGCGTCTCCTCCGTCAATAAAGGGTAGGCAACGCATCTGCAATAGGGAATATGCATGTATTTTTTCTGAAACGATTCTACTTGTTATAAAATAACCAGAAAAAAAAATTGACACGAAAATATTCAACCATTGAGCTAAAATGAATAAAATAAAATTACGACCATTTTCGTGCGACTAAAATGCGACCGGAGTTGTCGTGAGACAATTGACGTCAATCGTCATATTCCATTCATAACATACGCTCAGATGTCACTTCGATGTAAAAAAACCACAAAGTATCTTATTGCTTCTCAAGGTCAAAAAGTCAAAAATCGATTCATTTTTATTATTCCTGGTACAAATAAGTGGTAATTAATAATTCTGTTCATTAATTTTTTTATTTGAAAGTTTTAATATCGTGTTTAGGAGGGATATAGTCTATTTTTAATCTTTACTATTATAATAAAGCGTAAACACACACTTCTTTGTTGCCTAAGATGTCAGCAATTACACCATATTTTGAATAATTCTTTCTTTAATAAAAAGCCCTACACTTACGTCACGCTTTAGGCTATATATTTTCACGCCATTAAACTTAAGGGGTAAATATTGTGGATAAAAACCCTAATGTGGACCATAAGTTTCTGCCCACATCAAGGAAGCGAGATTGCTAATGTCATGTCATTTTGACATTTGCTATTGAAAACAATAATAATAAACAGTAAATATTTATAATTTCAGACGGATGAAGCCGCATGGGAACAGCTAGTATAATAATATTTAATATGTGTCTGTTCGCAGTTTTCTCTGATATGGACGTGGCGATGCGTAAACACCAGGAAGCGACAGTACTCGTCACTTTTGCGTCTCTCCGCTCCGCTTATGACAGCACTATACAGGTATGTCATTTTACTCGAAATTCTTTATCTTCGAAAGGGACAAACTATAAGCCAATACAGAACGAATAAAGATTGCCAATAACCTAAATTTTTTAATTAATATGGTACCTAATTTAAAAAAAAAACTTTCGTCAACAATAACAGGAAGAGTTACTAACGCTATCTATTTCCTGTTTCTACATTTTTTATAATATGAGGTGGCAAACGAGCAAGCAGCCACCTAAATACGGCAAAATGGCGAAGCGATCGCTGCCCATAGATATTCGCAATAGCGGTGGCGTTGCCTACCCTTGATTGGACATGAAGAGGATATTTCCCCTTCCTATACATCTGCACCGTCAAATCCGCGTTCTCTGTTCATCATTTTCGTATAAGAAAAAGAGCGGGAAGGAAAAGGGTTGAAAGTTTGTCTTCAAAAGGGGCAAAAACTACAAGCCAATACGGGCAAAGAATCAAGATCATAACCTAAATTCTAAATAAAATAATTACCTTTTGTATGTGTTGACAATTTACACCTTATTTCAAAAATAATACAATCACAGAAAGAGTCACTGACGCCATCTACTTCCTGCTTCTCTCATTCTCTCTCTCTCTCTCTCTCTCTCTCTCATTATATCTCATTATATCTCATTATATCTCTCTCTCATATCTCATTGATAATATTTTTTTTTGTTTTCCAATAAATATCCTTTTTATCTTCCCCAGGCGATGCAGCATCCACAAATTAACACAATAGTGATAATAGCTGAAGGCATTCCAGAGAATATGACTAGAAAATTAATCAAAGTGGCTGACCAAAGAGGGGTAAGTACATGCTGTCGATAGATGGCGTTGTTATAAAAGCGGTCGACAGCAGTTAGCGTGGAATTAAAAAATTAGTTTATAATATGCCCCTTTCATGTCTGCTAGCTTCTAGTAAAAGTTCCGACAATTTCTATTCTGAGATATCTTAGAACAAACGCTACTTACCGATTAACAGATAAATAAATGGTTTTAAATGTGATTTTAGTTATATACAAGGCAAATACATAATCTTCGCGACAGATGGAATTTTCTATTGATATTACATACAATTGGTCGATAAGTAGCGTCGTCTTAGTAGTAATAATTCTCATATCTCTATTTTCTTATTTTTATATATAATATGTTTCACATGATTTTCTTTAAAAAAAAAATAACAAAATAAAACATATTATATAAGAAAATAGAAGTCCACCCGCTGCGGAATCCGATGACTCAATAAACAAATATCGACAAATTTAGTAGTAATAACTATTAAATTTGTCGATAGATGGAGCTTTTATAAATATATAGAAATTGCAAAGATTTTTATAGAATCTTCAAAACATAATAACTTGGTTTTATTGATAAATTACGCTTTTTTAAATTTAAAGAAAATACACAGATTTTTGTAGAATCATCGAAATAATAACATGGATCTGTCCATAGATGGCGCTATTAACAAGTACTTTATCTCTTTTTGGATAAAAATTAGCGAAAAAAATGTTTCAGGTGACAATAATAGGTCCAGCGACAGTGGGAGGCATCAAGCCAGGATGTTTCAAGATCGGCAACACTGCTGGAATGATTGACAACATCATTGACAGCAAGCTGTACCGTCCTGGAAGGTAATTTAATAATCGTCACATTTAATGGCCGGTTTCCAAGCTTCGTTTAAACATTCGTTAGTTTATTGCTCCGATAAATGCATGAAATGCGTTTCCGAACTACGTCACCTGAGTTTTACTCCCTTGAAACGTAGCTCAATCTAACGCCAACTAAATAAAAATAAGTGGGAACTTTAGAAACCTAGTATAAGTAATATATAGACGAGACAGTGAACAAAATGTTATCACCGGTACTTTCTCTGAAAGGTCTCTCTATATCAGTTGTTGTTTAGTGCTACCTCTGTCTGTATTGACATAATAAAACATACAAAATTATAATAAGCACCTTTTGTTGTAAAATAAACTTGAAGTCTTTCGACTAACATCAGGTAATATTGGGTGATTTATGACATTTTCTTGTAGGCGTGGTACTTAGGTATTTCAACAAATTAGTTGTCTTGATAGTTGGTGTAGTCGTAATCCTCAATATCACAATTCATATTTCCACTAAATAATTATAGATCGTAACGATATGTTTCGATTAAGATATTGAATTGACGTCCACCGAACACATGGTCGCGCGCGCACTCCATATCGACTCAAATCGAACTGACTCGAATGACAAAATGGCCGCCTTACCAGTGCTCGGTGTTCGCCATGGGCATAGAGTAAGCCTACAAACTCATCAATGTTAAAAATAAACATTTAAATATTAAACTGCAATTAATTTAAATATATTGATATGTGGTTCTGGGGATATATTAATAGATGGCGTTAGTAAGATGTGAAAATTGTTTCAAGTGATTTGTCAACTACTCGTTTGTATTGAATCTCTTTGGGGTAACTTTTATTGTAAACTAGCTTTTACCTGCGACTACCTCCGAGTGGAATTAAAAAAAACAAAAGCCTATGTGTTCTTCCGGGCTATCCATCAAATTTCATCGAAATCCGTTCAGCCGTTTAGGCTACAAACTCTAACAAACATCTAACTAAACTTTCGCATTTATAATATTAGTTAGATTAACTTGTTAAATATTTATTTTCCAGCGTGGCGTATGTATCGCGATCTGGTGGAATGAGCAACGAGCTGAACAACATCCTCTCCAAGGAGGCGGACGGCGTCTGCGAAGGTGTGGCCATCGGAGGTGACAGATACCCCGGCACCACCTTCCTTGATCACCTCCTTAGGTAAACCTTTCAATATATGGCATAAACGATTTTACAGAAATAAAATAACGTTACCATTAACCGACATTGGTAGTAAAAGTAATAATTTATTGTTGAAAAAATATTATTGGTCAATTGCAATAAATGTGTAATAATATTTTCCTTATATAAGCTGCGTCCGCATGACAATATATAAAAAAACATTGTTTACATTTAAAACTTTCAATTACAAATGTCAAAATTTAAATGCACAAATGACAACGAAGGATTTTGACATTGGATAACAATTGCCATCACCATGGCAACCTTGCTTTGCTGCTATAGGCTTGTTTTTGTCCCTTTCCCGCATGACTTTTTTCAAATAATTTACTGCCTAAGTTGAATAGTGTGAAAATATGCAGCCTAAAGCATGTCGTTAGTGTAGGGCTTTTTATTAAAGATCGAATTATTCAAAAATGTGCTGTAATTGCTGACATCTTACATTACAAAGTTTGTGTTTATGCTATATCTAAGCACTAACTTTTGTCCGCGATTCCGTTGGTGTCGAATTAAAAAACATAGAAATTAGTAGCCTGAGTTCCAAACTATACATATATGACAATTGGAGATACATTCAGCAGTTTAGGCTACAAACTCTAATAAACATCCATCCATCTAAACTATCGCATATATAATATTAGTGAAATAGAAGTATAGATTGCGGACTATAAAATACCTATTTTTTCATTTAAGTATAAAAAATGAACCGTGTATTTCAGGTTTGAAGCGGACCCCAACGTGAAGATGCTGGTGGTGCTGGGCGAGGTGGGCGGCGTGGAGGAGTACCACATCTGCCGCGCCATCCGCGACAAGCTGATTACCAAGCCCATGGTGGCCTGGTGCATCGGCACCTGCTCAGGTCTGCAGCATCAGCTATCTCCAGTTAACTCAGAGTCTACCCTTAGTTTAAACAAAAACTTTGAATTTCTTAACAGATTGCAGATAATGTGATGTTTTCCTTAAAGACATTTAAGATATATATTGAGTAGACGTTATGAACATTTTTTCAGTGGTAACTTCTTTGAAAATTAGTTGTCAAGTTTAGTACCGCTTCATGTATTGACATGTTATAAAACATTTTATAAAATTATGATAAACTGCTTTATCAGATAGCAGCAACCGATCAAGTCGAGGTTCGGCCCTCTCGGGCGCCCTTAAATCGGAATGCTAAACGCGTATTGAATGACAGCCCAAGCCGAGGTCCCCTCTCGGGGGCCCTTGTGCCTAGTCACTCCATGGAGCGACCACCGAAGCGATCTAAGAGCTCGGTGGCCTCACAATCCGGTAATAATAAAGAAGTAACGGCTCGTGCCGAGGCTCCTGAGGGATCCCTCGAGCTTAGTTACTCATAAACGAGGTTTAGACTAAGCTCCATCTGCGCTCGACCTCAAGGCTGATGAATCTATAAATGCCTCTTCAAGGCAAACAGTGGCCATTTAGTCACAAAAAAAATTATGATAAGCTGCATCTTTTGTTTTATAATAAATATAAACATCTAAATATTATTTTATGACACCTATTGGTAATTAATTTCAATACAATTAGATATATTGACATGTGGTTTTGAGGATCTATCAATAGATGGCGTTAGTAGATCTTGTGAAAAATGTGTTACTTTGGAATATTTCCTTTAACTCATCTATTATATATGTTGTTTTTTCCTCGTGCATTATACAGTCGTATAAGAAAACTTGTCACTACTATTTAAACATGAGAAAATAAATATTTTTCTAATTTTCAGATATGTTCTCATCAGAAGTACAGTTCGGGCACGCGGGTTCTCTCGCCGGCTCCACTTTAGAGAAGGCGGCCGCTAAGAATGCTGCTTTAAAGACATTCGGTGTTACTGTACCGGATTCTTTCGATAGTTTGGGCAAGGCGATGCACCAGGTGTACCAGAAGCTGGTGGACCAGGGCAAGATCATCGTTAAGGAGGAGGTGGAACCACCTAAAGTTCCTATGGATTACGATTGGGCAAGGGTAAGTGATAAGTAAAGAACTATCCGACTCGAAGGACCATATGTTTAAGTTTAAACATTTACTTAGAATTATAGTAACATATGTTGCTTAATATGACATTGACAAAATATGACAATATTCACTATGAAATAATAAATTATTTGTTTTTTATTTTCCTTTGTTTTATACTTGCTGTTTCTTGCGATTTATTAAAAAATAAATCCTATGTTACTTAATCATAACACATCTTTTTATGAGTGAATGAATTTTTGTAATCGGCCCAGTTTTTTTGGGTTGAGATTTAAAGGCCTTCGTTGTCAGTTGTACAAATGAATTTTGACATCTAACAAGTAACCTATAAAATAAAGTTTTTATAATTTCACCAGGATGAATCCGCACACGATCAACTAGTATATGTTATGTATGTATGTATGTACAGAAGCTGGGTATAATCCGCAAGCCGGCGGCGTTCATCAGCACGATCTGCGACGAGCGCGGCCAGGAGCTGTCGTACTGCGGCGTGCCCATCAGCCAGGTGCTGGCGCGCGGCCTCGGCGTCGGCGGCACCGTCAGCCTGCTCTGGTACGACACACACACACATAAATCTGTTTTTATTTGTTTTACGAGCGAAAACGAAATTTAAAAAAGTGGGCTGCAAATTGAGGGTCTATGTCAGCTACCCTTCAGTGAAAGACCGGTCGAAATCGGCCCTGCCAGTTTGAGCGAATCTTGTGACGAGTTTGTTTGGAGCTTGAGATAAGTTTGAGTAGAGCGTGTGACAAGTTTTAGTGGAGCGTTTGACAAGTCTGAGTGCAGCGTGGGACAAGTTTTAGTGGAGCGTGTGACATGTCAGAGTGGAGAGTGTGACAAGTTTGAGTGGAGTGTGTGACAAGATTGCGTCTAGCGTGTGACAAGTTAGAGTGTATCGTGCGACAAGTTTGTATGGAGCTTGTGATAAGTCTGAGTGGAGCGTATGACAAGTTTGAGTGAAGCGTGTGACAAGTTTGAGTGGAGCGTGTGACAAGATTGCGTTTAGCGTGTGGCAAGATTGAGTGAAGCGTGTGACAAGTTTTTCCTGACGTGGTCCTTATCTTTCCTTTGTCTGCAGGTTCCAGCGCGAGCTGCCGCCGTGGGCGTGTCGGTTCATCGAGCTGGTGGTCATCGTGACCGCGGACCACGGGCCTGCGGTGTCGGGCGCTCACAACACGATGGTGACGGCGCGCGCCGGCAAGGACCTCATCTCCTCAGTCGTCAGCGGAATGCTCACTATTGTTAGTTCCCTTTGTAAAATTACCCATTTTAAATTAATCCATCTATATCTATACTAATATTATAAAGAGGAAAGATTTGTATTTTTGTATATATTGAAATAACTCAAAAACTAATGGAACTATTTTAAAAATTCTTTCACCGTTAGGAAGTAGAATATAAGTAATATTACGCGTGCGAAGTCGCGAGCAACAGTTAGTAATATAGTAAAGCGTAGACAGTACTTTGTGACGTAGGATGTCAATCATAGTAATAATAATAATCATTTAATCTATTCAAAACATTACAACCCTTACAAGGACTAGAAAAATATACAAAAAAAAATATACCAGTGACAATTAAAACTAAGTACACACAAAAAGTTAAATATATGACAGCAAAATATGAATAACGAGTAAATTCAATTATAAGTAGCATATTTTAGCATATTTTCGAATATTTTTTTCTTTAATAAAAAGCCTCAACAGTTACGTCACGTTAGGCTACACACGCTATTAAACTTAGGGGGTAAATATATTTGATAAAAACTAATGTGGGAAAGAGATCATAAGTTGCTGCCAACATCAAGGAAGTAAGATTGCCATTGTCTGTCATTTTGTCATTTGCAATTGATAATTTGACAAATATAAACAATAAAATAAAGTTTTTATAACTTCATGCGGATGAAGTCGCAGTTAGGCAACAAAGATGTGTGTGTCTACGCTTTATTATAATAGTATAGAAAAAGATTTAAATGTCTTCGTTATTACGTCATTTTAAAGACATAATATATTTTTATTAATATGTCCTTTTGGATATGTGTTAATATTTATTGTTCCTATGTTTTTTAACTATAATGCGTTGCAGGGAGACAGGTTCGGTGGAGCCCTAGACCGGGCTGCGGCGGACTTCTGCGCCGCGTATGACAAGGGACAACACCCACAGGAGTTTGTTAACGAGAAGAGGGCAAAGGGAGAACTTATTATGGGTATCGGACATAGGTAAATTATGATATATTACTTTATATTGTATTTTACACTAATATTTGCCCGCGACTCAGTCTGTGTGGAATTAAAAAAAAATAACAATAGTAAGACTATGTGTTCTTTCAGACTATGTTCTATATATATATATATATATGCCAAATTTTATCCAGATACGGTCAGTAGTTTGGGCTATAAACTCTTAACAAACATCCTTCCATCTATCCATCTAAACCTTTGGATTTATATTATTAGTATGATTATAAGGGGGAAAGGTTTGATTTTTAGATATTTAGAGAATTTTAAAATCGGCTCAGTCGTTTTCGACTTATTTCAATACATACGAATATCTAAAAATCCAAAATTTTCCTCTTTATTATCATACTAAAATTAGAAATGCAAAGGTTTAGATGGATGGATGTTTGTTAGAGTTTGTAGCCTAAACGGATGAACGGATCTCGATTAAATTTGGCATTGATGTAGAGGACAGTCTGTAAGAAGACATAGGCTACTCAATTTTGTTTTTTTTTTTAAATTCCACACTGAGAGAGTCGCGTGCGAAAGCTAGTATATATAATGTTATATATAGATATAGATATATATATAGAGTATTATGTAATTCCAGAGTGAAGTCGATCAACAACCCGGACTCGCGCGTGCGCGAGCTGAAGGCGTACGTGACGTCACAGTGGCCGGCGTGGCCCGTGACGCGCTACGCGCTGGACGTGGAGGCCATCACCACGCGCAAGAAGCCCAACCTCATCCTCAACGTCGACGGCATCGTCGCCGCCGCCATGGTCGACCTCTTCCGCCACTGCCAGCTCTTCACGCAGTCAGTATATTCAATTATTAGCTTGCTCCCGCGAATCCGTTCGCGGGGTATTAAAAAAAAAGTGAGGAGCCTGTGTGTTCTTCCAGACTATACTCTACATCTGTACCAAATTTTATGGTAATCCGTTCAGCAATTAAGCTAATTTCTAACAAATATCCATTTATCGAAATTTTCGCATTTATAATATTAGTATGATTTCTAACGCTTGCTAATTTCGCATGTTTTATATTAAATTTATACATGTATACATACACTAGCTGTTCCCGTGCGACTTCATCCGCATGAAATTATGAAAATTATATTTTATTGTACATTTGTCAAATTATCAATTACAAATGTCAAAATGACATGATGACAACCTTGCTTCCTTGATGTTGGCAGCTACTTATGATTTCTTTCCCACATTAGGGATTTTATCCAAAATATTTACCCCCTAAGTTAAATGGCGTTAAAATATATAGCTTAAAGCGTGACGTAAGTGTAGGGCTTTTTATTAACAAAAGAATTATTCAAAAATATGTTGTTATTGCTGACATCTTAGGCAACAAAGAAGTGTGTGTTTACGCTTTATTATAATAGTATAGATATAAAAGTAAACATATATATAAAAACTTGTCTAAATCACAATAATAATGTTTTTGATAGTTCACAATATACTAATTTTCGCCCGCGACTCCGTCCGCGTGGAATTAATAAAAAGAGTTAGTAGCCTATGTGTTCTATCCAAGGACATTTAAATAAGATATACATGAGACAGTGAACATTTTTTTTTACTGGTACTTTCTCTGAAAGGTACTACATCAGTTGTCAAATTTAGTGCCGTCTCGTATAATAAAACAATTTACAAAATTAAAGCTACATTTTTTTGTTAAAAATATCTATACATGAAATTGAAATAATTTTAAAACTATTAGGTCGATTTCAAACATTCTTTCAAAATTAGAAAGCTAATTTATCTGTGAGTATAGGCTATGTTTATTGTTTCACGGGGACAAAGTCGCGAGCGACAGCTAATATTTATGTATATTAATGCTAGCTTTCGCCCGCGACTCCGTTTGTGGAATTAAAAAAAACCAAAGGTGAATAGCCTATGTGTATTTCTAGACTACTCTTATGTCCATATTAAATTTCATCTAAATCCATTCAATCGTTTAGGCTAAAAACTCTAATATCCATCTAAAATTTGCATTTCTAATATAAATGTGATATTGTTTTCAGAGAGGAGGGTAATAATTACATCCAGATGGGTGCTATAAATGCGCTGTTCGTGTTGGGGCGCACTATCGGCCTGGTGGGGCACTACCTCGACCAGAAGCGCATGAAGCAGCCCCTCTACCGCCACCCCTGGGACGACATCACCTACATGCCGCCCCACAACTAGATCTGATAACAAATCCAATATATATTCATTATATCGATGGGTGAAAACTGTTTTAACCGCTATAAAAATAATTCAGGGGACCCAAAGTTTTTTTTTATATAAAAAAACATGAAAAATAATTCTGAAAATCATTTTTATATGATTTTCAAACAGATTCTAGATAAAATTACTATATTTGTGTACTTTATTCAATCTACTGACTTTTTTGGACTATATTTGGATTGTTTCAAGCGTCACAAAATATCTCTGATCTTAAAGAAACCTAAACGACGCAGAATAATTTGCTGATTCTGAACATATATATCATAAATGTGAAAGTTACGATGTATGGATGTTTGTTAACATTTGTAGCCTAAACGGATGAACGGATCTAGATGAAATTTGGCACAGGTTTAGAGCATATTCTAGAAGAACACATAGGCTACTTTTTATCTCGGGAATAGTTACGGTTCCCGTGGGATTCATTAATTTAGTTTTTTAATGTTTACTCGATCATTCTGCAACGGTTCAACATATCTTATTGAAATTTGTCACAGATATAAAACAAAGTCTGGAATACACATGGGGTAAGGTTCATCCCCGAGAAATGTCCGGTTCCCGGGATACGTAGCTTTTTGTTATTTATATAGTATGTTTTCTAATTCCACGCGGACGAAGTCGCGGGCAACAGCTATGTAAGTCAATATAGCCTAAAATGGCGGTTGAAACATAACTTTTCACCCGTAGATATATTATTATAACTTCAAAGAACTACGAACTCAGTAAAAATCCTTTTTTCCTTGCCATTTTTTAAATAACACCCTTAGTAAAAGGATGGGAAGGAAAAAGATTTGGGTATAGGAAGGGAATATCTTTATGTGCTTTACCGATTAAAAGTATATAAGCTGGTTGTTTCGCTATTTCGGCGAATTTAAATCCCTTATTTGCCGTATGTTGAAAGATAATTCTTCGGTTGGGTAAGGGCCTTTAAATGTAGAATAATGAAAATATATCGAATAAAATAATAATATTGTTACTTGCCTCCCCCAACCCTAGATAATCTAGCGATAGACAGACGAAAGTAACATTTTCAATTATTTTTGTATATATTTTCTCATTTTTATTGAATTCGATTAATAAAACTCTTGTGTTGGTTGACAATTGATCCGTGTATGGCGGTTTTAACTGTTTTCTAAATTCACTTCATTAAAAAAATCTTAAATATGCAGTAATTATGGCACTATTTTATTTAAATTCTTATTTAAAAAAAAAAACCTCAAAAACAACGAATTCGAAGTGTATTTTATGAAAAAGCCAACACAAAAGTTTATTTTTTACACTAGATGGCGCTAATATTTATAAATATTACAAATATCTTATTTAATTGAAAAAAAAAATGATTTTAATATAAAAATATTGAATATAGTTTATAATAGTTTAGTAAAAAAGCACAACAATCAACGCCATCTATCGGAGAGTTCGTGTAAGTAGAAAATCATTTCGCTTCGGGATCAACTTTTGTAGAATTTGGTTTAGCTTAAGTTAAGTAAGACAGCCGTTAACTTAGTAACTTTATATATGTATTTAAAATATTTGTATGGAATTTATTTAATTTCACAATAAGTACAATAATTCAAAGGTTTCTTTCGCTTTTAGTATATTTTTATGTTTGTATTTAATATTTGATAAATAACATGAAATATATATATAAATATGTAACGGCTGTCTTTGTCAATGTCACAATGTAGTTATATTTTTCTATTGTATAGTTTAGTTAAGAATTGACATTTTATCGCTTTATGGCAACACAGTTATAAATAACAATGACAATTACTGGCAACACTGGTATGCAAAATAATGACAATTTTAAAAACAATCTAAAATAATAATAAAAATATATTAAAAACTCTATTTTTCTTAAAAAAAATTGTAACGATAATTCTGACGCGGTCAAAATACATTCTGACAGCTCAATCATTTATGTCATGTCACAAGATTCTTGTCATATTGTCATATCTTATGTAATTTACCTTTTTTTTAGGTTTTTACAATATTTTGTGACAATAGCAATAACAGTGTTTCACCGGGTCAAATATATTTTTCCGACTATAATACATAAAATGCACTAAAACTAGATTTTTATATGAAACGTTTAAATTCCAAAAAATATGTTCGAATCTACACAAAATTTAGATTCACGCTAAAAATCACTTTTAGGTAAACTAAGGGTCTGTCCCACCACTGGCTGATAGAGAGTCAGATAGCTTAAAAATGACGTCACAGATAAGGGAACAAAATCCGATATTTCTGTCGCATATTTTGTTTGATTGTTGGATAATTTATAATTTAGTGGGACAGGACCTAAATATATTTATGTACTAACTAGGAATATTAAAATGCAGGTTTTTAAGCGTTTTTTCAACGCATAGAAATTTATTTATGTATTTCAAAACATCGCAAAGGTTTATTCGCGGTCGAATTGTAATTAGTGAAATTTACTCGAAATATTTTAATGAAAATGCAGTTATTGCTTATTATTGATGGAATTTTGTTATTTACAGCCTTACAAGTAAACTCGGTAAGTTAAAGTTAGTAATAAACTGGGTATAAGCATAATTTGTACTTATATTTGCTTATACTCAGTTTATTCCTAATTTGTTGACTTAAAATTGATTATTTATGTATTTTTGTTATTATTTTAGGTTTTATTTCAAGTTTTCTTTGCCGAAGCATTTATTGTCCTCATTTTTTAAAGATACATGTTTCTGTAGATGTTTCGGGAGTGAGAACTCATAACGTGGTTTACTGACTTCTATAGATTTTGTTGGATAGATGCTTGGAAATAACAGGCAATTATATTATAAAATTCTGAACGAAATTAAAAAAAATGTTACCAAATATATCCTGTGTTATTCAGTGATATTGTAGCTTTCTCATAGTAATTTTTTTTAAATTCAATCTATTAGTTTTTCGGTTTTTTCGTTACATATAAAAAATATGAATATTACGTCTTTATTATAAAAATTAAAATTCACATTTCAACCAGAACATATGTGGTGAAATAAAGCCTATCTTGTCTATAGAGGTCAGTGGTATTCATGACGTCACAGTTGCGGGACGGGGTCGTATTTAAGTTATGGTTAAGTTACATTCTGTTTAATCTCTAATTTATTGGTGTATTTGTGAAAATGGTTGGTATTCTTGTAAATAATGAAAATTTGTCAACTTATTGGAATATATTTTTTTTATTTACTGCATTCTTTTTGTATTATTTAACCTGTTCTGTAAGCTTAAAGTAAAAAGGGGCACGTCCTCCAAATATGGTGTCTTTACTATATTAGACTTTGGCCGTTTTCCTCACATTAAACCTTTCGATAGCGTTTTTAATTCGATAATGCGCTTCCGAACTATGTAACTTGAGTATTACTCTAAATACATTTAAGAAACATATAGACTAGACATAGTAAACATCTATTGTTCACCGGTATTTTCTTTGAAAGGTACTAAGTTGTCAAGTTTAGCATGCGTAATGTCTATATATATCTATATCTCTCCATCTCTTGTTTACAAAATAAATCATATGTATACATTTAAATATGATTTAGTGACATCTATTGGCAATTCATTAAAACACAATTAGTTTTTTTACAAGTGTTTTTATGGATATAGCGTTAGCGAGATGTGAAAAAGAATAGGGAAGTGTTAACTATGCCTTTACTAGTTATATTTTTTGAATCTTTGATTCCAATGGAACTTTAGTGAACCTAACACTTATGATTGACTAAGTAACGATAAAATAAACGGAATTTTCCGAAACCCAGGACTACTACTACTTACTTACTTTGAAAGAATTTGTCAAACAAATTGATTCTTATTGTAAAATAAGTGTAGTCAATAGTATAATTTCTGTTAGAAAATGTATTTTAACAAAAATGTGTTGAAAATATTTATATATGTTGAGGTTAAGAGTAAATTGTAGATTGTCTATAGTACATTCGAATACATAGTATGTATTTGAATCGAATCCGGTAGAAATTCCAATCTTAACGAAAAAAGGTAAAAGAAAAAACACTATAAAAGATTATAACTTTGTTTATTATATAGCTAACAGTATGCATGAGTCGCAGCAAACGGAGCGGTCGCTTACAAAACAAACATCCAAAACATTTTAAAATCATCATTATTCAAAAACAAAAGGCACGATGTTTACAAGTTTCTATATTGAGTCAATATTAATTAATTATTCGTATGAATAATAGATATATAATCTATAGATGGAATATGTCAGAAACGTCTAGTTTTTTTTAATTTTTTCTCTCACTGATTATCCGATCTATAGTTTATACGTCCACATTTTAAAACATTTTTTAAAAATTATTACAAAAAAATCATCATCAGAATGTCCAAAAACCGCTCCGATTGCAAATAAAAAAAAATTGCGACGATCACTTAAAAAACATATATTATCTAACATAATGAGTTTTCATATAAAATCAGACCGATGGAAAGCCTTCAAATATGTCTGTAGAAAAAAGTGAAAAAAAAACATACAAAGTTGGGATTCACTTGATAAACTACACTTTTCCGACTTACACAAAAAACCTAGTAATTACGTCTTACTAATCTTATTACTTACTATTTAGTAACAACTAATTACTAGTTTTTGTTTAAATTTCTCAAACGATAAAATATAAAACAAAAAGTCCGAAAATAACCTAAAAAAAAACAAGAACCTTCCATCGGTCAAAAATACAAAAAGATTTGCGAACAATATTACAAATATAGCGTGACCAGGAAAATAAAACACTACACATTATTTCAGAAGTTTGTAACTATTATTTTAGAGTGGCAACAATTTCTTTGAAAATAAATTCGTTGTTAAGAAATTTGAGTTGTTTGTTGTTGTTAAAATTGCAAAAATTACCACAAACATAATAAAAGACTAAAATATTGGGCCAAAATAAATCAATCAATTTTACAGTGATGTGAACTGTTTAAAAATATCGATTATTTTATAAATCAAATCACAAACAATCGAATTCAGTTATGATAAATCGATAATGCAGTTCTAACTTAAAAAATGGCCGCTTTTATGCGTTTTTAAACGACAGTATTTACTATATTCCTGGTCAGAATAACCTATGAGTAGACAACAAGTAACATATAAATAATAAATTACATTTTACAATGAAAAATTTGGTACAAAACATCCAATTATTTTTGGACAAATTAATGGCTATACAAAAAAAAGCAATTAAACACAAAGGGTGGGTTGTGGCCGGATATTTATTTATAAATTCATATATTATCATATTTTTAAGCAGAAATCGTATCGATAATGCAAATATTATGTAAACATATATTTAAAAAAATACTCTGACCGTTTACAATCTGACAGATGTCAAAATTTTAGGACGATAACGGTGAGAGTCAAAATGGCGGGTGTACCATCGCGAATTAAATTATACCACTTACTAAAAAAATGTACCTAAAATGTACTAATTAGTACCTCGCTCAAAAAAAATTGTACCATATCTAGAACGTTATTATAACGAAATTAAGTTACAGCCGCTATATTGACGTCAATATGGCGGGTGTGCTATTTTTTATTTTTATTTTAGCCATTGTTTATAACATATGGCTATACCAAATAAATTGTACCTAAATAGTACCTCATTAAAAAAAATATACACACTTAATATAGTAGATAGTTTTCGAGAAATAAAACAATCAAAAGTCTTGCTTAGTAACGTTATTTATATTTTAC
>NW_013525124.1:253826-288588 GCF_000836215.1 Papilio polytes
GCGAAAGCGAGTAAAATATAAATAACGTTACTAAGCAAGACTTTTGATTGTTTTATTTCTCGAAAACTATCTACTATATTAAGTGTGTATAATTTTTTTTTGAGGTACTATTTAGGTACAATTTATTTGGTATAGCCATATGTTATAAACAATGGCCAAAATAAAAATAAAAAATAGCACACCCGCCATATTGACGTCAATATAGCGGCTGTAACTTAATTTCGTTATAATAACCTTCTAGATATGGTACAATTTTTTTTGAGCGAGGTACTAATTAGTACATTTTAGGTACATTTTTTTAGTAAGTGGTATAATTTAATTCGCGATGGTACACCCGCCATTTTGACTCTCACCGATAACGCTGTTACATATTTTAAATCTCGTTTCAGTAACCGAATATAAAATTCGTTATTTTAAAATAATCTTGTTAAAATATATTTTTATTTACAAAATCACTGCAATTTATTTCATAATTTTCATAAAATAACTAAAGTCAAAAATCAAAATGAATTTTAAAATTGAAAAAAAAAAAATTTACATATGAAAAAAATCGTAATTTCCGATTTCTGCTTAAAATATTTTAAAGTATTTTTTTTATACATTTTTAATTTAATCTTAATTGAAATATATTTATATAATGTGTAAAAAAATTGTCTTTTAAAGTTTCGTTTTATCTTGATTTTTCTGATTTTAAATTGAAAAACAAAAAATCTCATGAAACTTAACTATTGATTTAACTAAGTTATTTAAATTGATTTTCTAAACTTAACTACAAAATCAACATTTAGAACCCAAAAACATAAAAATTATGTTTTTTTTATATTTGATTTCAAATAAATTTTATCTTTCAAACAAACTAATAATTTCTAGTTCATATAAATTTATTTTTTTATAAAACGTCTGTAATTTTGTCTATACGTCAAAAAAAACTTTTTTTTTATGATTTAGTAAGAAACATTTACAATAACTCATTTCTTGTTTCAAAAAAAAACCTAAATCCAAAACCGTTTTTACGATAACTTCATAAACTCCAAAAAATACCGAAAAAATACAGACAGAAGTCACATCACTTTGGCTAACATTTTTTTTTTAGCAAAATCATTACAAGATGGCCGCCATGTTTGAATCTGACGTTTACGTGTTTATATTTTATTTTTAATTTGGACCTAACTAAAAATATAAACTTAATTAAAAAAATAACATTAAAAACCTAAATTTTATCAGAAATATGAACGTCAGAGGAACAAATGGAGATATATTTTTCTATACTAAGCGACGGTTTCCATATAAAATACAAATATAACCTAAAAATTATTTCGATTACACGCCTAAGTTTCATATATTCTTGATTATATTAAAATATCATCTTTTTTTTAGAAACTATAATGGAATTACATATTTTTTATACATTTTAGTTATTTACTTAGTTATATATCAGTCATAGGACATGATTTTACTAATAAAAATATAAATAGTAACTAAATATAATAAAATATAATATAGTTTATTTCAAAATTAATATATAAATGATTTATAAAAGAAATCATTCATAAATATCTATTATTACAAAAAAAAATGATAAAAACATTAAATTCAACATATTTATTGACTTTAGCTATATTTTATAATGAAATAAATTATATTTTATTTATTATATGCAGTAACTATACTTATCAATAGATTTTGGTCTGTTACATTATGTACATTAGGAAATATATACTTCAGATAGCGTATAGCTTCACCGCTGGCGTTACCTCACTTATAACATTATTTTTAACACAAAAAACACTTTGTAACTATTCAAAGACGTGAAAAAATCAAAACAGACCCCCTAGGGGGTCACTATTTGAAGAAATATTTAGGGTGTACAATTCAAAGTATGGTGTACGGAGTCTACAACACTTTGGGGGTCACAACTTGAAGAAATGAAGAGTTCACTGTAAATGTCTATGTATGGGGTCTACATTAAACTTTGGGGGTCACAACATAGAGAAATATACATCGAGTTTACTGTAATATTTTTTTTGCATGGGGTTTTAGACACTTGAGGGGTCACAACTTAAAGATGTCCACAGGATTTACTGAAACTTATTGTTCAATATGGTATTTATAAGACACTTTGGGGGTCACAACATAAAGTAACATATAGGGAGTTCACTGAAACAATTTTTTTGTATGGGGTCTTTGAGACTTGGGTCAGAACTTAAATGAAAGTTCAGAGCGTAGTAACTAATTGTAATTTATAGGGTTTACGAAAGACACTTTGGGGGTCACAGCTTAAAGATATTTAGGGATTGAACTAAAACTATTTTATAGGGATTTACTAGACATTTTGGGGGTCACAATTTTAAGAAATATGGGAGGTTGTCTGAAAACAATATTTGTATGGGGTCTTCGAGACACTTTTGGGGGGTGCACTAAAATTTGTATGGGGTCTTTAAGATAGTTTTAGGTGTTTTTTTGTTGTCTTAGGATGTGTCGTCCTCCCTGCGGCGCGCCGCCACTATAGTGAGGTCGGGGCGCGTGCGCATGAGGGCGGAGGGCGAGGGCGCAGCGCCCGCGCCGGACGCGGAGCCCTCGCGGAGGGACTCTATCGATGCCACACGGATTGAAGGCCATTTACCACCTGAAAAAGCGTTTTTACAGTTAAAACTTACGATAATTAGATCACTGATTTTTTAAAATTTCTCAGTAAATTAGATTGATACTATTAAAAGCCTATAAGTTAACAATATTTTTATATAGATAAAAAAAATGTCAAATAAAAAGCCCTACGACATTTTAGGCTATATATTTTCCCGCTATTGAACTTAGTATATGGTCGTCCATACTGATATTATTAAGAAGAAAGATTTATATATTTTTTATTGAAATAACTCAAAAACTACTGAGCCGAGTTCAAAAATTCTTTCACCATTAAAAAGCTACGTTATCAGTGAGTGACATAGGCTACATTTTTATTATTTTTTGTTAATTCCACGCGTGTAGTCATATATTATATACTTACTGGTGGCAGGTTGTGCGGCATATTGACATTTGTCATGCGGACTCGTGACCCCCGGGCCGCTGTCCTCATCTGTCATATTACCCAATAACTTTTTACTCTGTAACAATAGGATTTTTTTAATATAAATGCAAAAATTTTGATGTTTGATAACGTAAGGGGGAGTGTAATATTTGTGGGTTAATGTTGGGGGGAGTGTAATATTTGTGGGTTAATGTTAGGGGGAGTGTAATATTTGTGGGTTAATGTTGGGGGGAGTGTAATATTTGTGGGTTAATGTTAGGAGGAGTGTAACATTTTGTAGGTTGTTAGGGGAGTGTAACATTATGTGGGTTAATGTTAGGGGGAGTGTAACATTTTGTGGGTTAATGTTAGGGGAGTGTAACATTTTGTGGGTTAATATTAGGGACTTATTGGGGGTGTTTACCTTGTCGGTGTGCGGCGACTTGCGCGGCTTGTGCGCGGCGCTGACTGTGCGTGTGCGCATCTTGACTGTCGAGTCCATTTCTATCGGTATTGGCTCAAATTCTAGAATATAGTTTATTAGCTACATATAGTCGAACATGGATAAGTGACAAAGCTAAATAAATAAAAATCCTCTATTTTCCGATTTAAAAAGACGACTGAGACTTCTACATGCGAGAAACTCGGTGTTTATATTTATAATGTTAAAATTCAAATACACAAATAAAAGTAATGGTGATGGGGTGTAAGGGGGTGTATGTATGTTGGGAGTACCTTTGTCAGAGGGGTACCTCTAACAGTACTTTTATCTGAGGGTACCTTTTCCAGCGGGTATCTTTATTAGTACCATTATTCGGGAGTACCTTTGTCATAGGGTTCCTTTGTCAGGAGGTACATTTATCGGTACCTTTATCTGAGGGTACCATTGTCATAGGGTACTTTTGTCAGTACTTTTGCCAGTAGGTACCTTTATTGGTTCCTTTATCTGAGGGTACCTTTATCAGTACAGTTGCCAGTAGGTGCCTTTATTAGTTCCTCTATCTGAGTATATCTTTGCTAATGGGTAACTTTATCTGAGGGTGCTTTTTCCAGTGGGTACCTTTATTGAAACCTTTGTCAGGAGGTACCTTTATTAGTACCTTTATCTGAGGGTACCTTCGCCAGAGGGCATCTTTATTAGTACCTTTATCTGAGGGTACCTTTATTAGTACCTTTATCTGACGGTACCTTCGTCAGAGGGTACCTTTATTAGTACCTTTGTCAGAGGGTACCTTTTTTAGTACCTTTACCTGAGGGTATCTTTATTAGTACTTTTACCTGAGGGTACCTTTGCCAGTAGGTACCTTTATGGAGGAGAGTGTGGGGTGTATGGGGTGAGTACCTTTGTCAGCGGCGAGGTCGAGCACGTACGCGGCGAGGTTGGCGGGCGCGACGCCGAGCGCCAGCGCGGCCGCGTCGCGCGTCACCTCGCCGCGCTGCAGCCGCTCCAGCACGTCCGCGGGGCCCGCGTGCCACAGCTCGCGGCTGCTGCACACACTGACACATATCATATTAATATTATATAAATGCGAAATACCATGGATGGATGTTTGTTAGCGTTTGTAGCCTAAACGGCTGAACGGATCTACATGAAATTTGACACAGGTTTAGAGCATATTCTGGAAGAACACATAGGCTACTTTTTATCCCGAGATTGTTACGGTTCCCGTGGGATTCAATTATTTAGTTTTTTAATGTTTACTCGATCATTCTGCAACGGTTCAACATATCTTATTGAAATTTGGCACAGATATAAAACAAAGTCTGAAGTACACATGGAGTAAGGTCCGAAAAATGTCTGGTTCTCGAGGGATACGTAGCTTTTTCTTATTTATATAGTTCGTATGTTTTCTAATACCACGCGGACAAAGTCGCGGGCAACAGCTAGTATCATTTACTACCTGTTGCTCGCATAAAAATATAAATCTCTCTTTTTTATTATATTAAGTATGGAGAATTGGACAGTTTTTGACAAAACTTTTACGGCCCTTTGACGAGACTTTAACGGGAATACATCTAATATATGCAGGAATAATATTTTTGAAAACCCTACAACAGTAAGAGGCGACAGTATAAGTGTGGTATAGTGAGTTACCGGTAGGGCCTGTTAATGCAGCCATACACGTCCCGGTAGCGGCCGTACAGCGTGCCGTAGCTGACGCCGAGCAGCTCCGCCGCGTGCTTCATCTCCAGCTCCTTCAGCCGCACCGCCTCCATCACCTGCCGGTGGCGACAATTGACAACACGTGGAATACATGACATGTTAGGTTCCAGGTGGAATTTAAGATGCCGGGTGGCGCATACGATGCCCGGTAGAGTATTAGATGCCAGATGAAGTATAAGATACCAGGTGGGATATAAGATGCCAGGTGGAATTTAAGATGCTAGGTGGAATTTAAAATGCCAGATGGAATATAAGATGCCAGGTGGCGCATAAGATTCCAGGTAGAGTATTAGATACCAGATGGAGTATAATATACCAGGTGGGATATAAGATGCCAGGTGGGATATAAGATGCCAGGTGGAATTTAAGATGCTAGGTGGAATTTAAAATACCAGGTGGAATTTAAAATACCAGGTGGAATATAAGATGCCAGGTGGAATTTAAGATGCTAGGTGGAATTTAAAATACCAGGTGGAATTTAAAATACCAGATGGAATATAAGATGCCAGGTGGCGCATTAGATTCCAGGTAGAGTATTAGATACCAGATGGAGTATAATATACCAGGTGGGATATAAGATGCCAGGTGGGATATAAGATGCCAGGTGGAATATAAAATGCCAGATGGGATACAAATAGCCAGATAAAGTATAAAATGCCAGGTGGTGTTAGAGATGCTAGATGAATATAAAGGTGCCATTGGGAGTTACAAATTCCAGAAGAATTTATAGATACCATGTGGAGTTTGATAACCCAAATGGAGCAAATTATGCTATTTAGAGTGAGACATGCCAGTTGGAATAGAAAATAATTAAATGCCAGATTAAATAAAAGATGATAGATAAGAGAATATACATAAAACACAGGATAATAGAAATAGTAAAACACATGGATCATTTAATTCCAGATGGTATAATATATGACAGATGGAATAACAGATGCCAAGTGGAATTAGAGACTACTGAACTCACCTTTTTGACATAACTCTCCTCCCAGAACTGCGGCCGTCTACCGTGTTGAAGATAATCATTCAATTTGATGACATCCGTGAAGCGAGGATCGATTTGTTTACTTTTGCCCGTAGGGTTCGGATTTGCTGTAAAAATGTACCTTAGTTAGTTACAGTGAGTTACATTTGATAAAAAATTTACTATCATGAATGTAATGAATGTTTTGGATGATGGAGGTTTCTGTATATAGGGTGATTGGTGAGATAAAAAAAATCGCGAATGGGATATACGCTATATTAAAAGTCGATTTAGTCCCGCAGTTAAGCTCGAATTTTAACATATCATTATTTTAACATCTATTTTTTCTATTTTGTCTATGGAAAAAAATGACGGTGACTATACAGGCTGTTACAAAATTATGAATAAAAATTGTTTTGACGTTCGAGTTTTCGAGTCCCCTGGTGACAAAATAACAAAATTTTGTTCCACAAAAAGGCATAGTTTAAACCAAAAACTATAGTTACAAAATGGGTAAAATTTATTTAATGAATTTCGAGATATTTCAATAAATGTATGTAGAAAACTTTAGAGCCCTCTAGCGTCCATACGAAGCAACTTTGATAGAGGTAACTTGTGTCAAATCATGTTTTCGACCAAGGAATCTGATTGTCCACACGTTTTCCCGGACATCCTGTATTAAATATTTACTATTTACCTTACTGTAACCACAATTTACCTAATTTTCAAGGGAATAATATAGTTTTTTTGGTGTATTTTACAATGAATGGTGTTTCGTGTGCGACTTACGTATAAGAGTGAATGGCTCACCGGCGGGCCCCGCAGGACCGGCGGTGGCGGCGGTGGCGGCGGAGCTGCACCCGGTGTGCACCGTGCTGTCCTCGGAGTCATCTGTCACACAATACCAAGTTAATAATATCCTAATTACTTTTAAATTAGTGTATTCAATAATATTTGGGATCTATGAAAAATGAAATGTCACGTGACAACCAAAAGATATGATTTTTTTAAAGAAAGTTGTATTTCTTAGTTTCACATTTGAGTCTATAAAGACAACACATTATGTTTAAACCATGTTAAAATATGTTCTATCCATTTCAAGTCACATTTAAATATTTTAAATGATGTTATAGAATCAAAAATAAAATAAATATAGCCATTTAAAGTTATGTTCTAACCATTTTAAAATGTTACAGTTATTTTAAGTTATGTGGAAACCATTTAGTTAAGTAGTTATGCTAATCTTTTTGAAATTATTGATACTATTTATTTTGTATCTTCAGGGAAAACCATTTTTATACGTTATAACCTTTTAAAATTATGTTTCTACCATTTTAATATGTATTATTAGTATTTAAATTATGTTTTAGCCATTTTAGCATATGTTTTAGTAATTTTAAGTTATGTTTTAGCCATTTTAACAGATGTTTTGGCAATTTAAAGTTATGTTTTCGCCGTTTAGAGTTATGTTCTAGCTGGAGCGTCTCACCAGCACTATTGTCGCCGTCCACACGAAGACTGGTGCTGAGGAATGAGCCGATGTCCGCGGGCGCGTCCGCCCAGTCGTCGTCGGACCCCTCGCGCGACCACTCCCCGCTCTCACCCGCGCCCCAACTCACTACACGCTCCGCGGTTATATCCTATAGTTAAACAGATTTTTTAAAGACATATATGAAATATATAGACTAGAGATAATATCGATGGATGAAATGCTATTTGGTTAAATGTTCAGTATAGCCATTTAAAGTTTTCCTTCTAGAAAAAAAAAAAACATAAAAGCAAATCCTGAAAATAATTTCAATTGAAAGATTTTCAGACCGGTTCTAGGTTAAAATGACTATAATTCTGCATACTTCATTATTTACTAGCTGTTGCCTGCGATTTCGTCCGTGTGGTATTAGAAAACATACGAATTATATAAATAACAAAAAGCTACGTATCCCTCGGGAACCGGACATTTCTCGGGGAACACTTTATTTTATATCTGTGCAAAATTTCAATAAGATATGTAGAACCGTTGCAGAATGATCGAATAAACATTAAAAAACTAAATTAATGAATCCCACGGAAACCGTAACTATTCCCGGGATAAAAAGTAGCCTGTGTGTTCTTCCAGACTATCGTTTACATCTATACCAATTTTCCACGAAATCCATTCAGCCGTTTAGGCTACAAACTCTAACAAACATCCATCTAAACTTTTTCATTTATAATATTAGTATGAAGTATTAATGACATCTATTGGCATAAAAAAAGTTCCCTGTCTCCTCTCTCCCTGTCCATATTTCTTATATATTTGTATGTTACCGTAAAACTTTAAAGATTAGACAAAGTTACATAATGAATTGGTTATTGTCGATGTATTTAGGTTTAAATGCTTACCAAATTCCCATGCTGCCATTCTTGTTCCCTGTAAAAATATTATTTCAAATATTTAGTTTTTATAAGCGTTTTTATCTTTCAGCAAGAAAGGGAAGACCAAAACAATTCAATCGTGGTAAGAAACCCGTATCTTACGAACATTATATTTGTAAAAACCACGACAGTTTAAAGTTATATAAGGGAAGACCAGTTTACCAGAAGGGGGGGGCTTAGATAGAAGCAATATTCTGTGTCCCCTCTTCTGACAATTAAAGGTAAGCAAAGCAATTATGAAAAAACATATATATGAGCGAAGTCGCTTCGCTATTTTGGCGAATTTAAGTGACATCTTGCTCGTGTATCACCTCGAATTATAATTGACAGTGACTGTACAGGAGGTTGCAAAATTATGTTTGAATATTATTTTGGTATTCGAATTTTCAAACACACTGTAGATTCTATTACAGGGAGCTATTCTACAAAAAGGTGTATTTTAACAAATGTTATGGTTAAAAAAACTTTGAAGTCCCAAGGAATTGGATTATTCTCGAGCAAGAAATATGTATATACATAGTGACGTTATTCGAACATCCTGTATATTAATAAACTAGCTGTTCCCGTGCGGCTTCATCTGCATGAAATTATGAAAATTTTATTTTATTGTTTACATTTGTCAAATTATCAATTACAAATGTCAAAATGACATTGCATGATGACAACCTTGCTTCATTGATGTTGGCAGCAACTTACGGTCTCTTTCCCACATTAGGGTTTTTATCCAAAATATTTACCCCTAAGTTTAATTGCGTGAAAATGTATAGCCTAAAGCGTGACGTAAGTGTATGGCTTTTTATTAAAAAAGGAATTATTCATAAATATGGTGTTATTGCTGACATCTTAGGCAACAAAGAAGTGTGTGTTTACGCTTTATTATAATAGTATAGTTACTTACGTTTTAGGTGTAAGAGCCTCTTCATCCGTATTCTCAGTTCCACTGGTAAGTCGTTTTCTTTTAGGACTTGGACTTTCACTGAAATCAAATAAAAACACTTTATTAGTCACTAGCTGTTGCTCGCGACTTCGTCCGCGTGGAACTTAAAAACATGAAAAAATACAACCTATGTTTCTAATTGATAACGATGGTTTTTTAAATGCAAGAATTTGAAATAGTTCCAGTAGTTTTTGAGTTATTTCAATACATACAAAAATACAAATTTTTCCCCTTTCATCATTAGTATAGCAGTATATTTAGCTAAATATCCGACTTGAGTAGCAAAGGAACGTGTTATATCTTTTCTGCCCAATCCATACCCTTCTCCTTAATTTCAAATATATTTTACTAGCCTTTTTCCGCGACTCCGATCGCGTGGAGTTAAACAATCAAAAAGTAGTCTATGTTTTCCAGACTATCCTCTACATCTATGACTTTTAGTAGATCTGCTTAACAGTTTAGGCTACATCCATCCATCCATACCTCCGCTTTTATCTTAGTAAGATTATTTATGTTATAATTGCGGGTATTTTGAAAGATGAATGTTTGTCCTTATTACAAGCTCGAACATCCATCCATGCTAAATTTATAATATTAGTAAAAGTGGTAAATATTTTAACAGTGGTAGAGCCCGCTTTATCATCTTCGCACTGCAGGGCCGGCTCGCCCCCAATAATACCACGACCACACAGAAAACAGGCGTGAAGTGGAAGTAATTCCGCGTACAGTCTGATGAGTGGTGCCGGAGGCCTAATTTTATCCCTTTCCCTTTCCACCCTTCTCTTAAGAGGAAAGGATGGGAAGTAAATGTGGATTTAACAGTGGAGGAGACGCATAGGAAGGGGAAATGTCCTCTTTATGTGCGTGTCCTCCGTCAATGAAGGGTAGGCAACGCGTCTGCAATTGCAGATGTCTTTGTGCAGCGGTCGCTTTCCATTTCGGTGGATTCAGGGGGCCGCTTGCAAGTTTGCCAACTTAAATTGTAAAAAAAAAAGTAAGATATCTTACGTATCCGAAGTTTCTCTTTTCAATGGACTCGTTTTTTCTATCAACGGCAACTTTATTAATGGCGGAGGTCCTCCTAAGGTAACAAAAGTTAAATGTTAATTAAATTTAATCAACCGGATTTTATTTTATTCCCAACCGTCACCTCACTGTCCCCGCGTGGGAACAAATGAGAATAAAGTTCAATACGTCCCATTTTGCGACGAGGACGGTTGGAACTCATTTTATTTCATAACGGTTCCATCTGTCACATTGGTGATAGTGGGACTAAAAAATGGGACGGATGAAACGTTTTATATTTAGTGGGGACAGAGCGGGGTGACGGTTGGGAATAATCCAATCAACCTACCAATCTTAAACAAAGACAATTAATTAAACAAACAGATTACTTTTACTAAATGACTTATAGACATACAAAGATCTTTGACCAGGTTAAACGCTGCCTTCGATACGAAATTTGGAAATCTACTTTTGTCGATTTACAAATTATGTGCATAGAAAATGACAAAAAATTGACAAGACAGCTACTGTACAAAAACAATCTTGACATTTTGACATTGACAGTGGTTAGAGAGCTGTCATAATTTAGTTTAATTTACGCACACAGGGTCAGATGTAAATTAACTTAAGTTTAATGGCCTGTCCCACTGGCTGCTAGAGGCTCAGATAGCTTAAATGACGTCACTGTTATAAGGTAAAAAATCCGATATTTCCATCACTTTTACACGTTAGATTGTTAGATACGATTAGACAATTTTCAATTTAGTGGGACAGGCCCTTATTGTCTTAAATATTTATTAATCTATGTTATATTTATGTTGATGTTGTTAAGTATATTCTTTGGTATTTCCTTTAAATTTTACTATTTTCAATCTATTGGTTATCATAGACATAAAATGCCCTCCTGAGTCGGGCAAAAACTTACCGTTTATATTAAATTTCTCCGTTGGTTTAGATTCTTTATTACTCTCAGTAACGCTCGTCTCCGTATCCCGTTTACTCTGAAACCTGTCAGCTGTCTCCGTTCTGGTGTCTGTCGGTCTCTCAGGTCTGGACTCGGTCGGTCTCTCAGGTCTAGATTCGATCGGTCTCTCCGGTCTGGACTCCGGCGTGCGTCTTTCCACGCTGGTCTTTTCTGTCTGTTTGTCTGTATCTTGGGTGACAGTTGTAGTCGTGATTACGCCTGTAAAAAAAGTTTTTTTTTAGGGGATTTAGGTATTACATTTTTCATAATATATTTTAACCGTCCTCTTTGTTTGTGTCCCTTTCTCTGTCAATCAAGGAAGGTAACGCGTTTGGAATTGTTAGGGCAGCGATCGGTTCTCTCTTTAAACAAATTCAAGTAGTGGTCGCCTATTACAAGAAATTTGACAATAATTCATAATCCATACTAATATTATAAAGAGGAGAGATTTGTATTTTTGTATGTATTGAAATAACTTAAAAACTATTGGGACGATTTCAAAAATTCTTTCACCATTAAAAAGCTACGTTATCACTGAGTAACATAGGCTATAATTTTTTTTAATTTCTCATCATCTTTCGTCTCCACAATTACCTTAACTTCGTCACCGTATTCATCAGTTTGCGCCATTATTAGGTATACCGGTATGAAGTGAGCTTCAAGATACAAATATCTCGATAGAGAACATTTTTTTAAATGACCCTTTATTTTTTTTGTTTGCTATGAAATATCATCTCCCCTGCCTTATTCTACTCCCGTAGGGTCGGCGCACCGTGCTTTCGTCCTCCAAAGCACTCTATCATCCGTCATCTCAGTCATCACTCCCTTTTTGATCATGTCACCTTTCACGCAATCCATCCATCTCTTTCTAGGTCTACCTCTACCGGTGTACCTCCACAGTCATAACTAACGTCCGTCTTGTTACATGCGATTCATCCCTTCTCATAACATGCCCATACCACTCTAACCTTTTACGCCTTATTTTCTCAACCACTGGGGCTACTCCAAACTTCCTCTAGTAAAAGTTTGCTATGACATCTTTGAAACATATTTAGTCTACAAATCATTGAACAGACAACATCTCATTTTTTTATCGTGTTAAAAATATCGAATTTTGTACCAGAAAGTGATAGACCAGTGGTAAAAAGAGGTAATTCTAGGGTGTTCTAGAAGGCACTCACCAGTTTCACAGTCGGGCGGTTCACCGTTGTTATTTACCCGTAGATGCGTCAGACCTTTGATCCTCAACTCCTCTGCGGTCTTAAGAAGACTCGCCAACTGCGACTGGAAACACGTTAATGATGTCACAGTGGCTAACTAGGGTAGACCATTTTTTTTATGAGCAACTCTGAGCTGCCCTCTTTTTTTTTTCTTTATGAATTCTTATAATACTAATATTATAAAGAGGAAAGATGTGTATTTTTGTATGTATCGAAATAACTCAAAAACTACTGGGCCGATTTTAAAAATTAATTCACCATTAGAAAGGTAATTTATCTGAGAGTAACATAGGCTATATTTCATTTTTGCTAATTTTTAGGAACTATTAATAAACAGCATATTTCTGGACCACGGCGTTAAAAAATCACAATGTTTTAACTTCTCTCAGCTTACGCTGCCTAAACCGTTAGAGGTATACAAAAATGATATATGAAAAAATTGTAGATCTCAAAAGGTTCTACAGAAAAGTCAGCAATAGCATATATCTATCTTTAACGGTTTTCTTACAATAACCACTTTTTGTTTACAAAATGAATTAAAAGCCGCACATTATTTGCGGCGTTCTTTGGTTTCAATATTAATCCTTATCCAAATTCTTTAACGAGATAGACTTACGTGATGTACACTCATTTCCCCAGTATACATGTAGTCGAGCAGTGCTCGTAGATGCCGAGGCTCCGCTCCATCTATTACCAGGACTGGCTCCCCATGCGCCTCATGGGCGCCCAGCAGAGCCGCCAGCAGTTCTGAGCATGCTGCTAGCACCACTCTGTAACACAGTTGTAACCTCATATATATATACTCTTATAATAAATCGTAAACACACACTTTGACGACTAACAAGTCAGCAATTAGAGCATATTTTTTAATAATTACTTTTTTAATAAAAACCCCTACACTACGTCATGCTTTACGCTATATATTTTAACGCCTTTAAACCTAGGGGTAAATATTTTGGATAAAAACCCTAATGTGGGAAAGAGACCATAAGTTGCTGCCAACATCAAGGAAGAAAGATTGCTAAGGTTTGTCATGCCATTTTGACATTTGCTATTAATAATTTGACAAATGTAAACAATAAAATAAAATTTTCATTATTTCATGCGGATGAATCCGCACGGGAACAGCTAGTTAGTACAGAAGTATTCAACACGTATTGACACACATGGCCGCCTACGTATTGTAACCTCACATGTAGGTCTCTAATGGACCTCAAGTGTTACTGAACGGCTATAAACTAGCGTTGAATTATCGACCTTCAGTTAATACCAGTGTCAGTTTGATTTATGTTGACAATTAACCGATATCCGTCGCATGGAAAGAACACATTAATAAAATCTATTCTGTCTTTAAAGAAACCTACTAACAAAGACATTTAAATAATATATAGACGAGGCAATTTTTTTACCAGTTCTTTCTCTGAAAGGTTGTCAGTTGTCAAGTTTAGTGCCACCTCGTGTCTGTATTAACATGTTATAAAACATTTTACAAAATGAAAAGGTCCATCTTTAGTTATAAAATAAACTAAACAGTACCGCTATTATAATAAAGCGTAAACACACACTACTTTGTGGCGTAAGATGTCAGCAATTACTGCATATTTTTAAATATTTTTTTCTTAAAAAAATACTCCTTCACTTACGTCACGCTTTAGGCTATATTTTTTCACGCTATTAGACTTCGGGGGTAAATAGATTGGATAAGCAACTTAATGTGGAAAAGGGACCATAAGCCACAAGCTACCAACATCAAGGAAGTAAGAATGCTTTGTCATGTCATATCATTTTGACATATGTAAAAAATAAAATAAAATTTGCATAATTTCATGCGGATGAAGCCGCACGGGAACAGATAGTGTGAAATATACTATAACAAGTGAATAGGCATATAGAGTAGGCTTGTGTCAAGTATGTCCACTCTATATATTTGAAACTCTTTGCGTACCAACAAAAATATCTGTTAAAAGTGACTTAGTAGACCGACAAAATTATCTGACCCGATAGACATAAATGACACTAAATTACAATAGCCAACTAGCGCTCCCTACAATGTCACAAGTTACTTTTCGATCTGAACTTGTCTTTACTGAATCATATGTGTTCAAGGAGTTTTTACGTTTTGAGGTCTCAATCCATTAGAAAAGAAGAAGAATTTAAAATTAGAACACATTGTTGATGTCATTTTTTTCTAGTCTTTTTCTGGACATATTTTATCAATACCCATGTCTCCGTTAAAAATAGTTTTATTTCTAAATCTTTTACGGTATACAGTATGTTAGTATATGCTTAAGTAGGACTAACAGAACTAAAGCGACAGTGGTTCCCCCAAATATAATAAAGCGTAAACACACTATTTTGTTATGTAGGATGGCAGCAATTATAGTATACGAGCCGTTGCCCGCGACTTCGTCCGCGTGGTATTAGAAAACATACGAACTATATAAATAACAAAAAGCTACGTATCCCTCGGGAACCGGACACCTCGGGGATGAAGCTTATCCCATGTATACTCCAGACTTTGTTTTACATCTGTGCCAAATTTCAATAAGATATGTTGAACCGTTGCAGAATGATCGAGTAAACATTAAAAAACTAAATTAATAATTCCCACGGGAACCGTAAGTTATACCGGAGTAAAAAGTAGCCTATGTGTTCTTCTAGACTATGCTCTAAACCTGTGCCAAATTTCATGGAGATCCGTTCAGCCGTTTAGGCTACAAACGCTAACAAACATCCATCTATCCATCCATCCATCCATGCATCCATCCATCCATCTAAACTTTCGCTATAATATTAGTAAGATTTTTGAATACCACACAGAAGACGGGCGTGAAGTGAGAGCAATTTCCTGTTTTGTTGAGTGTGGTGCCGGAGACCCAAGATTAGCCTCTTTTCCTTCCCCGCCCTTTTTCTTACAAGAGAAGGATAGAAAGGGAACGTGAATTTGACGGTGCAGGAGACGCATAGGAAGGGGAAATATCATCTTTATGTGCGTCTAATCCTCCTTCGATTAAAGGTAGGCAAGGCATCTGCGATTGCGGATGTCTGGGCAGCGGTCTCTTCGACAGTTTGGCGGATTCAGGTGGCCACGCGCTCGTTTGCAACCTTACGTTAAAAAAGGAATAATTCTTTTATTATTAAATGCCCCTGGAAAAATGCGCTCTGCGAAAAAAGGGAAACTACAAGCCAATATTATCAATCAAGCTTATAGTTACTAAAAGTCTAAACCAACAGCAAAATTCTTTATTATTATTTGAGAATTTGAAGTTTTTATGTCATACAGGTAGGTAGGTACAGGTGAGCTGTCCCCCTCATGCTTTTTGTGGGGCATGTTCGATATAATTTAATCCATTGTTTAACGTAAAACAGTACCACCCACATAAACCAGTTTGGAAAACTATTCCGTGAATTGCTTAGTTAATTTAATTGGTCATCGGAGACACTCGTTAACAGGTCTATAACATGCGCAGTTTAAACTGTGGTAGAACCGGCCCTTGCAGGGCTACCACGAGAGCTCTGTGAAGTCGGCTTATTTCTCATCTTTAAGGAAAACATCGTGATGGATGGATCTGGGAAGAAATTTAGTTGAATGAATTTGAACGTAAAGCAGTGGTGGGGTGTTTTACTAAGGTTGGTCTAACTTAGCTTAAGGGCTAAAGGGCCCCACCAACGGTTCCCGCCTTGTCGTGGCGGTGGGGCTCAGTAGCCTGGTACGTCGAGGGTCTCCGGACCACGGTGAAGCCAAGAGGAACCATGGCCGGCTTAGCGGGGCAGTTCACGCCGGTTGGCCAACCGGCTGGCATGACGCCGGTCTAGTGGGGAGGTCGCGCTCAGGCACCCAACCTGAGCGCGCCTCCTGGGCACTGCCGGCCCATGCGGCCAGCAGTTTTGGGGGGAGGGGGGCCGCGGGGGCTGTGAGTTGTTGCGGGTTTATCCTGCCATCTTGCAGCCCTCGTGGCCAGAGGAGGTGGGCCGTGGGGGCTGTGGGATGGATATGGTTTTGCCCTGTCCTCTCGCAGCTCACGTGGTCGGAGGAGGTGGGCCGCGGGGGCTGTGAGTTGGGTGCCGGTTTATCCCGCCCTTCTTGCAGCTCTCGTGGTCGGGGGCATGGAAGCACGACTTCGAACGTGCGATCCTGGCGGCACCAGCGGGCGAGACGGGGTCTCCGAGCCTACATTGAAAGGTGCTGTCTTCCGAGGGGCGCTATTGGGACGCATCGAGGGCCTCTTCCCGGGGCGGTCAGTGGGGCGTCGCGGTGGCAAGCGAAAGCGATCCCGTGGCGCCTCACATATTGCCTAGGAGGGAACGAAGGGGTTTAGGGAGGTATGTCCTCCACTATGGGGGGAGAATCCCACATAACTTACGTGTCTGCCCCGAGGCACGGAGTATGCGTAACGCATTCCACTTCGGAAAAAAAAATGGGCTAAAGGGCTCGGTCACGGACGTAAGCGAAAACGTGCCCGTGGCCACGGTCTATGTCCATCTAAACTTTCGCATTATTAGTATGATAGAAGTGGCAACCCTATGCCCTAGTGTTGAGTTCTCATATTAAAACATTAAATCAATGATTAAGTTCGATGCTAATCAGGAACTTTAGTGGCCGTACTATGAGACATTTATGTGCGTATACGAAGCGTCCGCTCGTAAAATGGTAGTTAAATTTCATGTTACCCAAAAATTTTATAACTTTTTATAGCGGACAGGTACATTATGTGAACATAATAATTTCTCTAAGCCATAATAATATAGATAAATTCGCAATAAATTGGAGCTTTGATTAGATTATGTGACGATTAACGCGATCGTTGGATGAATTAATATTTTTAATACTTAACACCATTACTGGTTCACCGGATTTCTTTAACGACTTTCTAAGAGGCTTTTATAGTTAACGAGCTGTTGGTCGTTCCACCACGTTCGTCTGCGTGGTATTAGAAAACATACAAACTATATATATATATATATTACAAAAAGCTACGTATCCCTCGGGAAGCGGACATTTCTCGGGGATGAAGCTTATCCCATGTGTACTCCAGACTTTGTTTTATATCTGTGACAAATTTCAATAAGATATGTTAAACCGTTGCAGAATGATCGAGTAAACATTCAAAAACTAAATTAATGAATACCACGGAAACCGTAACTATTCCCGGGATAAAAAGTAGCCTATGTGTTCTTCCAGACTATGCTCTAAACCTGTGCCAAATTTCATGGATATCCGTTCAGCCGTTTAGGCTACAAACGCTAACAAACATCCATCCATCCATCCATCTATCCATCCATCCGTCCATCCACCTAAACTTTCGCATTTATAATTATAGTTAATATAAGTCAACGTCAAACAAACCGCTTAGAGCGGGCGCAAAACTTGATCAAACTATCGCACAACTGTTGTCGATTGTTTAGTTGAACAAAGAAAAATAGAGTAGTGTGTGCACATTCATATAAGCTGACAGGAATCACAATGCGACTAAACAGTTGTGCGATAGATTAGTGAAAAGTGTATGCCCGATCTTTGGAACTGAAGCTAGGTTATTCATTAAAATGTTCTACTATTATTTGTTTGTGCGCTCAATTTGAAGAGCATAAGTGGTGTAGTTTCTTTGCCTCACACTTTGACTGCAGTTGCGACGGTAAGCGATACTCGTTGGCGTCTATAAGCGTTTTGTACGCAGATACGATGTCTGAACTTAAAAAGATTGGTTTGGGGTACGGACTACCGATCTTGCGGTCGATGGTTCGAATCCCGGTATTCGTCGATTTTGTTCAACTGTACCATGTCTTTTTCAATTTTTTTTTAAATTACAAGACACATTTTATACATTGGTTGGATTATCAACCGACTGCCAAATTTTTAACAGTGGTAGTGCCCGCTTTAACATCTTAGCACGAATGGGCCCGGCACGCGCGGTGTAGTACCACGACCACACAGAAGACAGGCGTGAAATGGAAGCAATTCCGTGTTTCGTCTGATGAGTGTGGTGCCGGAGGTCTAATTTAAGTCCAGTTTAAGTCTTTACCACCCTTTTCTTATAAGGAGAGGATGGAAAGGGGAAGTGGAATTGATGGTGGAGGAGATGCATAGGAAGGGGCATTATCCTCTTTATGTGCGTCTCCTCCTCCGTCGGATAAGGGTAGGTAAAATCTGCGATCGCTGATGTCTATGGGCAGCGGTCGCTTCGCCATTTTGGCGGATTCAGGTGGCCGCTTGCTCGTTTGCCACCTTATGTTATAAAAAAAAAATCGACTATTTAAAAAAATATTGAGATGCGTTTACAATTTAAGATTAGCGCCATCTATCAGTCTTCGTGTAAACCAAACATAGAGTCTGATAGCCAGAGAACTCAGGCTACTGTTAGTTATTGTCTGTTCTTACCTATGTGCTCTAAGAGACACGCCGCGTATATTCTCAGGTTCTACGGTGTCCTTGTTGGACACTTGCGTCGCAAAACTCGGTGAACAGTACAGGGTCACGTCGCAGAACCGCTCTGAAAATAGAAATTTATGCTAAGTTATTATAAGGATTTTAAACGCAAATTTAGACAATTAAGCCGGCTACACACCTCTGTTAAATTGAATAGTTGGAGTTTAAATTATATATGTGTGTAGGCGGCGGTAGTGACATCGAGATCTGATAATAATTCAGTTTGAAACATTAGTGTCACTTTAAAGAAAATAGATGGCGTAACTATCGTACTAATATTACAAATGCGAAAATTTACACGGATGTCTGTTAGAGTTTGTAGTCAAAACTGCTGAACCGATCTCGATAAAATTTGGCACAGATGTAGAGCATAGTCTGGAAAAACACATGTCCTACTTTTGTTCTTTTAATCCACGCGGAGTTGCGGGCAAAAGCCGGTATATATAAATCATTTACACTTATAACATTTAGGATTTTAATAGACTTCGTACAAAATATTTAACACCTCACTTAATTGACATTTAAAAAAATACATTAAAGTAACGATGCAATTAATAACAAGTCTAGACTATTAATCTAGACTTGTAAGAACTACGTACGGTAATCTGAACGTATGAAAAAACGTAATCCAGTTTTTAGTTTATTTAGATCTTATCTAGCCTAGGTGCGGTCAACATGACTAGGTGAATGTAAAGAGTAAAACCGTTAGTTTCCACTTGTATTAATTTTCTGTCTATAAATGCTTTTTTAAGGCAGTGGCAATTCAGTAAAAAAAAGCGTCTTGTTTGTCTAAATAAGATAGATTAGTTTGATAAATGACGCATATGACGTATCGAATTAAATTTGTATGAAGGAAATGCTGTACTTAATAGACAGGTATCGTAGTGTAACAAACACACAGCGAACAATTATGAACTATCGATATTCGGTTTAAATAATTATCGAACTCGACTAAAATCATTTTTTTTTATTAACTAATTTAGAGGACGATTCTAGTATTGATTGTAGTGTAGAGAATTTAGCGATGACAATAATAGCGAAATCCAATTCGATTACGTACGGCTGTAGTAGTAATAAACATTTATTTACTCTCATTATTTGTAATGGTTGTGCAGGTCGTTACTAATTTGAGAAAACATTTTTTTATTTCATATGTTATGACGATGAATCTATCGATTCCAACTTCTATAAGAATAAAAATCGAAAATCGATAAGATTCTTGACTGATTTTACACAACCCATCCCTACTAAATTTGAAATGAATTGTCAAACTAATATATCTTATTTAGACAAACTATAAAATATATATGTTTTCCGACAAAAGTAACCGCGACAAGTCCCTCTCACCTGACCCGTGTTCAGACTATACAAGTTTGTTTAAATAAACATTCCGAGTTAACATTTTAGATAAGAAATTGGATTTTTCTTATAATAAGATCGTTTGTGAACATCACATCCGTTCTAAAGATTGATTTCCCACGCTTTTTGCTAATTGAAAAAGGTCAAACATAACCTCAAAATGTATCTTTTCGAGCCCCAACATTTGATTGTGCTTTATTATCTTTTATCTGTATAAATGATTATTTTCACTACGTTTTCGGACTTTTTTTATCTTAATTTCGATGTCTTTTCGATATTTTTCTCGTGGGAGCGAAAGTTTAACTTATAATATACAAATTTCTTCATTAATATAATCTTTATAACGGCGAGTCTTCACAATAACACCTGTTTAAAATATTGCGTTAAGTTTTTTTATCTGTCAAGTCTTGATCTGTTTAAAACTGAATGCTGATTTATTGGATAGTAACGTTTTATTCCTTTTTATTCTGAAAAAAAAAGAAGAAAATGGGAGAATTTCTAAGTGGCCTATGTCAAACTAGGACACACAGATAATAAATAACAAATCAAACAAAACGAAAAAAAGTGATAATAAAATTTAATTAATTAATATAATGTATCAGTAATTATCTGAATAAACGCTTTTATTATTAACTTTTTATTTCACGCAACGCGGATCCACGCGGGGCATGGGGGTCATGAGCCCCCCCTGACCTGTTCCGTCAAGATCTTGACTTGATCACGACTATGAGACCCTCCTGGCGCCAAAGCTGAATCCACCCTTGATTCCACGCTGTTGTAGTCGCGGGCAACAGCTAGTCGTAAATTTTATGCGAGAGTTTAGATCAGTGACTCCTAAATTGGTATAGAGGGACGATTAGAGGTCCACAGCTATACACTAAATGCTTTGGGTCCCATCGTGAACCACAAAATGTAAAATTGGGTACCTCTGATTTAGATGAATGTTAGCACGGTTTAAAAACGGCTGAATGGGTCTGGATGAGTAATGAATGAATGAATGAATATGTATTTATTGCCACAAAAAAAAATTAAATAAAAAGACTTATTCTAAAGAAAACACAATTGTGACAAAAGGTAGCCAGCTCAGTATGCAGGAACTAAGCCGTTCCTTATGATATCTGACACAGAGAGATGGTTGTATTGCGTAAAAGGTGACATGATCAAGAAGGGAATGACTGAGCTGACGAATGATAGAGTTTTTTGGAGGACGAAAACCCGGCGCGCCGACCCTAAGGAAGTAGAATAAGGCAGGGGAGATGATGAGATGACACAGAGTTACATTACTTCTAAGACAGGCAACAGCTATATGAATAAAAACGCGCACAACTTTGACTAAACTGTCGCATAACTGTTTATTATCGCTTTGATTTCTTTGAGCTTATTAGAGGCGCAAACTACTCGATTTTCAATTAAAGTATTGGCGAAACAATCGACAATCGCACAACAGTTGTGCGAGAGTTTAGTCAAGGGTGCTCTAAACTGACTCGGTTATTCATACGCAAGGAGTGGCATAAACATGATTGCAGACACTTTATACGCTGACCTTGTTGACGGCGCACCTATTATATCTTTATCTAGTTCTATTTCAAAGCCGTTATTTACAACTATAAGACATTTTTTTTTATAAGCAACTTCCCGCAATTCGCGCGGAATAAAACAGTCAGTCCTACCAAATTCTTGCAAATTGTCTGCTAACAATCCATTTAAGATATGTGATGGAAATATCGGGTTTTGTTACCTTATCTGACAGTGACATTCTTAAGCTATCTGAGCCTCTATCATCCAGTGGTGGGACAGGCCCTAAGTAGGCTGTATTCTTCCAGATTGTTCCGGGTAATCTACGAAACGGCTGGGCCGATTTCAACCTGACTTTCAAGGGTAGGTGACATAGACGGGCATATCGGCTACTTTTTTAATTCCGTGCTGTCAAAACTGCGTGACGTACGGGCGACAGTTCGTTCACATAATAAATAGAAGTACACACACTAATACACTTTAATATCGCGTACTTAAACAAAATACAGTCGAATTGAGTACATTTTTTGGGAAATAGGTCAAAGAGGGCGCTGCCATCAGAGAGAACTTAAGGAATTCCTTCTGTCGTTGCGAGTTGCATGTCGATAAGTTCACACGTTAAAAATAAAACAAAATTACTAAATTAGGGTTTTATATCTCTGATATAGTTGATTAAAAACATAAACCCAATTTAATGGAGGGTGTGATCGTGTGAAAAAGGTAAATCGATACTAATATTACTAATAAAAGAGATTTGTATTGTTGTATTTTTGTATGTATTGAAATAACTCATAAACTTGTATGGACATGTTATGCGACGATACGATGGGGACATAAACCTGAAAGTGAATGAATGTGGATGGCTACAAAGGAAGAGGAATACCGAAATATGGATGGATTGTGTGAAAGAGGATATGCTTAAGAAAGGAGTGGCTTCAGATATGACGGCTGATGATGTATGGAAGAGCAGCACATACTGTGCCGACCCTCCATAAGGGATAAGGGCAAGTTGAAATAACTCAAAAACTACTGGACCCATTTCAAAAAGTCTTCCACCATTATAAAGAGACGTCAAAACAAGAGTTATACGAGACGTCAAAAGTAGAATTTTATATTTAACGTGGCATTTAAACTTTAAATACTGTTACATATTGTATGCCAGGTTCCTAAAGTTTCCACTTAACAACCAAGATATTCATAAACATTAGGCATGTTCCAACGGGGTGTAACTCAAATTACATGCTTCAAAACGCATTTAATTTTATACAACACTAGCTGTTCCCGTACGGCTTCATCCGCATGAAATTACGAATTTTTTTATTGTTTACATTTGTCAAATTATCAATAGCAAATGTCAAAATGATATGACAAGACATACCTTGGCAATCTTGCTTCGTTGATGTTGGCAGCAACTTATGGTCTCTTTCCCACATTAGGGTTTTTATCCAAAGTATTTACCACCTAAGTTTAAAGGCGTGAAAATAAATAGCCTAAAGCGTGACGTAAGTGTAGAGCTTTTTAGTAAAAAAATAATTATTCAAAAATATGCTATAATTGCTGACATCTTAGACAACAAAGAAGTGTGTGTTTACGCTTTATTATAATAGTATAGACTAACGAATGGAAATGTAGTGAATCCGGCTATACATGGTTGCAGTACAACCGTCAAAAATCAGATTCAAACAGAATATAGATTAACTTCCAACGGGTTAGATAACTTTGACTGATTCCTAACACGTCAGATATGACATCTAAACGTGTTACATGTCAACACGTAGCATACATACGTAGTGTGACATCCATCACTGCTTTTCCTTCTTATCGATATAATGACGTGTTAAACAAGTAATTAGCATCAGAAGCGAGAATCGGAGTTATATATGTCGATATATCGATATCGATAAGGGCATAATCACTTTATAGAAGTTAAGGTTTTAATTTGTTTACCAGCTAGAGACCGTGACTTCGCGTCGTAATTTTCAAACTACGCATTCAATTAATGACATATTTAGAAGTGTAGATTTTGTGGGTTTTCGGCTGTAACCAACATAAAATATCTAATTTCGATAGAGTTTTGCAATTGTTTTTTATTTGCGAAATCGGATTTTGGTGTCTAAAACTGAACCGATTAAAAAGAAAACAGTTTGTCTAAAAAGCTCATAAATTACATAAATAACTTTAACTAAATGATTTATTAAATCATACGAATTTTAAAAATGCGAATGTGATGTTTGTTAGAGTTTGTAGCCTAACTGCTGAACGTATCTCGATGTGTCATAGATGTAGAGGATAGTCTGGAAGAGCACATATTCTGACTCATTTTTTAATTCCACGAGAACGGAGTCTCTGGTGATAGCTCGTTATAAATTACAATTCAAATTCCATTCGGTCACTGCCCCATCACTAATATCTAGTTAAAAATATTTATAAAAGTCTTAAATCCATTTTAAAAGTAACAAAAGAGAAAACATTTAAAAAACCAAATTAAATAATCCAACAAACGATCGCTTATCGCTGCATTAAAGATGACAAAAAAAAAACCTTCTCAATTCTTTGACCTTTACCAAAATCCGTGGGAACGTAACAAAAATTTCCGGTTAGAAAATTAATGCAACTGCAAAAAAAGATTATTCAGATCTTCAAACGTCATCGAACCAAAATATGCACGGATCAAGGCCCCTAAAAAGTAAAGGCAGGTTTACACTGAACGCGTTTGACAAGCGAGGTTTCATGGAAACATTCTGTAAAGGCGGGTACGACAATCGGTAACTTTTTTTTTAATATAAGGTAGCAAACGAGCAAGCGGCCACCTGAATCCACCGAAACGGAAAGCGACCGCTTAAACCATAAATATCCGCAATTGCAGATGCGTTGCCTCTCCTTAACTGACGGAGGAGACGCACATAAAGAAGACATTTCCCCTTCCTATGCGTCTCCTCCATCGTCAAATCCACTTTTCCTTTCCATACTTTCCTCTGACGAAAAGAGTGAAAAGGGAAAGGGACTAAAAATAGGCCTTCGGCACCTGATGACAGACGAAACGCGGAATTGCTTCCACTTCACGCCTGTTTTCTGTATGGTCGTGGTATTCCACTTCGACATATATACACGGAATCAAAACAAAAGATTACGCACTCACGAATCTCACCTACTCACTAATGGCCGGTTTCCCAGCTACATTTAACCATTCGTTAGCGTTTCTGGTTCGATAACTTCATTTTTTTCTGAACTACGTATAACTCGAGTTTTACTCCAAATAACCTATGTTACTCACTAATAATGTAGCTTTAAAATAGTGGAAGAATTTTTGTAATCGGCTCCGTAATTTTTGAATTATTTCAATACATACAATACAGTCATTCTTCTTTATAATATTAGTATAGAAATGTAGATTAGGCCTCGCCTCGGTTACGTTTCCATTACGCACCGTGGGAGTCCACCTTAAACCTTGATGATTCAATTTTATGATCCTTTTATTGTACTAAATTACTCCGACATTAAATTAGTAAACTGGATGTCATTTATACATTACACATTTGTTTTATTTATGACATCCGAAAAACATACGAATTTAATGCACCCTTTCTTAGCTTAAATAATTTTGTAACACTAAAACTCGCGACAAGGGGCTTATGGAATTAACAAAAAAAAATCAATTTTACGAATCTTACTCTTGATGGTTAGATGACCCAGCTAGTTTTAAATATGTGTACCCTATGGGCTATTCCAGACTATATCTCACGCCACGTTTGTTCCAGGTAATCCCCGAAACAGCTGAGCCGATTTCGACCGGACTTGAAGGGTAGCTGACATAGACGGGCATATTATAGGCTACTCTTTTATCTTAATATTGCATGGACGAAGTCGCGGGTAACAGCTAATTATTCATTGAAAATAGGTGTGTAGCCGGCTTTAGTGAGATTTTAATCTATCCGACAAGCTACCAAAAATCTATTCCACCAGTCTGCTGCATGCGAAATTTGAAAAATCACATTTGAATAAATTGAAATTTTTAATAAATCCAATTTCGAATAAATTTAACAAACATTCTCAGATAATCCGAGAATCATTTGACATTCATCCAACAAAATTTACATTTGAATGGGGCATTAGTTTATCCTGCGAACCGGTTAGCATTAGGGATGTGCGGTGTTCTCTTGTCTAATCTTACTAATATTATAAATGCAAAAGTTTAGATGGATGTTTCTTAGAGTAACCTAAACTGCTGAGCGGGTTTGGATGCAATTTTGCATAAATGTAGAACATAATCTGGAAGAACACATAGGCTACTTAATGTTTATTAACACCACGCGAACGGAGTCGTGGGCGAAAGCTAGTTAATATTATAAATGCAAAACTTTAGATAGATGTTTGTTAGAGTTTGTAGCCTAAACAGCTGAATTGATCTTGATGAAATTTGCCAAAGAAGTGGTGTCTGGAAGAACACATAAGCATACTTGCTTTTGATTTTTCTTTTAATTCCACGCGGACGAAGTCGCGAGCAGTAGCTAGTTTCTATAATATAAAATAAAAAACAAACAAGCGAATATCAGAATTTGCCAAAATAACTGTCGGGGAATGTCTATTTTCCGTGTGTTCATTCCTCTGGATTGACAGAGGCGGAGACCAACCACATAAATGGTAATGTAAGTATGCTTTAACTGTAAGGTCCGACTATTAAGTTAAAACTATGCAATCTAAACTAAACGTACCAATCTATATATAGAGGAAAGATTTGTATTTTTGTATGTCTTAAAATAACTTAAAAATCACTGGGCCGATTTTAAATATTCATTCACCATTAAAAAGACATTATCAGTGAGTAACAGGCTATATTTTTATTATTTTTAATTACACACAGACGAAGTCTCGAGCAACAGCTGGACAAAATAATTTATATATGTTTAAAAATAACTAGGCTACGGAAACACAAGATATTTCCGTAGCCGTGCACATCACTAGTCTAATCGGATTTTAGAATATCCAAAATTATTATTTCGAAAACCCGCTGAGACTAACCAGTTAAATTGTAAATCAATAAATAACGCATTGGTTAGACTTCGATATTGACACATTGGTATTTAAAACTTCTGGAAATAATTTATAGATCAGGAAAATAAAAAAACTGAGAATATATCATTAACTAACTATTGCTCGCGACTTCGTCCACGTAAATTTAAACAAATAAAAAAACTACGTTACTCTACTGTTACTCACCTATAACGTAGCGTTTTAGTGTACGAATTTTTGTAATCGGTTCAATAGTTTTTAAAATATCAATACATACAAAAATACAAATCTTTCCTCTTTATAATATTAGTATAGAAGTATAGATAAAAACAAAACATTACTCGGTCTAAATAAATGCATTCGTCACGCACTATCAGAATAAAAAACTAGTAGGTACAAGCGAACACCTTTGACTAAACTATCGCACAATAATAGTCGATTGTTTCGAAGCCAATTCAAAAATCGAGTAGTGTACACCTCCTTAAGCTAATAGGAATCAAAGCGAGACAGTTGTGCGATTATTTTATTTCAGGTGTGCGCTCGCTCTTAAACGGTATTACTTGCATTTGAAAAGTGCAACCGAGCGTAACAAGTTGGATAGAAAATTGCATTGAATGAGTATTAATATTCAAAAAATGCGTGCGTTGATAGACGGCAAAATACAATAAACTTTAAAATCTACGCATGAATAGACCGGCTCCCCCAGTGCAATACCACGACCACATAGAAGACAGACGTTAAGTGGAAGCAATTCCGCGTTTCATCTGACGAGTGGACATGCGGGATACCTGATTATACGCCTTTTCCCTTTCCGCACTGTTTTCATAAGTTTACAATGGGATGGGAAAGTATTTGATGGTGAAGGAGACGTAGGAAGGGAAATGTCCTGTTCATGTGCGTCTCCTCCATCGTTCAGGGTAACACATCTGCAATATCGGATGTCTGGGCAACGGTCGCTTTGCATTTTAGCAGATTCATGGCAGTATGTTCGTTTGCCACTTTATGTTGAAAAACTGCTGCTTGCAACTACGTTAGAAAATAGCCTAAACCACTACCACTGGTATTTATCTGATAGAACAAATGCAGAATTGGGTACAAGCAGACATACATTTAAACACTAATCGGAATTTACTTTTGTTTATAACACAAGGTAACAAACTCGCAAGCGGCCACCTGAATCCACAGAAATGAAAAGCGACCGCTGCACATAAATATCCGCAATTGCAGATGCGTTGCCTACCCTTACTTGACGGAGGAGACGCACATAAAGAGAAAATTTTCCCTTCCTATGCGTCTCCTTCACCGTCAAATCCACTTTTCCTTCCCATCCTTTCGTATTAAGAAAAGGGGGGAAAGAGAAAGGGACTAAAATTAGACCTCCGACCCCACACTCATCAGGCGAAAGGCAGAATTGCTTCCACTCCACGCCTGTTTACTGTATGGTCGTGGTATCAGTGGGGCGAGCCGGCCCAATCGTGCGAAGATATTAAAGCGGGCTCTACCGCTGTCACTTAGTAAAGGACTATAAATTTGTATCCTGATTACACTAAGCAACTTACGTAAGGCATAAGCAAAATTTTAATAAATATTTAGTAACAAATTATCTCTCTTTATTATGCATTTGTATTTCTAAAAATGTTTGCATCAATATTCCTCAATCAAATTCATATTTTTATAATCAAATTAATAAGAAAATATTAACAGATCATATTTCCTATATATTTAAGAAATTAATTAACTAATAATTAATTTTTTCATTCATAATCATTATTTAAAATATGAAATAAGATATTCTCCATAAAAATATTTATCTAACAGATATTTCACGGATGTCGCTGCAACAGTTTTGTGGAATAATTCCTACCGTAAAATTAAAGTATTATTAATATATTTATAAACTAGCTTTTGACCGCGACTCCTACCGCGCGGAATAAATAAAGACAAAAGCAAGTAACCTATATGTTCTTCCAGGCTATCCTCTACATCTATACCAAATTTCATCGAGATCCCTTCAGCCGTTTAGGCTACAAACTCTAACAAACATCCATCAATCCATCTAAACATTCGCATTTATAATATTAGTAAGATTAGTAACCTAGCTTTTGCCCGCGACTCCTATCGCGTGAAAATAAAAAAGTAAGTAGCCTAGGTGTTCCTCCAGACTATCCTCTACATCTATGACAAATTTTATCGCGATCGGATCAGCAGTTCAGTCTACAAACTCTAACAAGCCTCCATCCATCTAAACTTTCGCATTATAATCTTAGTAAGAAATAAGACTAGCTGTCGCCCACTACTTTGCAAGTAGTGTAGTATTTGTTCTTCTAGACTGTTCTACATTTATGATTAATTTCAGCAAGATCCATTTAGTTACGGAGATATGTAATAACTAACATCCATCCGTCCATCCAAACTTTCGCATTTACAATATTAGAAAATGTGTTTCAACAAATTATATGGAATTTAAACTAGCTGTTCCCGTGCGGCTTTATTCGCGAGAAATTATAAAAAACATTATTTTTTGACCGACTTCCCAAAAAAAGGAGGTATTCAATTCGTCGATATGTTTTTTTTTTATTGTTTACATTTGTCTTATTCTTAATATTACCATCAAAATTACCGTTACCATAATAACCTTGCTTCCTTAATGTTGGCAGCTTGTAGTTTATGGTCCCTTTCCCATTTGAATGTTTTTTCAATTTACTTACCCCTCAGGATTAATAGCTAATAAGGTTTTATTTTATTTGTTTCTTCCCTTGAGTTGTAAAAAATCTCCCTTCCGAAGAAAGTATGGATGGATTGTGTGAAAGAGGATATGCTTAAGAAAGGAGTGTATTCAGATATGACGGCTGATAGAGATGTATGGAAGAGCAGCATGTACTGTGTCGACCCTCCGTAAGGGGGCAAGTTGGTAATGATGGTGTTAGCTTTTTAAGTATTTTGATGTATTCTGTATTCTTGAAGGTTATTTAGTCTGTGCTATAAATCAATGCCATTGGTCATAATTTGAAATAAGAATATAAGCTTTGTAATTGTGATCTAAAATATTATTTAATTATTTATGTCATGGTTTTAAAATGTCGTAATTCTGCTTGTTCTGTTATTAATCGGATAGTAGTCGGATGTCAAAAATAAGGGTGTTGCATTAGCTCGACGACACGACGGTCATATTGGTAAGGTTATTCTGTGCAAATTGGAAGAAAACATAAGAGGTAATGATATATCTTTTTAAAGCATAACATGGCTGTGACGGCCATAGTGGTGATGTTTCTTCCCTTGAGTTATTGGAGTTTTTTTTTACAAAAATAGCTGTTTTTTTTAACGTTTGCATTAGTGAATTGATTTTAAATGAATCGATATTAATTTATTAAATTCGTCTGCAGATTTGGATGTTAATATTTTAATAATCAAGGCCTATTATTAAATGGAAGACTATAAATAATTAATATTTATGGAATAAAATACATCCAGCTGTGCATGGAAATAATGTTTGATTATATTATTTATGTATACTATAGTGTGTCTAAATAATTTAGATTAGTTTGACAATTCATTTCAAATTTAGTAGGGATGTGTGTGTAGAGGATAGTCTGGAAGAATTAACGATGACATAAATAATAGCGAAATACAATTCGATTACGTACGGCTGTAGTAGTAATAAACATTTATACTCTCATTATTTGTTATGGTTGTTATTAATTTGAGAAAACAGTATTTTTTTTTAATTCATAAGATATAAGCCTTCTTAAATAAAAACCCCTACACTCACGTCACGCTTTAGGATATATATTTTCACGCTATTTAACTTAGGGAGTAAATAAATTGGATAAAACCCTAATGTGGGAAAGAGACCGTAAGTTGCTGCCAACATAAAGGAAGCAAGATTGCCATAGTATGGTCAATGGTATTTTGACATTTGCAATTGCGATAAACGTAATCAATAAACTAAAGTTTTTATAGTTTCATGCGGATGAAGCCGCACGGAAACTGCTAGTTTTAGTAGAGATATAAACTGACCAAGAACACGTTCACCAAAAATCGATATGTTGCTAGTCACTATATGTGTTGACGTGTTTTTAAAACGCGCACACACCTTTGATTAAACTATCGCACAACTGTTTAGTCGCACATTTAATTCCTATGAGCTTATATGCGCACACACAAACAAACAATCGCATAGCTATTGTGTAATAGTTTTGTCAAAGGTGGGCCCGTTCTTAAGGTTTAGTAAATCAATCTCTGCTTACCCTTCTCCAGTAGTTGTGCGAACATATTCTGCACATTACTGTGGTGGTGTTTCCACCGCAAGCAGTACTGCTGGGACACCATTTTCCACAGCTTAGCCACGGTTGCTTCTAGAACTTTGGTATCATATGGATTCGTATATTCTGCGTCGTGGTGAAATATTCTTCAACCTGCAACAAGAGACGTTTGGAAATTAATTTTTACTGTCGGCTAGTTGCTCGAACGCTCATATATGTCCCGAATACCAGAGGAAATACAGCTACGTTGCAGAATTTTAAGTCGGTAAATCATACTAATAATATAAATGCGAAAGTTTAGATGGATGGATGTTTGTTAGAGTTTGTAGCGTAAACGGCAGAAGGGATTTCGATAAAATTTGTCGTAGATATAGAGGATAGTCTAGAAGGACACATAGGCTACTTGCTTTTGTTTCTTTTTTTAATTCCGCGCGGACGGAGTCGCTGGCGAAAGCTAGCATATAAACAAATAATGAGATGCATCAGATCAGCTGAGCCTTCTGCTTTTGGCCAAAAAAACTGCTTTTTTTATTATTACATTATGTTTTTTTGGTCAACAAATAGTTTTTTAATTTTAATTATTTATTTATTACTAGCTTTCATCCGCGACTCCGTCCCCGTGGGTTTAAAAAAAATAAAAGTGAGTATCCTATGTGTTCTACCAGACTATCCTCCACATCTATACAAAATTTCGTCGAAATCCTTTCAGCCGTTTAGGCTACAAACTCTAACAAACATCCATCCATCGAAATTTTCGCATTTATAATATCAAGTATGAAGTATGATGTACTACAAAGGTAGAAACAATGAAATTATGTATTGTGTAAAACAGGATATGCTCAAGGAAGTGTTTAAGGCTGTCAAACATGTATAGAAGAGTACAGTTACGAAAACTCGCGGTGTCACTCTTTCAGTATTATTTTTTATTCTAAAGAAAATACTTATCTACATGTTTTTTTTTTCTTTTTTAGTTATCTATATAAATTTCATGGACTTTTAACAGTGGTAAAGCCCGCTTTAACATCTACGCATGAATAGGTCGGCTCGCCCCCAGCAATACCACGACCACACAGAAGACGTCAAGTGGAAACTATTCCGCGTTTCAGTTTGAAGGTCCAAAAAGCGCATAAGAACAAGAAATGTCCTCTTTATGTGCATCTCCTCCGTTGATCAAGGCTACGCTATTACTATTGCGAATGCCTATGGGCAGTCGCTTCGCTATTTTGGCGTATTCAAGTGGCCGATAACTCGTTTGCCACTTTATGATATAAAAATATTTAGATTCTCTAGGATGGAGCGGCTACCTTGTTACTAGCGACACCCATCCATACAATCTATACTATTATAATAAAGCGTAAACACACACTTTGTTGCCTAAGATGTCAGCAATTACAGCATTTTTTTGAATATTTCTTTTTTTAACCAAAAGCCCTACACATACGTCACGCTTTAGGCTATATATTTTCGCACCATTAAACGTAGGGAGTAAATATTTAGGATAAAAACCCTAAAGTCTGAAAGAGACCATAAGTTGCTGCCAACATCAAGGAAGCAAGGTTGCCATGGTTTGTCATCGTCATGTCATTTTGACACATGAAACAATAAAACAAATTTTTCACAATTTCATGCGGATGAAGTCGCACGGGAACAGCTGATCTTCCATACATTTCTATTAGTTCACTCCTTTTTAAAATTCGATAGCACTTTACAAGCAATCAGGTTAACGACCATATAAAGAAATCGAATACTCTCGTCCGTGAGATTTGCTGTAATTAAGAAATCCTAAATGTCCTGGATTTGCATAAATTTACAGCTAAATCTCTATTCATAAATTACATAATTAATGTTATTTTATATAAAAAACAGCGCATAATTTAACATTAATGGCTTACTGTCGACTGTTGGATAAACACGGTTTCAAATTAACGCACATATTTTTCAACTGATTTATACATCGTTGTAATTAAGATTCTAATTCAGTCCACAGCAGCGTTAGCTGCTGTACGAAGTCAAGTTTCTATTAGTTTTAAATTGGGAAGCAAATTTAATTCTCTAACTGTATTATTTTTTTCAAAAAAATGTATATTTATTTAAGTCGCATCTGTTTTAATCTGATTCGTGTATTTTATGTTTCCGTTACGTGGTTTGGAACTTTTTATATACTGTATGTTTATAAATACGCTTGTTGTTTGAAAAGTTTTATTACTATACTAGCTTTCGCCCGAGACTCCGTCCGCGTGGAATTAAAAAACAATAGCAAGAGACAGACTATGCTCTACATCTTTGCCTAATTTCATTGAAATCCGTTCAGCCGTTTAGGCTACTAACTCTAACAAACATTCATCCATCTAAACTTTCGCATTTATAATATTAGTAAGAAGTAAGATTACGGTTGTCAAATACTCAATTGCAAATATCAGAATTACCGTTACCATCATAATCTTGCTTCCTTAATGTTGGCAGCTTGTAGTTTATGGTCGCTTTCCCACTTGAAGGTTTTTTCAAATTTACTTACCTGCTAAGTTTAATAGCGTGAAAATATATAGCCTAAAGCGTGTCGTAGATGTAGGGCTTTTTATTAAAGAAAGAATTTTTCTAAAATATGTTGTGATTGCTGACATCCTACGCCACAAAGTAGTGTGTGTGTACGCTTTATTATTTTAGTATAGATTATAGATAACCTATTTACATCTTACTAATATTATAAATGCTAAAGTTTAGATGGATGGATGGATGGCTTTTTGTTAGCGTTTGTAGCCTAAACGGCTGAACGGATCTCCATGAAATTTGGCACAGGTTTAGAGCATAGTCTGGAAGAACACATAGGCTACTTTTTATCCCGGGATAACTTACGGTTCCCGTGGGATTCATTAATTTAGTTTTTTAATGTTTACTCATTCTGCAACGGTTCAACATATCTTATTGAAATTTGGCACATATGTAAAACAAAGTCTGGACTATACATGGGATAAGCTTCATCCCCGAGGTGTCCGGTTCCCGAGGGATACGTAGTTTTTTGTTATTTATATGGTTCGTATGTTTTCTAATACCACGCGTACGAAGTCGCGGGCAACAGCTCGTTTTTAAATAAATAGGCTCACAAAACATATTTAAATATTATATCAATATCCTTCTCGTTTTAGGTTTCTTATCTTAATGTTGCCTCGTGCCGATTAAATTTAGTTTTTTTTTTTAATACTACAAAAAAAATTCTAAAACCACTTAAGTGATACCATATCCAGCCTAAACACCTGTGCGAAATATATTACTAACTGTTCCCATCCGGCTTCACATGGCATTTTACTTTCTGTAAAACGTGATGGCACATATCGGAGAATGTGAAGTCAACCCGCAGTGGGCCAGCGTGGTTTACTATGGCCTAGTCACCCTTAGGGTAGGCTAAGGCAAGGCAAACGAGTATGACCGGCTCCAGGCTGATGGAAGTGGGGGGGAGCACCCCCGAGGCGTCTGCCGACCGCCTAGCTGCTGAGCTGGTGCGAGTCATTGGAGGCT
>NW_013525124.1:291901-304780 GCF_000836215.1 Papilio polytes
CCCAGCGTGGAAAAAAAAAAAAAAAGGCTCTGGACCCTCATTGTGGACGTATAGTAGAAACAGTTTTCTTTAGAGGTTTCTTTAGGTGGAGACGCATAGGAAGGGAAAATATCATCTCTATGTGCGTCTCCTCCTCCGTTAATTAAGGGTAGGCAACGCATCAACTATTGCGAATGTCTGTAGGCAGCGGTCGCTTCGCCATTTTGGCGGATTTAGATAGCCGTTTGGATTTACAGGACCCAAAACAGTGTTTCACTTGATAATGGCCATCGAGAAGTTTTAGTGGGTCACCGCTCAGAGGGCAGGGCATCTTTGAAATATTTCTTACCACAAAAAAGCTGAGAATCGACAGAGGCCGCGCCAAACATTAGTGTCTACCTACCACTACGTTACTGGCGTGTATAGACATTTATAAAAATGTCTATATTCCTACTATTCCTGCGACATATTTCGGTGAATAGCACAAACGTCTGTCGCACGGTAGATAGAGCGACCCTCTGACCACGGTATCTCCAAAACGTTTTAGATAACCGTATCAGACAACATTCCCCGTCTGGCTACACTCGGTATAGTCCGACGTAGTTATCTGGCCCGGTAACACCGCTGCTATTGCGTTTATTTGTCAGAAAACAAGTTAGCCATGATATGGAATAATAAACTGAATGCTAAGATAGCCCAGTGCCCTTAGGGTCAGAATACGCATGCCAGTAGTGGCTTACTGGCATGCAAGTAGCTGGAACGATATCTGATTTTGTGTTAGCTATGGGCATCTAAGTTGAGGGAGGGGGCGAATAAACGCCGCCAGTAGATGGCATGCCAGTTACTACTCTATTTTACTGTCATGTATATTTTCACCTTTATATACTAAGTTATCTGACCCGGTGGGCATCACATTATGATAGCTCACTACCCTCCTGTTAATTTAAAAAAATCTTATAAGAACCTTTTCATATTACATGAATACATTTATCATTTATCCCAATGTAGTTTTTATTTGACAGAGCCGATAGCGCCTCTACCGGGCCAGATGTTTGTGTGACTATAGCGCAGGGGTGGCAAACCTTTACGCAAGTGCCATCTTTAAAAGAAATATTTAACGCGGTCATTCGTCTGATGAGTGTGGTGCGGGAGGCCTAGTTTAAGTCCCTTTCTCTTTACCACCCTTTTCTTATAAGGAGAGGATGGGAAAAGGAAGTGGATTTGACGGTGGAGATGCATAGGAAGGGAAAATATCGTATTTATGTGCGTCTCCTCCTCCGTCGGATAAGGGTAGGCAAAGCATCTGCAATTGCGGATGTCTATGGGCAGCCGTCGCTTCGCCATTTTGTCGGATTCAGGTGGCCGCTTGCTCGTTTGCCACCTTACGATATAAAAAACCCTACTTCATACTTTTCCGTAGTATTTTTATGATCATCGACGTAGCCAAAGTATGTGGTGTGCCATTTATGGTACGCGTGCCATTGGTTCACCACCCCTGGTATAGACTAAAACTTCTGTTTTCGTCAACAATTCGATGCTTTTTGTTGCTCAGTAACTTTCCAAAACGATAAACTTATCAGCTCGTTAGTACATCCGTCTCGCTCGCACATCATGCTGTCCTGCTTCACTCCCAGCCAAAGGATATATGTAAATATTTTATCAATTTGTTTGGTTTGCGCTCAAACCGTTTCTGTATTCAGATATATGGATGTTTAAATGTTCTAATACACCAGTACTAACAGAGACAAATATTGCTCTATTTCCAGTAAACATTTATTTATTATAGATTAGCTGTTGCTCTCGATTTCGTCTGCGTTAAATTAAAAAATATAACCTATGTTACTTACTGATAAAGGTTTTTAATGGCGAAAGAATTGTTAAAATCGGTCTAGAAGTTGTTGAGTTATTTTAGTATGTCCAGAAATAAAAATACAAATCTTTCCTCTTTGTATTTATTATTAGTATACATACAGATAAGCATAAGAATTAACTTTGTAGTTTTTACTTATAAAACAATCTTTACTTTTAAAGTTAAAGTATAGATGCTCATCTTACTATCTTACTAATCTTACTAATATTATAAATGCGAAAGTTTAGATGGATGGATGTTTGTTAGAGTTTGTAGCCTAAACGGCTGAACGGATCTCCATGAAATTCGGCATAGATTTAGAGCAGAGTCTGGAAGAACACATAGACTACTTTTATTCCGGGAATAGTTACAGTTCCCGTGGGATACCTTAATTTAGTTTTTTAATGTTTACTCGATCATTCTGCAACGGTTCAACATATCTTATTGAAATTTGGCACAGATATAAAACAAAGTCTGGAGTACACATGGGATAAGCTTCATCCCCGAGAAATGTCCGGTTTCCGAGGGATACGTAGCTATTTGTAATTTATATAGTTCGTATGTTTTCTAATACTACGCGGACAAAGTTGCGGGCAACAGCTCATAATATTATAAATGCGAAAGTTTAGATGGCTGAATGTTTGTTAGAGTTTGTAGCTTAAACGGCTGAACAGATTTTGATGGATTTTGGTACAGATGTAGAGGATAGTCTGGAAGAACACATAGGCTACTCACTTTTGTTTTTGTAATTTCACGCAGACGGCGTCGCGGGCGAGAGCTAGTACTTGTATAATGCGATTTTATCTATTAAACCCAACAATATGTGTTGCTATGACAACTGTTTGTAATTGTAATTTGAGTGTTATCATCTAAACGATACGCGATATCAATTACAGTCAGACAAACTTAATTGACCCGGTGCGAACATAAGTGTAACTTCCGCACGAGTCAGCGGGGGGTTAACCGATGACCTTGGGCATTCAAGACATTTAAAAACTAACTGTCAATACAAAAGAATCAAAGAAATAAATCGAACAAAGCTGCGGTCAACTGCTAGTCAATAAATTATCCAACCGGTTCGGACAAAAAACTTTAATGTGACATATATGTAAAGCAAATAGACAAACTAACAGATATTCCCACATAACTTAAACGTGTAACGTCAATCTGCCTTATCACCAAATGAATATTAATACAAAAATATATTAAACAAGCTGTTGCCCGCGATTTCGTCTACGCAATATTAAGATAAAAAAGTAGCCTATATGGCAGTCTACGTCAGATAAATTTCAGTGAAAGTCCGATCAAATCGGTCCAGCCGTTTCGGAGATTACCCGGAACAAACGCAGCTTGCAGACAGACAGACAGACAAAAAAAATGCAATTTTCGTTTCAGCAACAAAAATATATCTTCCCGAAATCTGGAATTTTTCTTTGTATATTACAAACAGACACTCCAATTTTATTATATGTATAGATACATTCATTTCACCACATCACAATCCCGCCTACGCACAAACGTTTATTATCTGTGTGTTCAACATAAACTTTCGATTCTGAGTTGCTGAAGTTTCCATTAATTTCATCACGAGCTTATAGTCACTTTATTTTATTGTTTACATTTGTCAAATTAACAATCGCAAATGTCAAAAATCAAATGCACAATTGACAACCATAGCAATCTTGCTTCCTTAATGTTGGCAGCTTGTAGTTTATTGTCCCTTTCCCACATGAAGGGTTCCAATTTATTTCACCCCTAAGTTTTTTTTTAAATATATAGCCTAAAGCGTGTCGTAAGTGTAGGGTTTTTTATTAAAACAGAATTATTCAAAAACATGCTGTGATTGCTGACATCCTGCGCCACGAAGTAGTGTGTGTTTACGGTTTATTCTCTTAGTATAGATTACTGTAATTTGCTATGTCACTAGATGGCGCTGCATGTACAAGCCAGTAACTTAGACTACTACTCAACCACTCTTGAATATTGTGAACTCTGACCTCTAGATGTGCTTTGCCTGTGCCATCGTTCTACACAAATCGTATAAACCAAAAGAAACTTTGAACATACATAAAAACCCAAACATACAACTTGTTATATTACTACATAATCGCTACAGCTAGATCCAACATATCCCCCAATGTCCACATTAAACAAGACACGTAAAGCCAGCTACACACGTCCAGTTGTAACTATACTCGGCTACAAATTACGTGGATAGTCAACATTGTCAATGTACTATTTATATGTGTGTTACCGGCATTATAACATTCCGACATACTCGCCGTGTTAACTTAAAAACACACATAAACAAACTTCGTTAACTTGTTAACACTTAACACGTCGTTAACTTAACTTACTACAAACTTTTCTTGTGTGTTGCGATTGCCATGACTTACATTTTGTCTTTGTTTTGTTAAAGCGAATGACAAAGGTGGCTATATTAAGGTAATAATTAAAATAAGGAGGTACACAGATAGAGGGAGACCTAGAAAGAGATAGATAGATTGCGTGAAAGGTGACATGATCAAGAAGGGAGTGATGGCTGAGAGAGTAATAGTAAAGAGATAGCAGTAACCGATCAAGTCGAAGTTCCACTCGGGCGCCCTTGTGCCTAGTCACTCTATGGAGCGTCCACCGAAGCGATCAAAGAATTCGGTGGCCTCCCAATCCGGTAATAATAACGTAGTAACGGCTAGTGCCGAGGCTCCTGATGAAGCCCTTTTGCTTAGTTACTCATAAACGAGAGTTAGGCTAAGCGCTATCTGCGCTTGGTCACCTCAAGTCCGGTGAATCTGTAAATGCCTCTTCAAGGCAAACAGTGGCCATTCAGTCACAAAACAAATGATGACTGAGATGACGGCTGATAGGGTTATTTGGAGGAAGAAAACCAGGTGCGCCGACCCTGCGGGAGTAGGATAAGCTGTGGGAGATGATTAAGGTAATTGCTAATGGTATTCAATCATTACTCCATTTCTAAATCCAAATAGCGGTTGCTCGCGACTCCATGAGAGTGGAATTAAAAAAAGAAAAGTAAATAGCCTTTTTTTTATAAAATAAGGTGGCAAACGAGCAAGCGACCTGACCTGAATCCGCCAAATTGGCTAAACGACCGCTGCCCATAGACATCCGCAATTGCAGATGCGTTGCCTACCCTTATCCGACGGAGGAGGAGACGCACATAAAGAGGATATTTCGCCTTCCTATGCATCTCCTCCACCGTTAAATCCACTTCCTGTTCCCATCCTCTCCTTATAAGAAAAGGGCGGTAAAGAGAAAAGGACTTAAATTAGGCCTCCGGCACCACACTCATCAGACGAAACACGGAATTGCTTCCATTTGACGCCTGTCTTCTGTGTGGTCGTGGTATTACTGGGGGCGTGCCGGCCCTGCAGTGCTAAGATGTTAAAGCGGGCACTACGACTGTTACAGACTCCTCTACATCTATCTTAGACATCTATGTCAAATTTCATCGAGACCGTCTAGCCGTTTAGGGTACAAACTCTAACAAACATTCATCCATCAATCTAAACTTTCGCATTTATAATATTAGTAAAATGTTACTCAGTGAAAATGTAGTTATTTAATTGTAAAAAAAAATTAAACCACCCCAGTAATTTTTGAAGATTTGTATACTCGAATGTATTGAAATAACTTAAAAAGTACTAGGCCGATTTCAAAAATTCATTCGCCATTAATAAGTTATGTTATCACTAAATAACATATGCTATATCTTTTATTTCACGCCGGCAAAGACACGAGCAACAGCTAGTTATAAAAACAATGACAAAACGCACTGCATCGTACATTTCCAAATCTATTACAACCTACGCAACATACCTGAACACATCAAAATGTAAATCACTGTAATCGTATTTTGTTAACATTTGAAATGAAGAAAATATATAAATGTAAATGTTAAAAAGCCTAATACAACATACACTTAAATGTGAGTTTTATTTAAAAACAACTGAAAGACATGCGTTGAAATGACGAGTCAAAAGTTACTAATCTCATCATCTACCTCTGCTTATCCCACTCACGTAAAGTTACACAAATCTCTAGAACTCTATTTCCTTTCATTTCTGTTACTCCCATCTTAATTCTGACAACTACAATCCAGTGTTTTAAAATTTTAACAGTGGTAGAGCCCGCTTTAACATCTTCGCACGAATGGGCCGGCTCGCCCGGTGCAATACCACGACCACACAGAAAACAGGCGTGAAGTGGAAGCAATTCCGCGTTTCGTCTGATGAGTGTGGTGCCGGAGGCCTAATACTAGTCCCTTTTCCTTTCTACCCTTTTCTTAAGCGGAAAGGATGGGAGGGAAAAGTGAATTTGACAGTGGAGGAGACGCATAGGAAGAGGAAATGTCCTCTTTATGTGCGTCTCCTTCTCCGTCAATCAGGGTAGGCAACGCATCTGCAATTGCGGATGTTTATGGGCAGCGGTCGGTTTCCATTTCGGTGAATTCAGGTGGCCGCTTGCTCGTTTGCCACCTCGCATTATAAACAAAAAAAAAATCCATCTCTTGCTAAACCTACCCTGTACCTCTCTACATTCAATTATTGAAAGTAAAGAGAGACCACCTGAATCCACCAATAGGTCGAAGCGACCGTTACCAATAGACATCCACAATTGCACATTCCTACCCTTAATCGACGGAGGAGATCCACATAAAGAGATCATCATCATCGTCCTTCTTATCCCATTCCCGTAGTGGCGCCATAGGTTTTTGTCCTCCACATAACTATCATACGTCATCTCAGTCATCACTCCCTTTTTTAAAGGTAATATTTATTCATTTGTTTTATCGGAATGGCAGAAAACATATTAAAATATGGCTGACTCAGATAAAATTACGAAAAAGAAACATGTTCCATTTATAGGCAAACATCCATAGATAAAAAAATAACAACGTGCACACTATAATTACCTTACATCTAAGAAGTTACATTTCCCCTTCCTATGCGTCATCTTCACCATCAAATCCCCTTACTCTTTTCCTTAACAGTGGAATGGGAAAGGGACTAAAATATGGTATCCAGGACAAACACTCATCAGAACGCGGAATTGCTCCAACTCGACGCCTGTCTTCAGTGTGGTCGTAGTATTACACCGAGCCCTACAGTGTGAAGATTTTAAAACGGGCTCACTGTTACCGGACTTGTTGAATGTATCTCCTATAATTAAATTCCAAACTTAGCCACTAATTAATAAAAGGGCCTAATTAAATTGGTACTAAAACTAGATATATCAATGTCACTATACATTATGTAAAATCTTATATAAACCAATTAATTCCGGTTTTAATGTAATTTATCACTCCTCCCTTTCATTTTATTGGTATCGCGAACCAACCAAAATGTCTCATTGGTTTTACATATATTAAATCCGCTTTACCGTGTATTTACCTACATTTAACGAGCCTATCGTAGCCAAAAGGCCTACAAAACTGGTATTTCGTACATGTGCCTCACATAAATTACAGCAACATAACGTATAAATTAACTTCCTCAAACTTACATATTTAACTGTATAATTTATTACAATTTACATAATTATAATGGCGTCAAAAAAAGTAACTATTTTCGCTGAATTAGCGAAGTCACTGCACGTCGCTAAACTAAACGCTAACCAAAGCAATGCAGGTACTTAACAGTGGTAGAGCCCGCTTTAATATCTTTTGTTTATAACTGCAAGTTGGTAAACGAGCAAGCGGCCACCTGAATCCACCGAAATGTAAAGCGACCGCTGCACATAAACATCCGCAATTGCAGATGCGTTGCCTAACCTTCATTAACGGAGGAGACGCACATAAAGAGCAAATTTTCCCTTCATATGTATCTCCTCCACCGACAAATCCACTTTATCTTCCCATCCTATTAAGAAAAGGGTGGAAAGGGAAAGGGAACGGGAAAGGGACTAAAGTTAGGTCTCCGACACCACACTCATTAGACGAAACGCGGAATTGCTTCCACTTCACGCCTGTTTTCTGTACGGTCATAGTATTACAACATTCGTGCGAAGATGTTAAAGCGGGCTCTACCACTGTTAAAACAACATCTTCGCACTGTTGCTCTTACTTCAATACCACGACCACACAGAAGACAGGCGTGAAGTGTTAGCACTTGTACAGTCTGTGTGCCGAAGACATATAGTCCCATTCTCATTCCACCATTTTCTGATAAGCATTACGATAAATCGTCAACTAGATTAGCCAATTCGATCAGAACTTATAAGACAGGTACAATCGCGGAAATCCCCGGTGTTTCACTTTGGGAAAAAATTGCCTTATTCATCGCAAAGAGACAAACCCCGCTTCCTACAAACAACTAATTAGATAGCGATGAGTACAAAAGGGATAATAATAAAAAGAATCTAACCATTTATTACCGACTTTTTTTCGTATATACATTTATAAGCTCACGACAACCGTATGGAAATATATTTTTTTTTATAAGATAAGGTGGCAAACGAGCTAGCGGCCACCTGAAATCGCCAAAATGGCAAAGCGACCGCTGGCCATAGACATCCGCAATTGCAGATGCGTTGCCTACCCTTGTCCGACGGAGGAGGAGACGCTGTTCCCGTACGATTTCATCCGCATGAAATTATAAAAACTTTATTTTATTGCTGTCAATTGCAAATGTCAAAATTACCGTTACCATAATAACCTTGTTTCCTTAATTTTGGCAGCAAGTTATGGTCTCTTTCCCATATTAGGGTTTTTATCCAAAATATTTACCCTTTAAGTTTATTGACGTAAAAATATATAGGCTAAAGCGTGAGGTAAGTGTAGGGCTTTTTATTAAAAAAATCATTATTCAAAAATATGCTGTAATTGCTGACATCTTAGGCAACAAAGAAGTGTGTGTTTACGCTTTATTATAATAGTATAGATTAGTTGGTTATTAGTTAACAATTACCGTTACCATGGCAATCTTAATTTGCTATTGGCTTGTAATTTTTGTTCTATGCTGCATGACAAATTTCTATTTTATTCACCCACTAAATATGATAGCGTTCAAATATATAGCCTAACGCGTGTTATAGGGCTTTTTATTAAAAATAATTATTTAAAAACATAACGTGATTGCTTACATCCTAAGTAACAAAGTGTCACCATCATCAACAGCCTTCACCTGCCCACTGCTGGACATAGGCCTTCCCCAATGCCTTTCACAGAATGCGGTCCTCCGCCTTCCGCATCCAAAGACTTCCCGCCGTGCGCACTAAGTCGTCGGTCCACCTGGGTGGAGGCCGCCCTACGCTCCTAGTCCCCTTTCGCGGCCTCCATTCGAGGATAGCACAACAAAATGTGTGTTTACGCTTTATTATATTACTATATAGAAAGAAAGTCGTAACAGTAGTAACTGGTTTTAACAGTGGTAGTGCCCGCTTTAACATATTAGCACGAATGGGCCGGCACGCCCGGTGTAATACCACGACCACACAGAAGATAGGCGTGAAATGGAAGCAATTCCGTGTTTCGTCTGATGAGTATGGTGCCGGAGGCCTAATTTAAGTCCCTTTCTCTTTACCACCCTTTTCTTATAAGGACAGGTTGGGAAGAGGAAGTGGATTTGACGGTGGAGGAGATGCATAGGAAGGGGAAATATCCTCTTTATGTGCGTCTCCTCCTCCGTCGTATAAGGGTAGGCAACGCATCTGCAATTGCGGATGTCTATGGGCAGCGGTCGCTTCGCCATTTTGGCGGTTTCAGGTGGCCGCTTGCTCGTTTGCCACCTTATGTTATAAAAAAAAAAAGAAATCAATTTATTCAGAAAAAGAATTCATTCGGCATGTGCTCGGTGTACGCCGAAGCGCCGGTTTTCAATGTTTCCTAAAGACAGAACATGCAATTTTACGAAATAGTAGAAGAAAAAAAACATGTACATACTCAGTCACAACTAGAAACCTCTTAATCTAAATCTAGGGATAAATATAAAAAAAACACAAATTAAAACCCTTAAGAACATAGATAGACAGTTCGTTAATCATACTAATATTATAAATGTGAAAGTTTAGATGGATGGATGAATGGATGGATATTTGTTAGAGTTTGTAGCCTAATCGGTTAGGTTTAAGAGCATAGTTTGGAAGAACACATGCTACTTTTTATCCCGGGAATAGTTACGGTTCCCGTGGGATTCATTAATTTAGTTTTTTAATGTTTAATCGATCATTCTGCAACGGTTCAACATATCTTATTGAAATTTGGCACACATATAAAACAAAGTCTAGTGTACACATGGGATAAGCTTCATCCCCGAGAACTGTCCGGTTCCCGAGGGATAACGTAGCTTTTTGTAATTTATATAGTTTGTATGTTTTCTTATACCACGCGGACGAAGTCGCAGGCAACAGCTCGTTTAATCTAAAGTGTATTCGAAATTCTATCAAATTTATAATATGAACTAAAATTTTAAATATAAAAATGACTGTCACATATTATATCAAAATTACAGAATTTCGTTTGCCAACATCCAATATGTTAAGCCAAAACTGGTTCCCATTTCCAAAAATAAAACATTTTTGAATTTCAAATGAGCGTACGTTTTTGACTAATTTTAACGACCTAGCTCGCCTTATGGCGGAACTGCAAAAAATAAACGTCACCGAACAGTTGTCAAATTTGACACATAACAATCTTACTAGATTCATTAAAAATTAACATTTTGAATTTCATTGTAATATCAACAGAAACCAAGTTAAACATTATGTCACTACAGTTTAAAATTTGACAAAACTGTAAATTACAAATTCACAGATCCGTAATTTCCCAGTCATGTGTTACCTTTTAGTGTCTCTAATATTTTCTAGTCCGATCATAAACTGTCCAAATTTAAAATTTACCTGTGACATTGCGCTAAAATCAAAAATGCAAATTTAAACAGGAAATTCAACATTCATTCTTATTGTTATAACATTCTGATATGAATTTACAACAGAGTCTATTTTGATACTGTTATGTTCGAGGTGCAGCTAATAAAAAAAAACAAAACTTTTAAATATAACGCGTATTTCTGATACTTTTTGAACGATTAAAGTACCTGGCAACTAACAATTTTGAGTACTGGCTGAATGTACATCGTGCAATAGATGTCAAGACGAGGATTGATAGATGACAGTTGTCTTTGAATGCTGGAATGCACATCTATACTTCTATACTATTATAACAAAGCGTAAACACACACTTCTTTGTTGCCTAAGATGTCAGCAATCACAGCATTTCGAATAACTCTTTTTTAATAAAAAGCCCTACACTTACGTCACGCTTTAGGCTATATATTTTCAAGCCGTTAAACTTAGCGGTAAATATTTTGGATAAAAACCCTAATGTGGGAAAGAGACCATAAGTTGCTGCCAACATCAAGAAAGAAAGATTGCTAAGGTTTGTCATGTCACGTCATTTTGACATTTGCTATTGATAATTTGACAAATGTGAACAATGAAATGAAATATTTATAATTCTATGCGGATGAAGTCGCATGGGAACAGCTAGTTGTTATTATAAAACCAATTAGTTAATCCGGCACACCCGGTGTAATACCACGACCACACAGAAGACAGGCGTGAAATGGAAGCAATTCCGTGTTTCGTCTCATGAGTGTGGTGCCGGAGGCCTAATTTAAGTCCCTTTCTCTTTACCACCCTTTTCTTATAAGGAGAGGATGGGAAGAGGAAGTGGATTTAACGGAGGACGAGATACATAGGAAGGGGAGATATCCTCTTTATGTGCGTCTCCTCCTCTGTCGGATAAGGTTAGGCAACGCATCTGCAATTGCGGATGTCTATGGGCAGCGGTCGCTTCGCCTTTTTGGCGGATTCAGGTGGCCGCTTGCTCGTTTGCCAACTTATGTTATAAAAAAATCTCTGTAAATGCAATTCGGAGTGTGTTGTGAAGTTATCAAGTAAAATGGTGGTCAACTAATGATGGTGTTTCTGTTCCGCGATTGTTATTACATTATCTCCGACATACGCACACCGACAATAGAGGATCGTTACCGTATATGATCTGCCTTCGGAATTAATTCCGCAAACCAAACACCGTTATACACTGAAATATGTTAAGTCTATTATTTTCAGCCAGACTGGAGTATCGATTTCCACTGAGCTAATATCTTCCCATCTGGAATCCCCATCCCCCTCACACCCTTAACCCTCTACCTCCGCCCTCATATACGTATCTTGTTAGTCCAAACTTAGAATAAAATGTGAATCCAAATAGTAATAAGTTATAACTTATCTAAACTAATATAAAAGGAAAGATCTGTATTTTTGTATGTAACGATTACTCTTACCTATTGAAAATATAAAAAAAAAATATTTGAAAGGTACATTATCTCCGATTGACATTGGTTACTAGATATTTTTTAATTCAGCACGAACAAAGTCGCTAAAAGCTAGTCTTTAGTATAAAATACCAACAACTTATCTATCAACTAAAAAAACTACTCGACCTAATACAAATTGGACTGTCTGTATGTAATTAAATAAATCACATTTCGTGTATTAAAAAAAACTTAAGTTTATGTCTCATAATCATTCATCCATCTAAACTATCGCATTTATAGCATTACCAAAATGATTTTAAATCCACGCAGACTAAGCCACGGGCTAATTCTAGTATTATAATGGACTAGCTGTTGGTCACGAAATCACCGACGTGAAATTATAAGATAATAGAAAATATAGCCTATGTTACTCACTGATAACGTAGCTTTTTAATTGTGATTTTTTTTTAATCGGCCATATAGTTTTTTTAGTTATATCAAAAATACAAATCTTTCCTCTTTATTACATCAGTATAGATAATTAACGGTAAGTTCTAGAAATAGGCTTTATTAATGGTACCTAAAAATCAATATAAACCTATATCACTCACAGATAAATTACCTTTCTAATGGTGAAAGAATTTTTAAAATCGACCGAGTAGTTTTGACGTGAATCGAATACATACAAAATACACGAAAAACAAAACAAAATGCACTAAAAACAAAACAAAATACACCAAAAACAAAATATTCTCAAAAAAACAGTACACTAAA
>NW_013525124.1:306026-374897 GCF_000836215.1 Papilio polytes
GTTATGCCGTAACACACATAAAAAAAAAATAAAAAAAAAAATATACCGTCGAATTGAATACCTCCTTCTTTTGGGAAGTCGGTCAAAAATACAAAAATCCAAATTTTTCTCTTAAAAAGATTACTAAAGAAGTATAGATAATAAAGGAACTGGATGCTATAATAATAATGGCAAAAAACAAAACGGAAACTGCAGAAAAAAACATTAATAAGTTCAGCAAACTTTAAATTACCTACGAATCGAATATATTTTTATTATTATTACTAAAAGTATGCGGACTCTCGCTATGATTGCTATCTTACTAATCTTACTAATATTATAAATGCGAAAGTTAAGATGGATGGATGTTTGTTAGAGTTTGTAGCCTAAACAGCTGAACGGATCTACATGAAATTTGGCACATATTTAGAGCATAGTCTGGAAGAACACATATGCTACTTTTTATCCCGGGAATAGTTACGGTTCCCGCGGAATTCATTAATTTAGTTTTTTAATGTCTACCCGATTATTCTGCAACGGTTCAACATATCTTATTGAAATTTGGCACAGATATAAAACAAAGTCTGGAGTACACATGGGATTAGCTTCATCCCCGAAAAATGTCCGGTTCCCGGGATACGTAGCTTTTTGTAATTTATATAGTTCGTATGTTTTCTAATACCACGCGGATGAAGTCGCGGTCAATAGCTCGTGAGCTTATATGGAGGTGCGCACTAACGATTTTTAGTGCAACTAAACAGATGAATTGCGACACAATCGACGATCGCACGACAGTCGTGCGATAGTTTAGGTGTGCGCCTCTGAACATACATTTATACAATACGGTAATATACATGTTAATACAAGCGAATAAAGTTAACCGTATTTTCGAAAAAAAAAAAGTAATAAAATCTTCATAAAATACCAATAGAAAACTAACGAGACTTATCTAAATTGCTTTTTTAATTTTTTTTTGAAATAATATAAAAAACCAGCCTAATAAAAATGTTTAATATATCAATTCATATGGTAGTTTGTAATCGTAATGGATTTATTTGAACAAATTAAGCGACCGCCTGGTCGTTTCATTTCTTGGTTCTAATATTATAAATGCCAAAGTTTGAGCGTATGTACAACTAGCTGTTGCCCGCAACTTCGTTCACGCAATCTATACTAATATAATAAAGCGTAAGCACACACGTCTTTGTGGCGTAAGATGTCAATAATAACAGCATATTTTTGAATTATTCTTTTTTTAATAAAAAGCCCTACACTTACGTCACGCTTTAGGCTATATATTTACACGCTATTAAACTTAGCGGGTAAATGAATTGGAAAAAACCTCCATGTGGTAAAGCGACCTTAAACTACAAGCTGCCAACATTAAGGAAGCAAGGTTATTATGGTAACGGTAATTTTGACATTTGCAATTGAGAATTTGACAACTGCAAATATGCGACAAATATAATTTCATGCAGAGGAAGTCGCACGGGCACAACTAGTTTCAATATAAAAAAGCCTTTAATATGCCCGTCAAGGTTTCCCGGCCATCCGGTTTGGAGATTACCCAAATTGTAGACAAATTTTTACATCTTCAGGAAATCTGGAATTTTTCTTTTGATATCACAAACAGACACGCCAATTTTATTATATGTCTATATAGATACAGTTAATATTTAATAGTCAAAATCATACTAATCGACCTTCGACATTTTAAAACTTGAAACTAATCCGAGTGAACTTTTGAACCGTGTACAAAAACGCATTGTAGTTTTTGTTACTTGTTTTGGCGCACGGCATTACAAAATGGCGCGAAACCGTGTCGGCCATTTTGATTGCATCTTGCGTAACGGACTCCGTGACAACAGTTATGAACGATTTACTTACACTTTGGTATACAACTATCGCAAATGGTTCATATTTATTTTTCTTGTAAACTTTGTATAGTTTGGTTCAAAAAAAATTAAGTGAAAAAGTGGATTTGACGGTGGAGGAGACGCATAGTAAGGGGAAATATCCTCTTTATGTGCGTCTCATCTGTCAATGAAGGGTAGGCAACGCGTCTGCAATAATGTGTATGGGTAGCTTTCCATTTCGGTGGATTTAGGTGGCCGCTTGCTCGTTTGCCACCTATGTTAAAAAAAAAATTACTTCCTTATTAAGATCGATTGATCAAAGTAGTAAGTCAATAACTACAATCATAATATTGTGACAGGTTTTATTAAAAAGTTATTTTTACATACTATTGAATAAATTAGAAATATTAATAAATCTAATGTTAAACGCGGTAGCTAATTAAAGTGGCGGACGCTTTGATGTTTCAGAGCGCTCGCGCCTCTGCCTAAACTATAGCATAACTGTCTAGTGGCGCCATACAGCTATGATTCCTAAGAGCTTACATGGAGGTGCGCTCTCGATTTTACATAGACCCTACTTGTTTTATACCAAACTGGCTGTTCCCGTGTGGCTTCATCCGCATGAAATTATGAAAATTATATATTATTTACGTTTGTCAAATTATCAATAGCAAATGTCAAAATGACATGACAAACCTTAGCAACATTTCTTTCTTGATGTTAACAGCAACTTATGGTCTCTTTTCCACGTTAGGGTTTTTATCCAAAATATTTACCCCCTAAGTTTAATGGCGTGAAATTATATAGCCTAAAGCGTGATGTAAGTGTAGGGCTTTTTATTAAAAAAAGAATTATTCAAAAGTATGCTGTAATTGCTGACATGTTAGGCAACAAAGAAGTGTGTGTTTACGCTTTATTATAATAGTATAGAAGTATAGATGGCTCAATTTAATCTGAATTTACGATACAGTGTAGCCCGTCCTTTGTTTTCGCGCCACTGTCAGCCGAACAATAACAATCAACGCGTTTACGTAAGAAAATCACATTTTGAAAAATATCACGTGAGATTGGGGGTTGGGGGGGGGGGTTGAATAAAATCTCACATCTCACCAGGGGGGAGGGAGGGGCAGAAATATTAAAAAACACCTCACGTAATTTATAGACGCTCCCAAATAGCTTTTTTTTACATCAACTTTTACAGACTCTTGGTCCGTACTCTTCTTTTTTTTGTCGCGTAATCCTCATAACACTTGTGTGTTCCTTTTTTTTTTACATTTTTTTTCATAAACACAATCCCAAATAGTTAAAAGTTATGCACTATTTTAAACGGATTTGACGGTGGAGGAGATGCATAGGAAGGGAAAATATCCTCTTTATGTGCGTTTCCTCCTCCGTCGTATAAGGGTAGGCAATGCATCTTTTTTTTATTTCCAAAATATACATACATAAGACACAAGTCATACCCGCCAAACACCAATGAAATAAAGAAAACAGTATACAAAAAAAAAATGAAAAACCAAAAACATAAGTAGTAAATACAGCAAAAAATCTTAACTATTATTTTTTTTTTACCAATATTTATATGAAATTATGAAAAAATGAAATAAGAACATTTATCTTAACAGTAACTGCAATTGCGGATGTCTATAGGCAGCGGTCGCTTCGCCATTTTGGAGATTTCACGTGGCCACTTGCTCGTTTGCCACCTTATATCATAAAAAAAACCGTAATCTTTATGGTGCAAATTATAACCAGATCCGTTAAACCGTTCTTGAGTTATGTTGTAACATACATTTAAATATTAATATCAAGCAAGATTTAAATAAATGTAATTATTTTATTAATTAAAATACAAGTTTAACTAAGTGCTTCTTTTAAAACGATTACAAAAATTTAATTGCTTACTACATTAATAAAGTAAACGGAGTGGAAATTAAAAAAAAATCTACATAAACATATATATTAAATACTAGCTTTCACCCGCGACTCCGTCCGCGTGTAATTAAAAAAACAAGTGCATCTGTACTGCATCTATACCAAATTTCATTGAAATCCGTTAAGCCATTAAGAATACAAACTCTTCGCATTTATAACATTAGTATGAAATATATATTGGCGAGTGTTTTCACCATTTACATTACTAAAACACCTGTATAGAGCTTTTCAAATATTCAAGCTGCTCGGATTATCGCTAGAGTCGCAAATTGTTATGTCTAGTTCGCACTTGGAGTGTAACTTAGTCGCATACTGTTAAATATAGTAACTATTTCAAAGGCCGGCAACGCATCTGTAGTTCCTCTGGTGTTGCGGATGTCCATAGGCGTCGTTGACCACCTTGGTGTTCAGGCTGCTCGTTAGCGCCCTTTTATTATAAAAATAAACTAAAATGCGGCAAACTACCTAACAACCGTTTGCACTGCTGTCGCAGCATAGTACATTAGTGAGAGGTGCTTTGCCAGTTGTGGTTAACGTGAACTTGACTAAAACAACAGGTTCATATTCGTTTATCTGATCTGTAGGCAGAGATTTGTAACTCTACTTGCCTAAATAAACAAGATGGATCGACTTGTCTAAAGAGTTTGTTAATCTACGCGTCGAAAGCGACATTTACTTACTAAACGAGCTGTCGCCCGCAAACTTCGTTAGCGTGGAATTTAAAAAAATGTTCGTCTATAACATTCCCGTGTGCATCTACTTTTTACCAGCTACCTACCAGTCAAAGTCCAGTCCAAATCGGTCCACCCGTTCTGGAGATAGCGGTCCGGTCGCCATTTTGACAGCGCGGAATTAAAAAAGTAGCCTATAATATGCCCGTTTATATTCTCGTCCTTTGATATTACATACACTCGAATTTAATAATATGTATAGATTACTCGCCTCTCGACTAGCTTAGTGCGAATAGCCTCTGTTGTGTGGGATGTGGGAGCGCACTTCGCAAACAACGTTAAACAACCAAGATTATTTGAAACAACCTATACAGAAACATTTCTGATTTACAAAAATGAAGGGGATGCCAATTATATTTTGGTCCCTCCCTAGGTCTCTGGCTAAAAATGTGTTGTGTTATGGAATCGAGGACGGCATGAACAAGGGCGGATCCAGCTTTGGCGCCAGGGGGGTCACATAGTCGTGATCAAGTCAAGAGCTTGACATAATATTTTAATATATTTTGTCAAACTCTTGACCAATTAGCTCGGGAGGGGGTCATGACCCCCATGACCTCCCTCCTGGATCGCCCGTGGGTATGAATCCGGTCATAAAAAAACCCTCAGTGGGGATGTATCGTGATGATTCAGCAATACTAATCATACTTCATACTAATGTTATAAATGCGAAAGTTTAGATGGATGGATGGATGGATGTTTGTTAGAGTTTGTAGTCTAAACGGCTCAACCGACTTCGTTGAAATTTGGTTAGGATGTAGAGGATACGATAGGAGAGTCGCGGGCGAAAGCTAGTATTATATAAATGCGATAGTTTAGATAGATGGAGGTTTGTTAGAGTTTACACCCTAAACGGCTGTAAGGTTTCCGATGAAATGTGGTATAGATGTAGAGGATAGATAAGAACTTGGGCAACTCGCTTTCGATGTTTTTAATTCCACGCGTACGGAGTCGCGGGCAGAATCTAGTTATTAATATCATAATCGAAGTGTTTTTTTTAAATGAAATTTTTCTACACTTATTCTCCGTATCAATCAATCATCTAATACCATTATTTAGTTTCCTTTAAAAGTATTTTTCTCTCCACATATTAAGATACAAATGTTTTTCAAAAAATAAAAACTAAAACCAAAAAGCACTTCGTATGTTAACTAAATGATGTACATTTAAACATTTAAATAAGATTTTGTTAAAATGTTCCGCTAACATGGTTCATGAATAAAAAATATACAAAACTCTAAAAGGTTAACAATTTGGAAAAAAGAACGTGAAATAGAAAAAAAAATGGACCGGCGGCGTTATCAAACGAAATTAATTGACGGCTTCCGTTGAGACGGCCGATCTTGATGTATTCACAAACTATCCCCGACTTTCACATTTGAATAACTACTATTCAAAAAGTCACTTTCCTTCCCCTTCACACCCTTACATAATAGGGACAAGTTAGAACAAAAAAAACAAATGTAACAGGACCTAACAAAACACCAAAACTGCTAAAAAGCTCATTGATGTCTACCGAAGGTAAAATTCTCTTCCACTTAAAACCCTTATTAGGAATGGAATTACAGACTAATTGTTGCTCGCGACTTCACCCGCGTGAAATTTAAAAGTTCAAAACTTACTTTCGCCCCTTTTTTCAACCTATTACCATAAGTATTAACTTCGTAGTAATCTACGTAGTAACAGAAATCTAACAATGCAAGATTCCAACTTTCTAAGCCCGGTACTTTGTGACCTGGTTTTTCGGTTACCCTTATTGTTTGTGTTCGCGATATCTTCTAAACTATTAGTCCAATTTAAATACTGTTAAGGACAACTTTATTCTACATTAAATTCTCAACAACAAATGCATTTATTTGCATAAGGATTAATATTGAAACTCATAAAAAAATGCCACATACAGCGTGCGTTTTTAATTCACTTTATAAACAAAAAAGTAGTTATTTTAAGAGAACCGTTAAAGATAGATATATGCTATCGTGGACCTTTCTGTAGAACTTTTTGAGATCTACAATTCTTTCATACATAATTTTTATATACCTCTAACGGTTTAGTCAGCGTGAGCCGAGAAAAGTTAAGTTTAGTGAATCTTAACGCCGGCATCCAGAAACACGCTTTTTATTAATAGTTCCTACAAATTAATAATAATAAAATACTATCTTACAGTTAAATTACCTTTCTGATGGTGAAAGAATTTTTAAAATCGTCCAAGTAGTTTTCGACTTATTTCAATATATACAAAAATACAAATCGTTCCACTTTATAATATTAATATAGATATTTCTTAGATAGAAAGGTAATGTTAAAAGTCGCAAATCCAATAAAAACAGGTCACGGAGATGCTAAATGGATTCTATAATGAAGTGGAAACTGTTATCAGTTAAAAATAGGCTCGAGCTAAAAATATAAGGTGATTATATCACTATACAGATAAAAAGGGTATAGATGAGGAAAAAATTCAAATCAAGGCAATTATATTGTTAGTATCTAAATGCCAGAAGTTAACGGAAACATAAAGAATGATTTTCGGAGAAATCTTTATTCAAATAGATCGATGGTCATCAAAGTGGTCCGAAGTAGCCGTTGTTATATACTGTTTAGAAGAAAATTAGTACCGCGCTATAGAATTGGCGCAACACTAGATTATTTACATAAACGTCACATCTCTGACAGCTGTCAGTGACATTAGAAGGATGGATTCGCGCGCCTTCCTGGCGAGTTTTCTAGTGGAGTGATTAATTTAATATTGCTAAGTACAATTACATTAATTGTCTAAAAATACAATGCACGATGAATGCAGTATCGAAACCAGCCTTTCGGAAGGATTTTTCAAGATATCAAACCATTCATATAGAATAACGAAGTAACGGCTCGTGCCGAGTCTCCTGAGGAAGCCCTCGAGCTTAGTTACTCATAAACCTTTAACATCTTCGCACGAATGGGCCGGCTCACCCGGTGTAACCACTACCACACAGAAAACAGGCGTGAAGTGGAAGCAAATCCGCGTTTCGTCTGATGAGTGTGGTGCCGGAGGCCTAATTTTAGTCCCTTTCCTTTTCCACCCTTTTCTTAAGAGGAAAGGATGGAAAGAAAAAGTGGATTTGACGGTGGAGGGGAAATGTCCTTTTTATGTGCGTCTCCTCCTCCGTCAATTAAGGGTAGGCAACGCATCTGCAATTGCGGATGATTATGGGCAGCGGTCGCTTTTCATTTCGGTAGATTGATGTGGTCGCTTGTTCGTTTGCCACCTTATTTTATAAAAAAAAAAACGTGGTTTAGGCTAATTACCATCTGCGCTCGGCCACCTCAAGCCTCGTGAATCTGCAAATGCAAGAGACATTTGCAGATTCACTAGGCAAAAAATGGACAGTCACAAAAAAACGAATGCTGTACCGAAACCAGACTTTCGAAAGGATTTTTCATGATATCAAACCATTATCATAGAGTAGGAAAATAACTTCGTAAATTGAAATATAGATAACTAGTTATTTAACCTCAAAAATATACCGTTTAGTTAAACACGTGTTTAACACTGACCTTTGATCAAGTTAGGTAGTTCGAAAAGGCATTTCATTAAGTTATGAAAACAAAAATCCAAGGATGGTTAAATATAGCTGGAAAACCGGCAATAAGTCTTTTAAATTAAAACATAATTGTCATATATTTACTACTCTAAAAAACCTGGACCATTTGAAGACGCAAAGCATAATTTAACATTAAATAAATAGCTATGAAAATTTAATCATAAAACATTAAGCACCATTTTAGAACATCATAATTAAATCAATCGATTATCTATCAATATAAACGACCAATTAAACAAATCTAGATCCAGATTCTAGACTTGAAAGCATCTACAATCAATCAGTGAGACGCGGTTAAAAAAATCTCTACGAGTTTTATCTTGACCAATTAATTTCTGACATATGTCAAATGTGCATTAAATTATACAACTAGCAGTCTGCGACTTCGTTTGCGTTGTTTTTAAAATTAAATTTCATTATTTAAAGCCTAAACCACCTGGTAGTTAATTATTTATTGTTTATTTACATTCCATTAGAAAACTCTACAATTATTTATTACTAGATTTCACCCGCGCCTCCGTCTGCAGGAATTAAAAAAATAAGCAGCTTATGTGTTCTTCCAGATTATCTTTTACATTTTTACTAAATTTCATCGTAATCCGTTCAGCAGTTAGGCTACAAACTCTAACAAACATCCATCTAAACTTTCGCATTTATAATATTAGTATGAAGTATGATTTCTCTACTAAATTAGATTTATAATACAACTAATAAAAACTGCATCAAAATTGATTGCGTAGTTTAACAGATCTAAGCATACATATGGACAGACTATTATGTAAATACGAGCTGCTATACGAATTGTGTCATCAGCACCAGTTCACTATACGTCCCCACCGAAGGGCTCGGAGCCTACCTTAAGTTAGGGTGACTAGGCCATAGTCAACAACGCAGGCCAAGTGCGGGTTGGTTGACTTCACACATATCTTTGAATTTCTTCGCCGATATGTGCAGGTATCACGATGTTTTTCTTCACCGTAAGAACGTCGGGTAAATTATGTACATATGAAAATTCGAAAAATCGAAAATCACATTGGTACATGGCGGGATTCAAATACAAGACCTGTACAAGTCCAGTGCATAAACCACTAAGCCACCGTCATAGATTTTGTTTACATTTGTGTTTCAATTGACAACGAAGGTCTTTGACATTGGATAACAATTACCGTTACGACAATCTTGCTCCCTTGATGTTGTCAGCTTGTAGTTTTTGGTCTCTTTCCCGCTTGACGGTGTATTTCAAATTCTTTACTTCCTAAGTTTAATGGCGTGAAAATATATAGCCTAAAGCGTGACGTAAGTATAAGGCTTTTTATTAAAAAAGTTATTCGAAAACATGCTGTGATTGACATCTTAGGCAACAAAGAAGTGTGTGTTTACGCTTTATTATAATAGTATAGATAATTCCTCATTTCTATTAAATACAGGCACCGTTTTAACTGAACAGTGAAACTGTTAAAACAGTCAGAAATAAAAGTCTGCGGCGAGCTTAAGTTGGCCAAATTTTACGTTCACCAGTTCGCAAGATTAAAAATATGTACCAGTCTTCACTACACGTGTTATCTATACTATTATAAAGTGAAACAATTTGTATTTTTGTATGTATTGGAAAAATTAAACTACTTTCTTTTAATAACTAAAAAAATATTTCACCAATAAAAAGCTATGTTATCAGTAAAAAGCCTATGTATTTTTTATATTAACGCAGGCAAAGTCGCGGACAACACCTAGTCTGTACTAATATTATAATGAGGAAAGATTTATTTTTTTATATGTACTGAAATAAGTCAAAAACTACTGGGCCGATTATAAAAATTCTTTCACTATTAAAAAGCTACGTTATCAGTGAGTAAAATAGCCTATGTATTTTTTAAAAGAAGGCAAAGTCGCGAGCAACAGCTAGTATTATTTAAAATACCATTTTAACCTTTTCAAAACAGAATCTTAATACTACTTAACCGGTTCCGAGGGCAACTTTAATCTATGACGCACATCACATCCTTTTATAAAAAGAGAACCATCTAGAGACATAAATTAAACTGTATTCAATATTTATATGTGTACAATGACCTATAACGGAATTTTGTTATAAAATGGCGTTTACCCTTAGCCATGCTTGCAATTTTAGGTACAATCAGGATGTTTGACTGTGCTCCATTTTTAAAATTACTTAAACGTTATCACGTGAATTTCTAACAAAAAATCCGTAACATGTGTAATATCGGATTATCTAAAAAACGTAAAAACTTTTGCTATGTTTTAATAAAATTTTCATTATATTAGAAGCTAGCTTTCGCCTGCGACTTCATCCGAGTGGTATTATAAAAACAAAATTAACTAATGTGTTCTACCAGACTTTGCTCTACATTTACGCCAAATTTCATAGAGATCCGTCCACTCGTTTAAGCTACAAACTCTAACAAACATCCATCCATCTAAACTTTCGCATCCTCAACTAAGTTAACTATAATTTCATCTCTGTTTCTTAGAATAATACATTAACACTAGCTGTTCGCGTGCGGCTTCATTCGCATGAAATTACAAAAATTTCATTTTATTGTTCACATTTGTCAAATTATCAATTGCAAATGTCAAAATGACATGACATGATGTCAAACCATGGCAACCTTGCTTCCTTGATGTTGGCAGCAACTTATGGTCTCTTTCCCACATTAGGGTTTATATCCAAAATATTTACCCCCTAAGTTTAACGGCGTGAAAATATATAGCCTAAAGCGTGACGTAAGTGTAGGGCTTTATATTTAAAAAAGAATTATTCAAAAATATGCTATAATTGCTCACATCTTAGGCAACAAAGAAGTGTGTGTTTACGTTTTATTATAATAGTATAAACTATAGACATAGTTGTAAAAATCGGAATCGCTAAAACTTGGACTATGCAAAGTACAAACTTCAAACGGCCATTTTCATAAAATATTGTATTATCACGAATATAAAATTTGTTAATAATCAACAGAAGTGGATGTAATTTATGTTTTGTTACAACATAAAGTACCAAATAAACTTAATTTCTTATTCCAATTGCTGCTTGAGGTTAACAGAGCAAGTTAATCAAATTTGTTAAATAAAAATACGCAGCGGTACCGCACCGTTCCTTCACGTGGCATAGCCCTAATCGAAACAAACTTTCGTACTTAGTAAAGTATTCCACGTGTTTGAAAGTTAATTTCTACCAGTTTTTACTGAGGAGGGTCGAGAGGGGGTAGTTACAATCCTGCGAATTTCAACCACGTTTAAGTTTTATTACTTACTAGCTGTTCCAGTGCGGCATCATCCGCATGATATGTCAAAATTCAAACGCACAAATGACAATTGCTTTCTTGATGTTGGCAGCAACTTATGGTATCTTTCCCACATTAGGATTTTTATCCAAAATATTTGCCCCATAAACCTAGGGGCCTACCATTAAACCTAATGGCGTGAAAATATAAGAACTATTTAAAAATATACTGTAATTGCTGACATCTTAGGCAACAAAGAAGTGTGTGTTTACGCTTTATTGTAATAGTATAGAAGTATAGATAAGCTGTCGTCTACCTTCCAGTCAATGCCCCGTCCAAATCGGTCCACCCGTTCCAAAGATAGCGGTCCGGTCGCCATTTTGACAGCGCGGAATTAAAAAAGTAGCCTATAATATGCTCGTCTATGTCAGCTACCCTCCAGTGAAAGTCCGGTCAAAATCGGCCCAGTATTTTCGGAGTTTACCCGGAACAAACACAGCTTGAGGATTATATGTATAGAATAGATGGATTTAAGTATAATTACTTAAGGTCACGTACTGGCATGCCAGCGTTTACACGCCTGTAGCTGGCACGTGCCATATCCGCTTTAATATCAGCGGAAAACACGTGTTTATGCAGGTTTAACCTATACTAATATTATAAAATAGAACGATTTGTATTATTCTATGTAGTTGATTAACGTAAAAACTATTGGGTCGATTTCAAAAATTCTTTCACCGTTAAAAAGCTACGTTGTCACTGTGTAACATAGGCTATAATTTTTTAATTTCCAGGACAAAGTCGCAACAGCTTGTTGATTTGTATTTTGTATTTTTAAAACTACTGGGCCTATTTTAAAAATTCTTACACCATTACAAAGGTTTTTTATCTATGAACTAGCTGTTCCCGTGCGGCGTCATCCGCATGAAATTAAAAACTTTATTGTATTGTTTACATTTGTCAAATTCCCAATTGCAAATGTCAAAATTGTCGTAAATAACCTTGCTACCCTAATGTCGGACCTTGTAGTTAATGGTCCCTTTCCCACATTAGGGTTTTTATCCAAAACTAGCTGTTCGCGTGCGGCTTTATCCGCATGAAATTATGTACATTTTATTTTATTGTTTACATTTGACAAATTATCAATAGCAAATGTCAAAATGACATAACATGACAAACCTTGGCAATCTTGCTTTCTTGATGTTGGCAACAACATCAAGAAGTTACGCCCCTTTCCACATTAGGGTTTATTAAAAAATATTTACCCCCTAATTTTAATAGTGTGAAAATATATAGCCTAAAGCGTGACGTAAGTGAAGGGCTTTTTATTAAAAAAAGGTTTTTTCAAAAATCTGCTGTAATTACATATTAGGCAACAAAAAGTGTGTGTTTACGCTTTATTATAATAGTGTAGACCCCTTAAGCTTAATAACGTGAAAATGTAGCTTAAAGCCTGTCATCAGTGTAGGACTTTCTTTTTTTATATGAGAAGGGAGGTGAACGCGCGGCGGGAACACAAAGGTGGTCAACGACGCCCATGGACATCCGCAACACCTGAGGAACTACAGATGCGTTGCCGGCCTTTGAGGAAATTGTAGGCTCACTTCTTGAAGGACCCTAAGTCGTATTGGTTTGGAAATACCGCCGAGGATAGACCGTTCCACAACGCGGCTGTGCGGGGCAGGAAGTTCCGCGAAAACCGCACGGTTGTGGAAGAATTACTCATATTTTTTTTATTTTCACACAAAGTCGCGAGCAATATACTTTCAAATATCCGTGTCTACTTTATATTCAACTGGATTAGATTAGAATTATAATTGTAAATTTTTACGTAAAAAAAATATCAATTTGAATACTATATCATGGGAAAATATCTACGAGATATGCAAAGGTTATATTGAAAAAACACCTCATTACTTGTCAAAACTATTTGATAAAATCAAAGCGAATAAATATTTGCCACAACAGTTTGCACAAAATGTATTTATTAACATATTTTTTACACAACGAAAACTAAATGTTTAATTTATTTGGTCCAATACTTTATATGTTTCCCACGAGTTTTTTTAGTGGACGTCGGTGGCTTAGAGGTTCTAAATGACTTGTAATTTAAATAAAAAAATTAAAATAATACACTCTGTATTGACCAAAAAAATTATAAAAAGACCATATTAATGAAATAAAAATAAAAAAAATTCTTGGCCAAAAGGAGAAGCCTCAGCTGATGCCTCCAGCTTTTCATTAAGACCACGCTGCTGGTTTTCAGCCTCTTTTTACAGGTCTTGGGTTTGAATCCCGCCGTACCAATGTGATTTACAATTTTCTAATATGTACATAATTTACCCGACATTCTTACGGCGAAGGAAAACATCGTGATGTCTGCACATATCGGCGAAGAAATTCAAAGATATGTGTGAAGTCAACCAACCCGCAAAGTAGCGTGTTTGACTATGGCTTAGTCACCCCTAACTTAGGGTAGGCTCCGATCCCGGGGATCACAAGCTCACTATGAGCTGGTGATGATGATGATGAATTATATATATCATACTAATCATACTAATATTATAAATGCGAAAGTATAGATGGATGGATGTTAATTACAGTTTGTAGACTAAACCGCTGAACGGATTGCAATGAAATTTGGTATAGATGTAGAGGATAGTCTGAAAGAACAACTTTGCTACTCACTTTTGTTCTTTTTCAATTCCACGCGTACCGAGTCCCGGTCGAAAACCAGTACTACCATAAAATAATTACAAGTACTTTTGCGGTATTAGAATTAAAACTCCGCCTCTTCATTAAAATTTAGATATATTGTCTGTATGTAATGAAAAAGAAAACAATATTTCATGCACATAAACGTATTTACGTTACTTATAACGTAAAAAAATTTTTTTAAACAATTTTCCGTTCTGTTGCCGCGTTTGTTCAGGGTAATCTCCGAAACTGGTGGACCAATTCTGACAAAACTTTTACTGAAATGTAGTTTATATGTGTGGGAGTAACTTAGGATCATTATTAATATTTGTATTCTGTTACAAAATCGTGGGAGACAGCTAGTAAATATGACATTAATTTTGAACAATGAAAAAGCAACTGTCCTACTCTAGCATTAGGAATCAAAGGCGAGTTCGAACAGAGGCCTCTCATTCATATATTTTACGCTTATTTCCGCGCGCTTTTTGTGAAATTAAGTACTTTTGAGATTTTTTTGCATGTTTAATTTCTTTGTGCTTATTTTTAAGTACTTATCATGTGACAGTATAAACCGGTAAAGTTATATAAGTTTTTGTATTAATTAGGCATCCCAAAGGTAAGTTAATGGTCGACAAGATTATTCAGGGATCGTAAGGTTACTGGTTAACATTCAAAGAATTTTGTCACCATGTTAACGTTGAAAAAATAATTTATCGTCTAAATTAGTATATGAGAATCTATCTGAATTTTAAAACGTGAAAATCTATGTAATTATTTTTTAATAAATTAGTCTCTTTATGATTCCTATCAGCTTATGTCGAGGTGCACACTACTCGATTTTTAGTTGTGTAACTAAAAAGTTGTATTGCTGCAAAACAATCGACAATCGCACAGCAGTTGTGCGATTGTTTAGTCAGATGTGTGCGCCCGCTTTTAGCAGCTACAATATCAGTAACATACGCTTTTTTAAATATTTTTTAACTTCACGTGGACGAAGTCGCGAGCAACAATTAATCTATACTATACTATATATAATGAGAAAAGGTTTGTGTTTTCGTATTGAAATAACTTTAGATTCAAAAAATTCTTTCACCATTTCAAAGCTACGTTGTCAGTAAGTGACATAGACTATATTTTTTGTTTTCACACAGACGCCGTCGCCAACAATAGCTAGTATCTATACTATAATAATAAAGCGTAAACACACACTTCTTTGTTGCCTAAGATGTCAGCAATTACAGCATATTTTTGAATAATTATTTTTATGATAAAAAGCCCTACTACACTTACGTCACGCTTTAGGCTATAAATTTTAACGCCATTAAACTTAGGGGGTAAATATTTTGGATAAAAACCCTAATGTGGGAAAGAGACCATAAGTTGCTGCCAACATCAAGGAAGCAAGATTATTATGGTTTGTCATGTCATGTCATTTTGACATTTGCTATTGATAATTTGACAAATGTGAACACTAAAATAATTTTTTTTTAATTTTATGCGGATGAAGCCGCATGGGAACACCTAGTATAATATAAATTCCTAGATGTCAATATCGTTACAAATATGGACTTAAATATTATAACGGCTGATTCCTTAGACGTTGTCAATTCTAGTCATTTCTGTCATTTCTTTAATAAAGACGGTCGTAAAATGGAGAATTCAAATGTTGTCTACGTCGTTAATTTAAATTTGTTTTTGAAACATCTGTTATCTTTTTAATACATCTGCATTGTTATTTTAATTTTCTAACTAGCTGTTGCCCGCAACATTACTAGCGTTGTTTTAACTGTAGATTTCGTCTACGTGAAATTTAAAAATGGGACCCACCTGCAAGCATTACCTTTGGGATAAAAAAAAAGAATCATCAAAATCGGTCCACTAGCGGCGGAGTTATGCCGTAACACATAAAAAAAACATACAGACGAATTGAGTACCTCCTTCTTTTGGGAAGTCGGTCAAAAATATAGCCTATGTTACTCAGCGGTAGCTTTTTAATGATGAAAGATTTTTTTAAATCGGCCCAGTAGTTTTTGAGTTATAGACATACAAAAATACAAATCTTTCCTATTTATATTAGTATAGACTATTCGTCGTGGAGTTACAAAATAATGCCTATGTCACAGATAAATTACCTTTCTAATGGTGAAAGATTTTTTTAAATCGGCTCAGTAGTTTTTACGTGAATCGAATAGATACAAGAATCCAAAAATCCAAAAGAATTACAGACAGTTAGTTTCATTTTTTAATTCCACGCCGATTTTTTATACGCAGTTTTTTTTAAGAAAGGGTGATTCGAGAGGAAGGTTTATGTACAATACAGTACAGAAATTCTGATTATTATGGAGGTTTCTATTCTGATGAAAATAAACACATTTTCTCGTGTACATTGTTTTGAACAACATTTACTGCTAGGTGATTTCAGTTTTAAATAACTAGAGAAATTTAGTTTTGAAATTTTTAACTCCAGACGGACAAAATCACGGGCAACAGCTAGTTCTAAAATAAAATATATACGCATAATTTGTAAAAAACTTTAATTTATTCCAACTTTAGACAAAAAGTCTTGTGGATTTTAAACATCCGCCCACATATTTTGAGTCGTATAATTTTTTTCCGTTTGGAAATCTACATTTTTGTCATATATCATGCAGATATCTTTGCCCTCTTAACTAAATGTGCATTTTATATTTTTAAAACGTTTCTCAAAAAAAAAATTTTTTTTTTTCTTAAAACTACGTCCGTTTTTTGATTTTTTATTGCGGCTTCGGCTGATTTTTGATCATAAACATTTTTATAGTAGGCCAAATAACAGAGAACAGATGCAATTATCGTTATTATAGTCATTAGTTGTAAAAACTTTTTTGTTTTTTCCATTTCCAAAATTTAAATTTCGAACTAGTTTTTTTATCTTTGATACTCTAATGGTTTTTTTCTATTTCTCCTGTTAATTTAAAAAGTAATTAATTAATTAAAATGGTTCTTTAACGGATTTCACAATTAGTGTTGGTTAAAATAAGACTAGCTATTTCTCACGACTTCGTAATAGTGGAAAAAAAATTACAAAATCAATCTTAGATCATGCGATTCAAACGCGTACTTAAAGAGAAAAAAAAATAAAGTCTACCCTTATTTCCAAGAAGACATTCCAATGTAATTGCTGTATGGATAGATTCAAGATTTATGTGGGCTCGTGGTTAGGTGTGTTCACGTCAGTTGGGCGCCAGCTGGGTAGGTGTATAAATCAGCTCTGAGCCGGTCCAAAAGGTCAGCTCTTTCCGAGCTGTAGCTCAGCAACTAAATAATCAGCTCACAGCTACTCGCGATGTACAACTAAGGCAGTTGAGCCGAGAACTTTTTTTTATAACATAAGGCAAAGAAGCAAGCGGCCACCTGAATCCACCGAAATGGAAAGCGACCGCTGCACATAAACATCCGCAACTGCAGACGCGTTGCCTACCCTTCATTGACGGAGGAGACGCATATAAAGAGGACATTTCCCCTTCCTAAGCGTCTCCTCCACCGTCAAATCCACTGTCCGATGATCCGCATTTGACGCGAATCATACTATGCAGGCACAGAACTGATCTGCAATTATCCGTAAAAAGTAAAGAATATAGCTTACGTATCACACGCGGCTCCGTCTGCGTTGTAAGCAAGTAGCCTATGTGTTTTTTCACACTATACTCTACATCTGTGCCTTTCATCGAGATCAGTTTAACAATTTAGGTTACAAACATTGACAAACATCCATCCATCCATCTAAACTTTCGCATTTACAGTATTAGTAAATTACTAACTGATAACGTAGCTTTTTTAATAGTGAAATAATGAAATTATTTAAACTATCATTAGATACTACTTTAATCAAAAATTAAAAACGGCTTAACTAACGTTTTTATCCTTTGGTGACTAGTTTCAGATTGCGAGACGCAACGTGACCGCGAACAAAAGCTAACTAATACTCGCCCTGAAGAAGGACCCCCGAAGGGTCTGAAACTAGTCGGTGCCGTCACCGGAGGATAAAAACTTGAGTCGAGTTTAAAGCGAAAGAATTTTTGAAGGCGACAGCTCTTAATTCGTTCCGATTTAAGCGACAAATCTATCACTATTAATCTAAAATCTCCACCGTGACAAATGGCAACCATTAGCGCCAAAAAGGCGAAAATCAAATAGACCTAAAATACATATTTTATAACCCGTCCATTTAAAGAGGTCAGTTATAAGCGTCTGTATTATATTTTAACGAAACGAGTGAATGACAGGTCGGAGTCAAACTTAACACATTCTATCACCGGTACAATAACTCTGAGAGCAATTAAAATGCCGTTAGATTGATATAGAATGACAAACTTATCTGGCCCGGTGGGCATGAGCGACGATAAAATTCGAAGCCTCCTGTTATAGACAAAAATACTAATAATAAATTACCATAACTACATTACATTGAGACGATGGGGACATAAACCAGAAAGTGTTAAGAATGAATGTGGATGGCTACAAAGGAAGAGGAAGACCGAAGAAAGTATGGATGGATTGTATGAAAGAGGATATGCTTAAGAAAGGAGTGGATTCAGATATGACGGCTGATAGAGATGTATGGAAGAGCACATACTGTGCCGACCCTCCGTAAGGGATAAGGGCAAGTTGACGATGAATAAATTATCATAACTTATTACCCGAACAAAATTAGTTTCAAAAAAACTCTTTGTATTGTCTTGTTTTGAATTTGTATGCCCAAGGAGGTTTTATTTTCCGACACGCGTAGTGCCTGGGCCAGATAACTTTTTCGGACTATAGCTGAGTAGCCATCACTTTTGACGTCTCATTTTATTGTGCTTTCAATGACCTTTCATTTTTGTTACATCAGTAGTTTTTAATAATAATAGCATGTTTTTTACTTTTTTATCCACTTTTTAATACATATACAATCTTTACACAAGTACAATTATTTATTTAATGCATAGATTTAATTATTATTCTGTAAAAAATAATTCATTTTATTAAAATTTTGAAAATACCAAATGTTTGTTTAAAAATGCACTCAACAGATGGCGTTAGTGTCTATGTTAGAATATTGCGAGATTGGATGAACGTCTAGGGCACCTTTTTCCTTGTAAATTTATATCGCAGGGCCAGGCGCCGGTAATAAATTCAGCCCTGTATAAATGCATTCGGAGGTTTTGTACAAAATCACTTGCCTTACACATGTTTTACAAACAAGATATAAAAGTTTTGAAATGCAAAACGGACATCAAATTGTAAACAATAAGTTCCGTTAGACAGGTCAGCATTCCACGAAGGCAGACATAAGCATTTCTAATTCTCGTTTTTATTTCTGTCACCGACAAATCATGAAAACCGCCGGTTTCAATTGACCCCGGCTACACTAGACTATTAACTTATCGAAATAAAAATTCAAAGCTTATCTGCCTGGACAAAGCAACATTTGATTACCAACGTCACTAATAAAATTGACAAAATGTTTTAAAACACAGGAATAAAATGTGACAAGGGCCTATCTATAGGTACTTATGAATTTGTCATATTCTCATTGTCTGGGCAATTAACAATCTAGCGGTATAAATAATTAGACGGTGACATTGCAATCGACGAACAAAAGCTATGAACGGATAGGCTGAACCGTTCGACCGTTATGTCTACAACGGCGTCTTGCGGTCGGAAATATAAATGCAACGACAACGATAACAAGAAGAAATTTGTTTATGAGTCTGGTATCGGTAGACTACCTCTACCTAGAAAGAAATGGATGGATATGAAAGGCGACATGATCAAGAAGGGAGTCATAACTGAGATGAGGGATGATAGTTATTTGGAGGACTAAAATCCGGTAAGTAGCCTATATGTTCTTCCAGAATATTCTCTACATCTATACCAAATTTAATCGAAATCCGTTCAGCCGTTTAAGCTACAAACTCTAACAAACATCCAAACTTTCCCACTTATAAAATCAGAACTAAGATTTTAAACAAACACAGAGAAACTTTACGCTATATCTTGTTCCAAAACATTTCTAGCAAAATAATTCTCACATATTTTTATACTTAAATATTATTACACTTTTAAATAGAAATAAAACATACACACTAACATATAAAACGTCAGCCTCCTGTAAATCGGGCAATAAAATTTTATTTAGTTGTATAACGATTACCATATATCTTATAGGCTCGATAAATGCAGTCACGCAGTACACAATGTTAGGTGTAAACATACAGGAGTGCGCTGCTGCCCTTTTTGTTTTATAACATAAGGTGGCAAACGAGCAAGCGGCCACCTGAATCCGCCAAAATAGCGAAGCGACCGCTACCCATAGACATCCGCAATTACAGATGCGTTGCCCACCCTTATCGGACAGAGGAGAAGACGACACATAAAGAGGATATTTCCCCTTCCTATGCATCTTCTCCTCCGTCAAATCCACTTCCCCTTCCCATCCTGTCCTTATAAGTAAAGCGTGGTATAGAGAAAGGGACTAAAAAAAGGCCTCCGGCACCACACTCATCAGACGAAACACGGAATTGCTTCCATTTCACGCCTGTCTTCTGTGTGGTCGTGGTATTACACCGAGCGTGCCGGTCCATTCGTGCTAAGATATTAAAGCGGGCACTACCATTGACACTGCCCTTGAACCTCCAACATATTTGAAAAGACCTATAGTAAATTATTTTTAATTTATAACGATATTAAACATAGACGAACAAAGCCATGGTTAGTCGAATTCGTTCCGTTAGCTACCTCACTTTTTATTACATTTTAATTGACTCCTTTACTTTTAATTAGTCCCGTCTTTATGTACATCTTGGATATTCAAATATTGCTGTCCCTTTTTGCCTTACAAAGAAAAGAGATAGAAGTAATTTTGATTGCCTTACGTGTTCTATGCAATAATAAAAATAATATAAAACAAAATTATGATAGTCCACTTCAAATCTTTTAGAATCTTTTTAATTATTACTTATATGTTAATTAAATATAAATATTTATAACTAGCTGTCCGCCCCGGCGTGACACGTGATTATTTACACCCGTAGACGCTGGCGTAAGATGTACCGTCGCGGAAATCCGCGGTGTACCACTTACAGAATAATTGCCTTCTTCCTTATAACGAGATAAATAACCAATTAGGTGTGTTGCTAACGACGGGATTATAATCAAAATTATCTATGTACCATTGAAAGACATTTTTACATACAGACATTTAAAACTAGGGTTATAACGGAGGTTAATTTACTATTAGGAGTGACTTGGTATCATGTATATGTTACCAAGTCACTCCTAATAGTAAATTATATTAGCTACCACACGTGCCTTCCTTGGACGTACCTCGCGGCAAGTGGTAGGTAGGGTTACATTTGTATAACAAACTGTATCTTGTAATTATGTACCAATCTGTATTTTGAATACGTAGTTTTAGTTTTTATTTCTTTAATAAATCGCAATTCACATTTTTTTGTTGACCTCCGCATCCGTATCCGCTTCCGTTAAAATGGCCTCCGTTACAACACATTTAAAGCATCCTATTAGTTATTTCAATACATAGAAAGGGTTCAAAAGGCTAGCTTCCAAAGTCGAACACCGTCAGATGACCTGACCGTACTTTTAAATCTACCACGGGTTGAGGTTCAAGTGGAACAATACATAAGTCACATGGGGTAAACGAGGTACACGTGGAAATAAAACTATAATGCTGATTAACAGATAATCCTTTATTGATAGAGTTTTTTTTTAAATATAAGTTGGCAAACGAGCAAGCGGCCACCTGAATCCACGGAAATGGAAAGCGACCGCTGCACATAAACAGCCGCAACTACAGATGCGTTGCCTACCTTTCATTGACGGCGGAGACGCACATAAAGAGGACATTTCCCCTTCGTATGCGACTCCTCCACCGTCAAATCCACTTTTCCTTCCCATCCTTTCCTTTTAAGAAAGGGTGGAAAGGGAAAGGGACTTAAACTAGGCCTCCGGCACCACACTCATCAGACGAAACACGGAATTGCTTCCATTTCACGCCTGTCTTCTGCGTGGTCGTGGTATTACTGGGGGCGTGCCGGCCCTGCAGTGCTAAGATGTTAAAGCGGGCACTACCACTGTTATTTTTACGTACTGTAATTTTATAAATTGTTACGCTTGGTTAAAAAAGTAGGGTATCTAGATTTTTATCTTCATACTAACAACCTTAGAACATCAATCGATGTTTTTAGACAAAAAAATTTGCATTGAAACTGTAAACATTGGACTGAATTTTGCCGTCATTTCGTTTATTCATTTGCCGACCGTAACATGTCAGTATGTCACTGTTAGCGTATAATTTATGGCCATTTAAAAATTATCTTGATGATCTCTGATAGTTATTTAGAAATTCCGATTTTTATAGTAGTCAACTTAGGCATAGATAAAAGTAAGATGCCATAATATATTTCTCTTAAAATCTAATTTCCATAGACATGAATATATGCTATCCATGTTTAATGCGGCCACGCTTTTATGAATTAACTAGCGGGCGCCCGCGACTTCGTCAACGCGGAATCTATACTATTATAATAAAGCGTAAACACACACTTCTTTGTTGCCTAAGATGTCAGCAATTACAGCATATTTTTGAATAATTCTTTCTTTAATAAAAAGCCCTACACTTACGTAACGCTTTAGGCTATATATTTTCACGCCATTCAACTAACTTAGGGTGTAAATATTTTGGATAAAAACCCTAATGTGGGGAAGAGACCATAAGTTGCTGCCAATATCAAGGAAGCAAGATTTCCATAGTAAGGTAATTAATTGGTGTTATAATTTCATGCGGGTGAAGCCGCACGGGAACAGCTAATCACTAATAAAACAGTAACTTCCAGCATTCCATCTTTAAACTACGCAACTGATTTTGATGTATTTTATAAAATTCAAGTAGAAGGTTTTGTATAGTACATGTGTAACTTTAGATTCTGTATATCGTGCGGAGCCGGGGCGAGTCGTTAGTTAAGAATAAAAACAAAAAAAGAAATCATAGCCTATAACAGCCTATAACATTTTCAAATTCATCATCTATCTTCCCGTTAACATAAAAAAACAATTTGAACACCGATTAGTACACCGTACTTTGTCGCGTACCATAGTACAAACTGATGAGTACAACTCTACAATCCTTATAATATTAGGCAAATCACAGACGAGCGGAATTCAAGATCAGAGTATGTAGATACTTTTTAACGACCGATAAATTAATCAGTATGAATATGTAGGGAAGTGCATATATAAATTTTAATCATTGTAGAAACCAATGTTTGTTGCACGAAAGAACCCACTTAGTGAAATACCAAACCAGTGTAAAATGAAAGAAAAACCGGGTTTTGAGTGATAGTGAGTTCTCTTATAACATCACCAGCTCACTATACGTCCTCACTGAGGGGCTCGGAGCCTACCCTAATATGGGGTGACTTGGTCATAGTCAACCACGTTGGCCAAGTGCGGGTTGGTTGACTTCACACATATCTTTGAATTTCTTCGCCGTTATGTGCAGGTTGCATCACGATGTTTTCCTTCACCGTCAGAACGTCGGGTATATTATGTACATATGAAAATTCGAAAATCACATTGGTACATGGCGGGAATCGAACCCAAGACCTGTAGATTACAAGTCAAGTGTTCAAACCACTGAGCCACCGACGCTCTTCTTATAACGAATGGGTGGAAAGAGGACTTGTTTTGGAGACATATGGGGAGAGGAATATCCTCTTAATATGCGTATCTTCTTCCGACGATTAAAGGTAGACAACGCAGAAGCTGTCACTTTTGATAGATTCATATTGCCGCTTGCTCGTTTGCCTCACGCTAAAAAAATCCAATATACGGTTCTAGAGATAAGTTGACAATAATTCCATACAACCTTCAAATATGTAAACCGTAATGATTCATTAATATACTAAAATAACCTTGACATTGGGACTGAATAGTTTCAACAATAATACGGAACAATTTAACAATGGCATCGTTTGTAAACCTCGAGTAGCAGCGATAAAGCATTGTGAACAGGTAATTCAGACTAATAGTAACGGTATGGATATAACAGATATTTATTAAAATATAGTATTTGGTGACAAACGAGCAAAGGGTCATTGGAACAAAATTGGGAAGAGACCACTGCCCATAGGCATTCAAATTTGCAGATGCATTGCCATTTATCGAAGGAGGACTACGGACAGAATTAGATATATCACATTTATGCATCCCCACCGCCGTCAAATCCACTTCCTCTTACCATTCCTTATAAGAAAAGGATGGGAAACGAGAGGGTATCAAAATAAGACCTCCGGTACGCAGTCGCAAAATATAGCCTATGTTGCTCAGCGATAGGGTAGCTTTCTAATCATCACCAGCTCACTAAATGTCCCAACCGAAGGGTTCGGAGGGCCCTAAGTTAGTGACTAGGCAATAGTCAACCACGCTGGTCCAATGCGGGATGGTTGACTTCACACATATCTTTGAATTTCTTCGCTGATATGTGCAGGTTGCATCACGATGTTTTCCTTCACCGTAAGAGCGTCGGTTAAATTATTTACGTATGAAAATTCGAAAAATCGAAAATCACATTGGTACGGCGGGATTCGAACCCAAGACCTGTAGATTACAAGTCAAGTGCTTAAACCACTGAGCCACCGACGCTCTTCGGTATATAGCAGTTTATTTGTTAAGTCATTAAATCGTTTTAGATAAGACGTTGCTTTATTTTTATAGCAACATTACTAAATTTTACTACAAAGATAGTAGATTTATAAACTTTGTTATAGCTTTCTTCTGCTGCTTTCCTGTATTAACTATTTTTGTAATTCACTAAATAATTTCAATTTCACATACGTACTAGCTTTCGCCCGGGCCTCTGTCCGCATGGGATTAAGAAAAAGAAAAATAAGTAAACTATGTGTTCTTCCAGACCCTCTACATGCCAAATTTCATTGAGATCCGTTCAGCCGTTTAAGGTACAAACTCTAACAAACATTAATCCATCCATCCATACATCTAAACTTTCGCATTTATAATATTAAGTAACTAGTAAGATATGTAGGTCGTTACATGGCAAGTAGTCATAAATTTTAATAGAACTAAATGCCCACGATTTCGTCAGCGAAGATAAAAAAAAAGTTTTTTAATGATTTTTCGTTTCTGATTAATATTTTCTAACGGTCATGAATACGGGCGTGAAATGACTAATGTTATATTTAGGCGACTTTTTTTACATCCTTTAATTTATTCGTAAATTAACGAACGTAATTAGTTATGACGCTGACCTTTTTTAAATAACGTTAAAAATCCTTAATAATTTTTTCTATTAAAATGGCTTTAATGGTTGAATCGTGAACATTATTTTTTTTTAATAATCAACGTGACTACTAGTGCATTCACCTTTTAGGTAATTGTAAATCAATAACATGAAATAAAAAAAAATCCCATCAATATACTTTTGACACAAACTTTGACAACGGACTAGACAAAAAGTCGCCGTTGTGCTGGATAGTGCCACCTCATACAAAGTGGATTTTAAGGCTAAGTAAATCTTATTAATACTCTAAATGTATTATAAATGCGAAAGTTAAGATGGATGGATGTTTGTTAGAATTTGTAGCCTAAACGGCTGAACGGATCTCGATAAAACTTGGCATAGATGTAGAGGATAGTCTGGAAAAGCGCATAGGCTACTCACTTTTGTTTTTTCTAATTCCACGCGGACGGAGTCGCGGGCGAAAGCTTCTTTATAATATAACTAGCTGTTTCCCTGCGGCTTCGTCCGTATGAAATTACCAAAAACTTTATTTTTCAAAATTGTCAAATTATCAATTGCAAATGTCAAAATACCAATTGCTTGATGTTGGCAGCAGCATATGGTCTCTTTCCCACATTAGGGTTTTTATCCAAAATATTTAAACCCTAAGTTTAATGGCGTGAAAATATATAGCCTAAAATGTGACGAAGGGTAGGGATTTTTATTAAAAAAAGGATTATTCAAAAATATGCTGACATCTTACGCCACAAAGAAGTGTGTGTTTACACTTTATTATAATAGTATAGAAGTATAGATAGACGAAGGAAGAATTTCGACCATACTTGATTTAAAAAGATTTATTTACAAAGTTACAAAATTTCTTTTCACACAATTGTGGTCGATCGCCTGTTTCCTACACTAGGTACTAGATAAAATCCATATAAACTTTTATTGGACTATATGTCTATCTAAACGTCTTCACTTAAATAATTATGCGTGTGGGCCAAAAGTTACAGTTCCAGCATGTAACGCAGTTTGTTTTATAATTTGTATTAAAATCAAATTATATAGACGCCATTCGACGGCCCTAAACTACCAATAAACCTTTACGACCGCGTCTATCTATCTCAAATGACACTCACTGACCATAGAATCGTACTAACGCCACAATATTGCCAATAAAAAACAAACAAGCTACCACATACATCAATATTGGGCGGTAGGTTGTGGTACGAATTATGCAAATGTTACCGACAAATTGTAAACATCCGATACTTAATGATTTAGTTTAGAATCGTATATTCTCATTATTATAGACAAGTATTCTTCTACAGACACATTTAGAGTAGACTACAGACTTATAATCAGACGTGAAGTGGGAGCAATTCCGCGTTTTGTCTGATGAGTAGACGTAGGCCATCTTTCAAAGGTACTGCCATATGGGTGCTTCCCCTAGTTGCCTGGGGGCATGCCTTCGCAAGGTTATGCAGGATTTGACCCACTAAAAGCCATCCTGAAGTGACAGTCGAAGGTTACAGCAACAAAGGACCACTCTACATCACTGTCTTCCCGGGATCGTTGAATAGTCAATCTGTGCCCTTACCCTGATCAACCATGAAACCCAGTATAGCGTAGCGTAGCCTTATTTTAATCCCTTTTCATAACATGGAAGGATGGAAAGGTATTTGTCGCCTCCGCCGCCATGCATAGGAAGGGGAAATATCTAGTTCATGTGCGTCTCCTATGTCAAATATGCTCAATAGTCGGGTTGTTTGTGCGCACACTACACAACCATTCAGCCGATTGCTTTGAAACAATATTTTAGTCACCTAAATTTTTTTAAGACAGCTTTCACCCAAGTTATTAGTAATGAAGTTTTGTTGCATACGAATATTGTTTTTTTTTTTATTCTCGTATTTATAATTTTAGTAAGATTTAACTTTAGTTAATTCTTGAAGATAATCCAAACATAATTTGCAAACCTTATTTACCACTTAATAAATTAGAGTTTTCGAGTTATCTGTACTAGTTGTTGCACGCGACTTTACCCGCGAAATTAAGAAATCATAAAAAAATATATGTTACTCACTGGTAATGTAGCTTTTTAATAGTGATTTTTTTGTAATAGGTCCAGTAGTTTTTGAGTTATTTTAATACTAGCTGTTCCAGTATAAAATAAAATATTTAGCCTAAAGCGTGATGTAAGTGTAGGGCTTTTTATTTAAAAAAAAAACTATTCAAAAATATGCTGTAATTGCTGACATGTTAGGCAACAAAGAAGTGTGTGTTTACGCTTTATTATAATGGTATAGATAGATTTATTAGTTCAACATATTGTTGTATGAGTCATACCCATGTTTATAGTTATTACAAAACGAATTTGAAGCAAATAACATGAAACTGATAATTGAGGTGCCGGGAGGATATGCTATTTCAGAAAACATTATTGAGGACATAATCCTATATAGAGCGTCGGTGGCTCAGTGGTTTAAGCACTTGACCTGTAATCTACAGGTCGATTTTCGTTATCAACAACACAAATACGTCTTCCTAAAATGTGAGATTTTTCTTTTGATATTACAGACACTCCAATTTTATTATATGTATAGATATTGAAAGATTTTCGTAATCTTACTAACGATATACGAATATAAATACGAAAGTTTAGATGGATTTAGAGTTTGTAGCCTAAACTGCTTAAGGCTTAATAATCTCCATGATTACCATAGATTTAGAGGATAGTCTTTTTTTTTTTATAACATAAGGTGGCAAACGAGCAAGCGGCCACCTGAATCCGCCAAAATAGCGAAGCGACCGCTGCCCATAGACATCCGCAATTGCAGATGCGTTGCCTACCCCTATCCAAAGGAGGAGGAGACGCACATAAAGAGGATATTTCCCCTTCCTATGCATCTCCTTCACCGTCAAATCCACTTCCTCTTTCCATCCTCTCCGTATAAGGGATGGCAAAGGGAAAGTGACTTAAATTAGGCCTCCGGCATCACTCTCATCAGACGAAACACGGAATTGCTTCCATTTCACGCCTGTCTTCTGTGTGGTCGTGGTATTACACCGGGCGTGCCGGCCCTGCAGTGCTAAGATGTTAAAGCGGGCTCTACCACTGCTAAAGAAGTCTACTAGTCTGGAAGAACACAGACTACTTTTTTTTTAATCCCACGCTAAGTCACTGGCGACAGTTTGTACAAAGTACTGCCTTTACTATCTTAAAAAAGAGATAACAATGTTCATTTTGATATTCAAGCAATAACCACGGTTACGTAATCTAAAAGTAAAAACGGTATCAGTGTGAAAGGGACAACAAGATACATTAGGCATTCCACAAATAGGTATCGGGCCAATACAAGCCGCCCTATTAAGATAACTATAATGACCCGACCGGGCCAAACGCATAGTACGGTTCGTTTTACAAGACATGTAATTGTTAATGTTGTGTTTTATCTCAAAGGTCGAGATTGTCTTTGCTTCGTTAGTCAATACTTATTTAAATACTAGCTGGTCCCGTGCGGCTTCATCCGCATTGAATTATAAAAACTTTATAATTTACATTTGTCAACTTAATTGAAAATGTCAAAATTACCGTTACCATAATAACCTTGCTTCCTTAACATCGGCAGTTTTTTTTTTCAATTTATTTACCCCTTAAGTTTAATAGCGAGAAAATATATAGCCTAAAGCGTGTCGTAAGTGTAGGGCTTTTTATTAAAGAAAGAATTACTTAAAAATATACTGTGATTGCTGACACCCAACGCCACAAAATAATATGTTTACGCTTTATTATAATAGTATAGATAGTATAGAAGTTAATATAGATAATCATTGATTGTCTATTAAAACAGAAACATGCAAAAATATTTAATCACCAACAGATTGTATAACTTTTTATAGTAAAACTAGCTTTTGCACAACCACTAAGGGGCTTAGAGCCTACCCCAAATAATGGGTGCCTAGACCATTGTCACACACGCTGAACCACTGCGGGTTAACTTCACACATATCTTCGAATTGCTTAGCACATATACATAATGCATCACGATGTTTTCCTTCACCGTAAGAATATCAGCTAAATTATGTACAAATGAAATTAAAAAATCACATTAGAATGGCGGGATTCGAACCTAAGACCTGTAGTAAAATGGGCTACATTTTTTATTATTTTTTAATTGCACGGGGGCGAAGTAGCGAGCAACAGTTGGTTACATTAAAAATATCGCTTCAGTCGGCCGTAAGCTATAGTCTTAAATTATTTTCTCTTGAAGTTGTGGGACATCGGTATGAATGTCACCAACGTTTTATAAATAAAGGAAGCTTGATTTCTTGTATAGCACATATATTTCTTATATTATATAAAGGTACAATATACGTTACAGTCTAGAATAATATTCAACAGAGAGAAAGAAACCATGCTACCAATCTGACAGTTGTACCAAGCTTACTAAGATTCAAAATGTAACTGCCGATAGCGCTAGTTTAGAAATCGGTGCGAATGTGTCGCCACAAATTATTAATATGAAGATAATCAAACACATTATGTGTAATCACGATTTAATCTAAACAATTTAAATAGAAATTAAATTTAAATAATCTTAAGTTATACCATTTGTCTTTGAGTTCAACTCGTTCGCGTCTAATAGTTAAAAACTCGAACTATTAGTGGGTTCACATAATTTTCTAACACCAAATTGAGTACATGTATAAATAACATACATGGTAAGAAACATCCATCCATCCATTCCTATTTATAATCTATACTATTATAATAAAGCGTAAACACACACTTCTTTGTTGCCTAAGATGTCAGCAATCAACGCATATTTTGGAATAATTCTTTTTTAAACAAAAGCCTTACACTTACGTCACGCTTTGGACTATATATTTTCACGTCATTAAGCTTATAGGGTAAATATTTTGGATAAAATCCTAATGTGGGAAAGAGACCATAAGTTGCTGCCAATGACCATAAGTTGCTTCCTTGATGAAGCAAGGTTGTCATATGTCATTTAGACATTTGTAATTGATAATTCGACAAATGTGAACAATAAAATAAAATTTTCATAATTTTAGACAGAAGAAGTCGCACGGAAACAGCTAGTAGTAAAATAAAATAATACTGATAGTTTTTTTTTTTAAAAACATTAACTTGAAAAAATATTTACTGATATGTAAAAAATTAATTTACAAAGATAAATACAATATGTTAATTTAAATTCATCCATACATATAAATAAACTAGCTGCTCGCGTTAAAAACTATAAAAATTTTATTTTATTGTTTACATTTGTCAAATTCTCAATTGCAACTGTCATAATGACATGACATGACAAACTAGCAATCATTCTTTCTTGATGTTGGCAGCAACTTATGGTCTCTTTCCCACATTAGGATTTTTTATCCAGAATATTTACCCCCTAATGGCGTAAAAATATATAGCCTAAAGCATGACGTAAGTGTAGGGCTTTTTATTAAAAAAATAATTATTTAAAATTATGCTGTAATTGCTGACATCTTAGGCAAGAAAGAAGTGTGTGTTTACACTTTATTATAATAGTATAGATACAGATAGAAGTTTAGATTATTCCTGTCCATTTACCAAGCCATGTTCCATCTAATCTCTGAAACACAATTTAAATAGAACCTTCAAAAATAGTAACTAATATAGAGTAACATAGGCTTTTTTACACTGCCTTTTGCCTGACAATACATATACGGATTCAAAAAAAATAAGTTAAGTCTGTGTTCTTCCAGACTATTCTATATCTGAGATTCATGAAGATATGTTAATCCATTCCAGAGATACCTCCTAAAACATCCCTCTACTCATATGATCATTTGCATTTGAAATACTTATTGTACACTTGCTTTCGCACGCGACTCCGTCCACGTAGAATTAAAAAAACCAAAAGCAAGTAGTCTACATGTGCTTCCAGACTATCATTTACATCTATACCAAATTACATCAAGATCCATTCAACTTTAGGCTACAAAACAAACATTCGTCCATCTAAATTTTCACATTTTTATTAGTAAGATATTTTAATTGCATAATTTTCAAATTTAATCCCACACAAAGTCACAGGCAGAAGTTAGTTGATTATAATATTATCTTATCTTTAATTCTATGTATTGTTTATGCATAATTTTTAGTGTTTAGATTACCGTATCTGTAATATTCATCAATACATTAACATGCATAATAATTACAATATTATAAGAGCCTGTCCCACTACTGGCTGATAGAGGCCCAGATAGCTTAAAAATGTAACTGTGAGAAAAGGAAACGAAATTCGATATTTCATCACATTTACACATTGGATTATTAACAGACAATTTACAATTTGGTGGGAAGAGCCCTAAATGTGATAATTTAAATGGATGGATGTTCATTACTATGTATGGAAGCTTAAACAGATCTAGATGGAACCTAGAATAAGGAAAGATTACAGTCTAATATAGTGTTAAAATTTATAAAACTAGTTTTAATTATTTTTGTAAATCAAATAATTTAAAAAAAAAAACATGATTGCATTAATCCTTATAAATGTCAACAGATAAATACAATTAGTTTTTTGGCCTTTTTTTGAGTATAAAAATGAGAAAACACTCAAATCCATTAGTATTAGATCTTACCAAATTTTAGCATATTAGTTGTTGCTCGCGACTTCGCCTTGTGAAATTAAAAATAACAAAAATCATAGCCTATGTTACTCACTAATAACATAGCTTTTTAACAGTGAAAGATTTTTTTTTAAATCAGTCCAGTAGTTTTTTAGTTATTATTGTATATAAAAATGTTAGCTTTCCTCATTATAATATTAGTACAGATTAGACCATTTAATTTACTTTTCTTTTTACATTTAAAATAGACTGTTACTAGAAACTTTGCTTGGACATAACAAATAAATCAACTTAAGGTATGTTCATAGACATCCCTTTGTCTATTAGAAATTACATCCAGATATATTCAACTGTTCAAGACATATATATTATCAATACATGCAAACCTTTTCATTCATATACAAGCTTTGTCCCAGGATCCCATCATTGCAACTAAAAAACATAGCCTATGTATTCCTTCAGACTGTATTCTCTATTTCAAATCAGCTGTTGCTCACTTTGTCTGTGTGGAATTAAAAAAAATATACCCTGTATACTCACAGATAAATTACCTTTCTAATGTGAAAGAATTTTTAAAATTGGTCCAGTAGTTTTTGAGTTATTTCAATACATACAAGAATAGAAATCTTTCCTCATTATAATATTAGTATTGATTTAAATAAAATTGTTTAGCTATTCTGGGGATACAACAAGCATTTATTTAAACTCTTTCATTTACATTTAAGATAAGATTATTTTAGTAAACCAAAATAATCCAACATTCGCATATAAAAAATATCTCAGAATGTTTTCATACTTTTTCGAAGTCAAATTTCTTCATTTGTTGTGAACTCAACTCTTATACTATTGTGCAAGCAAAAAGTTAAAAATAACAAACATTTTTGGTTTTTTTTAACCTTCTTTTTGACCGACTTCCCAAACGAAGGAGGTACTCAATTCGTCTGTATGTTTTTTTGTTTAACACTCTACCAATATATATTATAAAGAGAAAAGATTTGTATTTTTGTATGTATTGAAAAAACTTGCTTCCTTAATGTTGGCAGCAACTTATAGTCTCTTTCCCACATTAGGGTTTTTTATTCAAAACATTTACCCCCTAAGTTTAATTGCGTGAAAATATATAGCCTAAACTGTGACGTAAGTGTAGGGCTTTTAATTAAATAAAGAATTATTAAAAAATATGCTGTGATTGCTGTCATCTTAGGCAACAAAGAAGTGTGTGTTTACGCTTTATTACATTAGTATAGAGTATAGAAGTATAGATAAAGATGTTTGTGACTACTAAGAAATTAAAAATAGTATTGATAAATATAGTTATCTAAGGGTAATAATTTAGCTTTCTAATGGTGAAAGAATTTTTGATATTGGTCAAATAGTTTTTGAGTTTACGTGTTTCATACAAAAATACAAATCTTTCCTTATATTAGGATAAATAAACTAGAATAAATAAAATATAATCATGTATAAATTATTCTAAACTCCATTTTAATAAAACATTACTAAATCTTGTGATGTTATGTTAAAAATTTTCACACGATACATTTGTGGTAACTCATTTGAATATTTTAAAAAAATCTGTCAGATTAAAATATGTAATCCATTTCTTCTTTCAAATTTTATTCACAATTTCAGAGTTTGATGATAAGGGTTTCTTTTTATTTCAAGAAATATTAAAAAATAAATCACTAAGGTATTTTTTTAAATTAAAACTTTTGGAAGATTATTAATAAACATATTACCAGATTAGGCAGCGATAAAATCAGATAGACTTAACACATTTTGAGACATAAAATCCTTTGTAGAATAAATTTAAATAAATCTATACTAATGTTATCTATGCAAATTGCTACTTCTGTATATGGATTAATGAAAGTCATTGGGATTTTTTAATTCAACTGGTTTGGATTTGAGTTTCATTGCTAATTAACACTGTTTTTGGAAACTCCTGTTCAGATATAATTGCAGCAGTTTGACAGACAGAGTTCTCTAGTGGGGTCAAGTCCGGAGTACTTACGGGTACGTGCAGCCGCGGACGGATCCAGCAACAGACGGCTGGCCAGCCGACTTACGATCTCGGCTGCGTCGTCACCCGCCGCTTCGTCCCCCAGACATCCGTCACAACATAAAAACACAATTCAGCCGAATGATTTCACGCACGGAATGCACTAGACACAACTATTAGATAAACAAAACAGTTAAAACATGCACTGCAACAAACATTCCGAAAGTTGCACTCGACATCGACACCGTCTCGATACTCCCATCGAAGCACTAACCCATATTCGAGCGGCGTATTACCGTGTAATGAACGGAATTATTACCAATTTACGGCACCGCGCACGACGTCCGTTCGCCGCGAGAAAATACAAGTAAAACGTTTTTCGAAAGCGCCTAGACACTCGCATGCGGACCTTTCGAAAAAGTACAAAATACAGTCGCGCGCTAAATAGGAAAATCGATAAGGCCGCCGACCGATCGTTGGATCACAACTAGAATAATAATTTATCAAAAAATGTAATAAAAACGACATTATTTCTTGTGACGGTTTCGAGCTGTCAGATTTTTCTATGTGAAACGCGGCCGATTGGAGCGGCGCGCCGTGTTCACCTCGGCTCATAGACGAGCGCGGCGTTCCAACTCGGACGGGTTGCGATCGCGTGTCAAGCGATTATCAACTCTATCGACGTCGACGGCCACTAGACTTTCGTATTTGGCGCTAAGTTCGCGAAAAATGCGAAACGGATGCTAATCCGTTTGTAAAACTTACGACTGTCGGTGTTCAGTGAATTGGAAAATGTAAAATAATAAAATAGCAGATAGCGGAGCGGAGCGCGACGAGCGTACACAGAAACGCGACACCGCGACACACTGTTTTTGAAACATTTGCCTCGACTCGACGTCATTTTTGGCGTATTTTGAGTTGATCGCGTACGGGAAAACTCGAAACCGCTCGGCCATCAGAGAGGGATGGAAACTAACGCTCGCGAGCGAAAGTGAACTTTATAACCCTTCCTTATAGTACTTTATATATCTAACAATTGTACAGTAAAATGAATGAAGCCGTACTATTTTAAAGTTTTTTTTTAAATTCTATATGAACTATGCTAGAGATTGAAGTAGAAACGAAGGAACGGCTGTTTTTCTATGTAAGTCTGCGTTAGTGTGCGCTTCCCGCACCGTCATAATACGGATAAAAAAATGCATTTGTGGTTGTGGGCGATATTGTACATTACATAAAAATTGTATAGCTCGCTTTGGCTTTAGGAATCGATAATCTAAAAATTCATTTTATATTTTCGAACGAGTCATGTTCGTGTTCTTTCGTCGAGTTTGTTGACTGTTTCGAAACTGACTTCCCTAGAAAATTATATACGGTACGGCCTCAACTACTAGCACAGCAATTGACTGTGTCTAATAGATTGTGCAAGACTTATTACATTTATATCGTAGGTACTTTTAAATTATTGAAAGTTCTTAAATTATTGTTTTAAAAACAAATTCTTCGTACAACGTAGGCTTGAACAGTTTGAAATTCCATTCGGGAGTCAAATATCACTTTGAAAACATGATTCAGCAAATCATGTTGAATAAATAAAAAAAATAAAGTGGTAATTGCGAGTATGACGAATTACTAAGTCGGCTGTAATAATGCTTATTTGAATTCTACACTTGTATTATTTTTAGCGGTTAAATAAACATGGAATGGAAAATTTACGCGGTCTATTGACTTTGTAGATAGTCTTGTATGTTTTTAAAATGAAATATCTTCTTATCTTTTGAAAAAAATACTAGCACATGTGAATTGTTTGTTATAATTATTTATGAAATTGTGATGTTCACGTCTCCTTTTATCTTATCAATGTTATTTCAAAACGCAATTGTATGAACATTTATTTATTACATTAACATAAAATACTTTTGATGTTGTGAAACAGCTTAAAAATTGTACAAAATTATATTTATTACGTCATATAATAGTTTTGTCTTTCTCATAATTTTAATCATTTTTTTTTCGATGTTTTTAAATACATTCGTCTATTAAAATTATTCAGTCAGTCTTTTAAGGTTAGGTTATTTTTTTGCATGATCAAAACGCAAACATAAGCAACGCTAATATTGATATCAATCTGTAACTTATAAAATTTGGCGCGAAATTACAACAAATCGTTCAAATTATCACAAGTACAAATTGTACAAGTAAAAAATGAATTTTTTCTAGTTATTTAGATTGCAAACTATAGAAACTAAAGGCCTCGAATCGAGACCGCATTCCGCCATCTTGCGAAATGTGTGCATAAGACCATTTTCGAAAAATTACAACTGGAAAAAAGGCAACTAAAACTGTGTCAACTCTTGTTTTTCTTACTTTAAGTTTGATTTCCAAACGGTCGGATAGCGAAATCTATGCGGCCTGTGAATTGGAGTTTTTAATAGGGTGACCAACTTGTTAATATTTTAGCAGGAACTAAAGAGATTTAAATAAATGTTATAGATCGGACATTACGATCACGTCCTTCAACTTTTTAAAACATAATCTATATACTAATCTTATTAATATTATAAATGCGAAAGTTTAGATGGATGGATGTTTGTTAGAGTTTGTAGTCTAAACGGCTGAACAGATTCCTATAAAATTTGGTACAGATGTAAAGGATAGTATGGAATAACACATAGGCTACTCATTTTTGTTTGTTTAATACCACGCGCACGGAGTCGCGGGCGAAAGTTAGTTACTGTATATTTTTGAATAAAATTAATAAAAAGCCCTGCACTTACAAGCTATAGACTTTATATTTTCACGCTGTGTAACTTAAAGGGTGAATAATTATTAAAAAATGTAATCGAGAATGGGACAAAAACTACAAGCCAATAGCAGCAAAGAAGCAAGATTGCTATGGTAACGGTAATTGTTAGCCAATGTCAAAGGCCTTCGTTGCAATGTCTTTGTTGCGAATGAAGCCGCAAGGGAACAGCTAGTCTGACTCTTTGAGCTTTAGTACTGTAATTTTATTTTATTTCTAGACTAGCTGTTGCATGCGATTTCGTGCGCGCGGAATTAAAACGAAACTTGATTAGTAGCGTATGTGTATTTACAGACTTTATATCTACACTAAATTTCATCGAAATTCGTTCAGCTTTTTAAGCGAATTTCGAATTTATAATATTAGTAAGATTTACAATGGGGAATGCGCGAACTTCGATTAAAAGTAAAAAATAATCAGTAAACATGGCCACCCTAGTGCAATACAATCCGCGGCCGACGACTCCGGTATTTTCCCACCTTTCTCCGCAATTCTGTTCGTTTCATGTTATATTGCACTTAGATACTTAGTTACTTAGTTACTATTCTCTGTCTCCATACGGATTACTAGAATTGCTTTAAAATTGTTTCCTAAACTAAATATATACTACAGATAAATGGACTTAAATTTAAAAATGTGTATATTCCGAGTGCATTATATTCATATTTACAAAAAAAACCTTTTATTGTAACTTTTATCTGTCCGAATATCCGCGTTTGTTCCATGAAATCTCTGAAACCGCTGTACCTTCGTATTTTGACGTTTTTTTTTAATCTAGGCTTTTTTAACTTCTCGTCGTTGAAGTTGTTAACAAATAGGTTAAAAAGAAATTAATCTTACTAATATTATAAATGCGAAAGTTTAGATGGATGGATGTTTGTTAGAGTTTGTAGCCTAAACGACTAAAGGGATCTCGATGAAATTTGTCATAGATGGAAGAACACATAGGCTACTCTTACTTTTATTTTTAATTCCACGCGGACGGAGGCGCGGGCGGAAGCTAGTTTTTAATAAAATGATTTGAAGTTTTATAGAGAGTAGCTCCATCTATTAGAGAGAATAGACAACATTTGACGTTATCAAGACAGGTTATTTCATTAGCGAATAGTTTTCGCCCGCGACTCCGTCCGTATGAAATTAAAATATAAAACATAACCTATATTACTGATAATACGTTATCTATCACTATTTAATGTGAAAGAATTTTTGAAATCGCTCCAATAGATTTTAGTCTATTCATTACAAACAAACAAAGTTTTAATTTTATAATATTATTATATATTAAAAATAAAGACAATAATTCAGTATATATGATTACTCTTCTACACAATAAATTGATTAAATATTACCGAATTTAAATCATTATTATGAGAAATTGAAAATTTATATCGAAATACGATACTTATATTTTTGTCTCAATATAAATTAAGTATTATATGACAAGTCCATCATAAGACCTGTCGTATTGTATGGATCTGAATGCTGGGCCACCAAAGTTCCGGATGAAAGGAGATTGCATGTGGCTGAGATGCGTATGTTAAGATGGATGTGCGGTGTGACAAGATTGGATAAAGTTAAGAATGTGTAGATTAGAGGAAGTTTGAAAGTAGCGCCAGTGGTGGAGAAATTGAGAAGCAAAAGGTTAGCGTGGTATGGACATATTATGCGACGAAATGATGGGGACATAAACCAGAAAGTGTTGAGATTGAATGTGGATGGCTACAAAGGAAGAGGAAGACCGAAGAAAGTATGGATGGATTGTGTGAAGGAAGATATGCTTAAGAAAGGAGTGGATTCAGATATGACGGCTGATAGAGATGTATGGAAGAGCAGCACATACTGTGCCGACCCTCCATAAGGGTTAAGGGCAAGTGGATGATAAGGTGGCAAACGTGCAAGCCGCCACCTGAAGCCGCCAAAATGGCGAAGCGACCGCTGCCCATAGACATCCGCGATCGCACATGCGTTGCCTACCCTTATCCGATGGAGGAGACGCACATAAAGAGGATATTGCCCCATCGTAAGCTTCTCCTCCACCGTCAGATCCACTTCCCCTTCCCATCTTCTCCTTAAGAAAAGGGTGGTAAAGAGTAAGGGGCCTCCGGCACCACACTTATCAGACATGGAATTGCTTCCATTTCACGCCTGTCTTCTGTGTGGTCGTGGTATTACACCGGGCGTGCCGAACCTGCAGTGCTAAGATGTTAAAGCGGGCACTACCACTGCTTTGCTATTCAACTGTTTAGTTGCACAACTAAAAATCGAGTAGTGTGCACCATATGAGCTCATCGGAAAGCGAGACTAAGGTTTGTGATTAGTTTTGACACGAAGAAGCGAGCCTACAATTTTATCAAAGGCAACGCATCTGTTTTTCAGGTGTTGTGGATGTCTATAGGCGTTGTTGACCGCCTGTGTTCCCACTACTTGTTTACTACCTTCTCTAATAAAAAAACATCTTTGGATGCTCTAAGGATTTTTCTAGCAATGATGAGGTAGGCTTAATATTTTTCTGTTCAAAATAACGAGTAATCGTCTAACAGCCTTACAAATAAATGCGATATATAGTTAAACTTAGGAATAAACTAAGTATAAGCAAATATTAGTACAAATTTTACTTATACTCAGTTTATTCCTAAATATATTTATACCACGTTTGTTTGTAAGGTTGTAAATGTCTATGGACGTTAAACGATGAAATAAATTATTTCATATATTCAATCATACTTCATACTAATATTATAAACTAGCTTTCGTCCGCGACTCCGTCCTCGTGGAATTAAAAATAAACAAAAGTGAGTAGCCTATGTGTTCTTCCAGATTATCCTCTACGTCTATACTAAATTTCATCGAGATCTGTTCAGCCGTTTAGGCTACAAACTCTAACAAACATCCATTCATCCATCTAAACTTTCGCATTTATAATATTAAGTAAGATGTGAAAGTTTAGATGGATATTTGTTACAGTTTGTAGCCTAAACGGCTGAACGGATTCCGATAAAATTTGTTACAGATGTAGAGGATAGCCTGGTAGAACACATAGGCTATTCAATTTCTTTTTTTTTAATTCCACGGGGACAGAGTCGTAGGCGAAAGCTAGTAAATAAATATGTAACATTTTAACAAAATGCGTTGACGTGTGTCAATCTGTCAGATGTATTTACAAGTCGCATGTAAATGCGGCTACACGTAATTAGTGTTGAATTTTCTCAGTGGGAACAAGAACCAGTTGATTTAACTCAATTCTTACATTAGTTGAGTGATATCTTCCGCTTATAGTATAAATGTTGTTTTACAAGATTCAATTTAACAATTATCTATACATGTAATAAAATAGGAGTGTCTGTTTGTAATACCAAAGGAAAAATTTCGGGAAGGTGATGTATTTGAGTTGCTGATACCTCTCTAATTAACTGCTCCGGGTAATCTCCGAAACAGCAGCCGATTGTGACGGGACTAACACTGAAGGGGAGCTAACATAGACTGGCATGTATAGGCTACATTTTACTTTTAATATTGCGTGGACAAAGTCGCAGGCAATAGCTAGTAGCTAAAAACTTCGATGTGGCATTGTAGGTAGCAAGCAAGTCTCCACAGCGTTTTACATTATACGATAAGTTACTAAGTAACAGATTATCCGGCCCGGATGTACAGTGAGGGAAACTGGCGGTGTTCTACCTCAAAAGTTACAATCGTTTGAACTAGGGTTGTAACGGAACACCACCTACGCTTCCGCAAGTTCGGAACTTCCGCAAGAAATGATAATTCCACTTTCACTATGTTTTATGCGGAGTTATAAGGACAGCAGCATAAAGGACACCTAATCGCCCGAATCGTGTTATATACGTAAATTAACCTCCGACATAGGTAACGCATAAGAAATAAGAGTTATCATTTCTTGCGGAAGTTCCGTACTTGCGGATGCGGAGGTGGAGTTCCGTTACAACCCTAGTTACATACACACACACCGCGAATTTTCTCGACTGTACTGTAATGGAAACTCATCTACTTTGACGGACATTTGAAATCAATGCTAAAATGTCTTAATAGCTTGTATCCCGTTGGCTTTCACTGGTGTAACACCAATACATTTCTACATGGGCGTCGCCACTCGATGGTCTAGGGAGGGGCATGATGAAAATCGCGAGGTATTATATATCCGTTTTCTTATTACGAACGATTTAGAAGACGTTTTTGTAAGAAACTAGCCGTTGCTCGCGAATTCGTCCGCGTGAAATAAAAATTTAAAATATAGCCGTTACTCACCGATAACGTAGCGTTTTCATGGTGAAAGAATTTTTGAAAACGTCCCAGTAGTTTTTGAATTATTTCAATACATACAAAAATACAAATCATGCCTTTTTTAACATAAGTATACAACAACAAGGCGAGTTATTATAGGCATCTAAGGCCTGTCTCACCACTGGCTGATAGAGGCTCAGATAGCTTAAAATGACGTCACTGTTATACGGTAACAAAATCCGGTATTTCCACTACATATTTTACACGTTCGATTGTTATCAGACAATTTAAAATTTAGTGGGACAGTTTCTTGGTATTTTAAGACAATTTTAGAATCTCTGTTCGATAGATAACATAGGTTTAAACTTCGCGGCAGTACATAGATTATTGCGGGTAACCGGCCGAATTTTTATTCGCACACAAAGGAGGGTAGCTTCGAATCCCTCTCCGGTAGAATGGGCCTGCGGAGCGATGTTCGGGAGTCATATTCAAGCAGCCTAGCGGATCGGTTGCTCACAAAATGCGAGTTAAAAGGTCATCGGAATTGCTTGTCTATCAGACAAACGGGCGTGTTATTTTTGTTAGTGAACGGGGTCGATTTGAATAACGGTACATACGTGCATTTGCAGGCAGCATCGCTGGCGGCTATAGACTTGCAGTACGTGAGGAGAGCACCGAGCTGGTGAGTAAACTGTACCCTCCATCATCAATTCCGTTTTCAATTATGCATGCGTTTTAGAATAGATTATCAGTCCTCTTCTCCTGAAATTAAAACCTTCCAGATAATTCCTTGTCATAGATGTTGAAAATAAGTTTTGTTCTATATTCGTGAACATATTAAATTTTGTTTTGTTTATGGCCTAATAAAAATATCATTGTACTTCTGAATTTCGTGGAATTGCGTAGTTTGTTAGCATTGTTACATTTACCTATATCTATACTATTATAATAAAGCGTAAACACACACTTCTTTGTTGCCTAAGATGTCAGCAATTACACCATATTTTTAGATAATTATTTTTTTTTAATAAAAAGCTCTACACTTACTTCACGCTATAGGCTGTATATTTTCATGCTATTAAACTCAGGAGGTAAATATTTTTGATAAAAACCTTAATTTGGGAAAGAGACCATAAGTTGCTGCCAACATCAAGGAAGCAAGATTGCCATGGTTTGTCATGTCATGTCATTTTGACATTTACAATTGATAATTTGACAAATGTAAACAATAAATAAAATTTTTATAATTTCATGCGGATGAAGCCGCACGAGAACAGCTACTTCTATAATAAAATTCGAATGATAACAAAATGTCATTTTTATTGAATACTGGAAATATTTAAAAATATATGCCATAAAACTGAAGTATTTATTTCATTATAATATAGTATTTCAAATACATTTTAAGGTTAAATGTCAACCCTTTTATATCGAGACGATAAACATATACACGTAAATAACTAAACAGTAGTTAATTAGTTATATTTTTGTGAAATAAAACGTGTCTAACGGGCTTTAGTAAATTTTAAATTTAAATTTATTTTCGTGAAAAAAAACTTTTATTACCTTTTCGGCCCACCAAGTATATCGTATCTACGATGTCATCTAAGTCTATAAAAACATCAAATAATCTTTTTAATGTGATAATAATTAACTCAAATTAACTTCAAAATGAATAATGAGATAACCTAAAAACATTTTTTTATTATTTATTTTCATCAATTTTCGAATATTGTTCGAAATTCAAATTACATAATTTTTAACTCCAAATCATAGATTAACTAAAAATAGAAACGTCTTTTGTAAATATTTTAAACGCAGAATAAAAAAATGAATCCATAGACAATAACATTGTCAGTCATTTAAATGTAATATAATTTCTCATTTTTCTAAATACATCTTTAGAGATATAAAGATGATCACAATTTCCCTTTTCTATGTGTCCATTGGAAGGTTTTCATATAAAAAACATTTAAAAGCGACAAATTGAAGTATACAGAACGTTAAGCCCACTACTCTCAGTTCTGTTTTTGATCGACTTCCCAAAAGGAGGTACACAATTCGTCTGTATGTTTTTTTATGTGTTACGGCATAACTCCGCCGCTAGTGGACCGATTTTGATAATTCTTTTTTTATCCGAAAGGTAGTGCTTGCAGGTGGGTCCCATTTTTTGTTTGATTTTTTGTGTAGGTAAAATGTTAACTGTCAGTTGAACTGCATAGATAAATATTGTCAGAACTGATCGTCTGTAGCAGGCTTTATTTAAATTACATATCAGTAAAACAGATATAAATAAAAAAATACTTACTTTAAATCTACTCAGTTACGAAAATAATTACATATATCTGTTAAAATTTATTCACTGAAGTCATTTGTTCGCACATATTTATTTGCAACGCATAAATATGAATAAAAGAGTAACTATAAAAAACTTCTCAAATCTTATTATCGCATCTATGAATAAATAATCATTGACAGGAGAAGCGATTAGCCATAAATTATAGACGAGATTAAACATGGCTTCGTATTAAAGGCCTATAAATCTAGATTGAATATACGAAAAAAAAATTAAAACATCACAAAGACCTTCGAATCTCACGATTAAATTTGTATTAACATATTATTTTTTCACTAATTAAACAAGACCAATGTTAATTTACTAACAGGATTGTTGAAAAGCACATAGATTAGATAATAAAAAAAAACTCGAGCGTGTAACTAGCGAACCGCCTTCACACGGGTGGCAACACATGTAATTTTTTTTCTGTCATATCTACAAGCCTATAATAAGCTTAAAAATTATTGAAGCGATCAAAGATAATTAAAATGTTCTCTGGCATATATTTTAAAATCTATTTTGAGTGACATGAAAACTATGTTAAATAAAAAAAAGAAGGCAGATTAAGGCGGGAACGTCCATCTTTTAAAACTATCCTAAAATAGAAATCCAAGGGGTTAACTCCTGTAAAAATTCTTACGTATTTAGTAGATTTGTATAATTCCGCCGAAAACAATGATTAATTACTAACTGTTTACGTACGACTTCATCCGCATGAAATGATATTGTTTACTTTATTGTTTACATTTATCAAATTATCAATTGCAATGTCAAAATAACAAGACTTGATGACAAACCATGGCAACCTTGCTTCCTAGATGTTGGCAGCTTATAGTTTACGGTGCCTTTTCCACATTTAGGTTTTTTCCAATTTATTTATATTAATAGCGAGAAATATATAGCCTAAGGCGTGTTGTAAGTGTATGGCTTTTAATTAAAGAAAGAGTTATTGAAAAAATGTGCTGTGATTGCTGACATCCTACGCCACGAAGTAGTGTGTGTGTTTACGCTTTATTATTTATATTAGTATGGATTAAAGAAAAATAACTAAATATACATGCAGAGCCATGGCTCTCATCGACAACTTGAGTTGTCGTAATTAAAAACTTCCATACCCAAATGCAAATTAAAATTAAGAAAAATAATTTTTAAACTATGGATTTTGTATTCTATAGAATACAACAATCTAAAATATTGCATCTAAACGATCATATAAAAATGTCTGGCTGAAAGTTTTGCCTTTTTACTAAAAAAAAACAAAACATTTTAGAAATGTCATAAATTCCTGGCTAGATATTTTACGACCAGCATCGTACGAATTAATAAATTTGCCAGAAAATTCGGCGCGTTTTAAAATCAACAATGCTTAATTAATTTTTATCTAAGATTTTTATATACACTTAATAGTTAATGGCTATATAAATAAAGAATCTTTAATTGTCGTAATAAAAGTTTTGAACAACATTGTTTTTGGATATTGTAAAAAAGGTATTAATCAGTAATTTATAACATCCTTTTATTCGGGCAACACTAATTATGACGGTGCTTACGGAGGGACATTTCCCGCCCAATTTTGATAGGATATAACTGATTGTAATGTACTTTTATTTTTATTACAACATCCTGTTTACGAAAAAGTTTAAAGATACAAAATAAACATTTATTCTCAAAGATATTGAAATGCATTTTGAAATCGATTATGTTTCCTAAAAAGAACAAAAACCAAAAGTCCTCTTCCCCTTTTATTAAAAAACTAGCTGCAGCCCGCTACCTTGTCCACGCAATATTAAAATAAAAGTAGCCCATAATATGCCCGTCTATGTCACCTACCCTTTTGTGAAGTCCCGTTGTAACCCAAACAAACGCGGCTTGCGGATAGACAGACAGACAATTTTTTTAAATGCGATTATCGTTACCAGCAACGCAAATACATCATCTTTCCGAAAACTGGAATTTTTCTTTTGATATTACAAACCGACACTCCGATTTTATTATATGTATAGATAGATAGAATATAGAATAAATATAAGAGTTTAATATTAATCGAGTTTTAATGTCTAATTTGATTCTGGTGTAAGTTTGGCATAGATATGTGGTAAATGTCCTTTCTTTGCATCCTATTCTCTGTCGATTAAAGTTACGCAATCTGTAAATGGCGAACGTTAAAACGGCGGCCACTTCATTATTTTTGGCAAATTCAGTTGGCCGCTTCCTCGATTTCCAATTCATACAAAAAAAAAATTACGTGGCCATTGCCACTTGGCTTATATGGCCAGTATTATTGACATATTATTCTTTGATTAAGCCTGCTAAATTATAATCCATTTAGTTGTGCGAATAGTCGTAAATTTAGTTTTTTTTTTCTTATAAATAATACTTTAATTTTGAATATCGAATAATAATTACCAGGAATTGAAACTGGCTAAAAGTTCAGATTATGTAAAAAAATAAACATAAAAATTTGTTTTAGAGCATCAATAAACTTTTAAAAAATCATTAATAGGTTTTTTATTTTAATTTTAAAGAGCATTTGCTTTTACATGTTTAATAATTGTAAAATTGTATGTAATTTTGTTGTTTAATCTCTAATCTGCTGTCTGAAAAAGCGTATTGTGACGCCACTTGAATTTAAAAATAAATAAAAAAACATTTCGCCGCATTTAATAATGTGCCGATAAATTCAAAGATGGCTGACCTCTATGTAGATTAAATCTAACATATTCACTGACAAAATGATCGAACGCATTCACTAGAATTAAAATGCTCGATAATAAACATCCACAAAAACCATTATTAACACTGCTATGTTAATTAAATAGATTTAAAAGTTAATTTTGAATTAAATGGACTATCTGTGGTATGTGTAGGGCAATTGACAGACGTTATCCCGCGTCTATCGGCGACATTATCATTCAGAAATAACTTTGACGTCTGTCAACTGTTGGTGCCGCGGAAATGGAAAGGGAATGAAAGTAATGGGACGTTAATAGTCATGTGTGATTCAACTAAAATTGCCTGCGGATCAGATCACGAATCAGATCGGTAAACCGGCTCGCAGATCAGTTCAATTTGTACCTACGTAGTTATAATTTGAGAAAACTGTAAGTCCGGTCAGTTCAGAGCTCGTTAGCTTCTATAATAATTCCCGTTGAGCTTTGGCTGTTAATACTTTTTCAGCGTAACGGGCCGATATTGGCCTGACGCGGTACGTAAGCTGGTGCGGACGAAGAAAACTATATCCGTCTCGCTAGTGCGAAACGATTATCTCAGATTAACATTTGACATTACATTACATAAAATGTTTATGTTTTTGTTTCCATTATATTTGCACAATTATACCAGTTTAAACTATCCTAGTGCTGGTGGGTCTAGAAAGACCTGCCACGCACTGGCGCCGCAGCACCATCATCATCTTCCTCTTGCCCTTATCCCTTACGGAGGGTCGGCACAGTATGTGCTGCTCTTCCATATATCTCTATCAGCCATCATATCTGAATCCACTCCTTTCTTAAGCATATCCTCTTTCACACAATCCATCCATACTATCTTCGGTCTTCCTCTACCTTTGTAGCCATCCACATTCGATCTTAACACTTTCTCCTTTATGTCCCCATCGTTTCCTCGCATAACGCTAACCTTTTGCTTCTCAATTTCTCCGCAACAACAGTTGAAGGATTATGATTTTACGTGCCATAGTGTACGTGTTAATTTAGTTTGTTGAGCCGCAGCTCAACGCTTCAAGATTATGTGAGCTGATCTGTTGAATCGGATATACACACGCCTAGACGTCAGATTTAATCTACAAGGTGTCGAATTGCATTGGTTAAAGGTCGTATAGAATGGTGCATGAACATGGCTTGAACTATACAATAAAACACCTTATTCGGAATGGATTAATCGGAGTTTAATTTGGAAATAAGGATTAAGTTACGTAGTTTACGACAGCTTTATTTAAAAAACAAAATAACTCTGGATTTCTCAATGATTTTTTCTCTCCGTTTAGCTTTTCTGAAATAATGAAATACTTCTGTGTTGTCATAAAAATCGAGTATAAACTCTCACGGATGCCAACATCGTATATAAATATTTTAATGTTTTAATTTCATATCAATATATCTTTATCTACATTTTTTATGGTCTGTAAGATTTATACCTATTTCCAATTGAAACTCTTAACCATAGACAAACTGCACTTTAGTATAAAACACGATATCACAACGTTTCTGATGAAACGCTTTTTCTCAGATAATAAAACATAAGTTAGACTTATTTTACAAATAGCTGTTCAAATGCGGCTTCATCCGCGTAAAATTTAAAACCTCATTGTTTACATTTGTCAAATTCTCAATTGCAAATGTCAAAATTACCGTTACCAATAACCTTGCTTCCTTAATGTTGGCAGCTTGTAGTTTAAAGTCTCTTCCTCACATGAAGTTTTATTCCGATTTATTTACCACCTAAGTTTAATAGCGTGAAAATATAGAGCCTAAAGCGTATCGTAAGTGTAGGGCTTAACATTAAAGAATTATTCAAAAATATGCTGTGATTGTTGACATCTTACGTCACAAAGTAGTGTGTTTACGCTTTATTATATTAGTATAGTGCACTACATAAGCACAATTAAAAAAACATATATTCATTAAGAAATATTGTAATGGCCGCCATATTTTGTGTTTTATAGAGAAAACTGATATTTAAAAAAAAAATCCAAGAGAGACCCAGGTAATGTAGAAAAAATTTCATAAAGACATTATTAAAAAAATATATTTATGAATGTTCGAATTTCGAACAATGAGAGACCGTTTATTATAAAAAATAAAACATTTGCAAAATTATTAAAAGCATTTTGTGCAAGACTGTTGTCTTTCTTTTGAACGGATATAGTTTACTAGCTTTTGCCCGAGATTCCGTCTGCGTGGAATTAAATAAAACAAAAATGAGTAGCCTATGTGTTCTTTCAGACTTTCGTCTACATCTCTACCGAATTTCATCTAGATCCGTTCAGCCGTTTAGGCTACAAACTCTAACAAACATCCATCCATCGATCTAAACTTTCGCATTTATAATATTAGTCAGATAATAATAATGTTTTAGTCCAAGGTCGCAGTACAGCTAGTAAGACCTTGGACGCCACGCGACTATTCGCTGATTGGACAAATTACTTTTGAGTTTTATTTTATGCAACTGTCTTGAATGAAAATGATTTCTCGGAAGTTTATTTTCGGATTCTAGGTTATTGTTTTAATTGGAACTTGTTTTTTTGATACTATAATTAAAGATATTCCAATTTTTTTTTGAACGTAAAGTATTACATGCCAGTAGTGTTGTTACAACCGGTAATATACACAGTATTTTATATAATTGTCTTATTATTTTTAATTATATACAGTTTGAATTTTTTTTATGATAACTAGATTAAAACAATTATTTAATTTCATACTTATTAATTACTAGCTGCACAGACTTTTAAAAAATACAGACGAGGCAATGAAAACAATTTTTTCACCGGTACTTTCTTTGAAAGGTACGTCAGTTGTCAAGTTTAGTACCTCGTGTGTATTGACAAGTAATAAAACATTTTACTGAATAATAACAGCTCCATCTTTTGTTATAAAATAAACAAAACAGTGCCACAAAATAAAATGTAAACATTTAAATATTATTTAATGACACAATTGCCATTTACAAGTAGTTAAAGATAGTGTTAGTGAGATTACGTGAAAAAATTTTCAAGTGTCAAATATGCCTTCTCTATTTTTTTTAATCTCTTTGATTAGCTTCAAGTCTTAAACCCACTATATATTCAAGTTTTAACTGACTGTTTTATCAATCCCAATGCCTCCATTGCTGTTTTTTTTTTTATTTTAATGAAGTTGTGAAGGGAAAAGTACTAGATTTGGGCCTCCCATCCCTTCATGTCCTGTCTTCTGTGAGGTGCATACGGGCAAACATTTATTATTGCATATATTTTTAAAATGAGAAAGTAATGGTTTCCTGAATACGGTCAAGGCATCGATTTTTTAATCGACTATCGAATGGTTTAATTAAAACCCTAAATTTAAATAGAAGTACTAAAATTATTTATTTATAACCTCAAAAACAAGCTCATTTAAAAAAGTGGTTAATTAAAAAATCCCTGAAAGACCGCGTTATTTAGCTATGGATAGCTTCTTCGTTTCCAAGTATACGAACAGGAATTCGAGCATAAAAAATATATAAAAAACGATCGTAAACGGGAACGACGCCGGAGGGGGGTACGAGGTTATAGCGAGGGGGGGTTCTCAAACTCCCGACGTTTTGAAAATCGATGACGCGGCGCGTGTGTGGACTGTTTTGAAATTTCGAAGAATCTATAAATTGTAAAAGAACCTACATAGTAAATTGAACTTTATTTCAATGTGTTAGAGTCAAATATTCGATAAGACTATCGGCTAAAGGCGAACGTTTTTTTTTACTTTCGTACGAGACCAAAAATATTACGTAATGGCCGCTACCCGCCAAAATAGACGTTTCTCGATGTTTTCGGTAAAGCACATTTTAGAGCCGTTTGATTATACCATAAACTACCGATTGGTTATGGAATATCGGTTTTTTATACTGATTGCTACATGGTGTCTTGCTTTTAAAATGTTAGATGCTTTCTTCACATAAATTAAAAACTAATTACATAGAAAACATATGTTTACCATTAGTACGAGATATTTTTCTTCTTTTCGATTTAACGTACGTTTTGGTTAGTTAATATTTGTCACTAGATGGCGTTGATAAAACAGGAGCAGTATTGTGTAATAATTGTATTATTTAAAACATAAAAATACAATCATTTAAAATATCGTAGTAGTTAATATAATTTATGAGTTTTTTTGGTACTTTTAGGTGTTTCTATTAAGGGTCTCTTCATCTTGCCCTTGTTCCTACGGAGTCAACATAGGATATGTTCTACTATACATCTCTATTATATACTAGCTGTTTCCGTAAGGCTTCATCCGCATGCAATTATGAAAATTTTATATTATTGTTAACGTTTGTCAAATAATCAATAACACATGTCAAAATGACACGACATGACAAACCTTGGCAATCTTGCTTCAATGATGATGGCAGCAACTTATGGTCTCTTTTCCACATTAAGGTTTGTATAGAAAATATTTACCCTCTTAATTTAATGGCCTGAAAATACATAGCCTAAAGCGTGACGTAAGTGTAGGGCTTTTTAATAAAAAAAGAATTATTCAAAAATATGCTGCAATTGCTGACATCTTAGGCAACAAAGTAGTGCGTGTTTACGCTTTATTATAGATAGATTTTTATTATTATGGATATATATTTTTTATTATTATAGATAGATTAGATTTTAGTATAGATTTATAGTATAGTCTTTGTCGGTCTTCCTCTACCTTTGTAGTCAACTACATTTCTTAATACTTTCTCTAAAGAAACTCAAGTTTCTTTAAATCAAAAACTATGAACTTACAACCCAATCACGAATATTAATACCGTGAGCCCACCTTTGACTAATCTATCGCACAACTATTGTGCGATTGTCGATTCTTTAACAGCCCATTCAACTGTATAGTTCCACAACTAAACACGAGTGTACCTTCATATAAGCACATATGAGAAGCGAGACTAAACAGTTGTGCCATAGTTTAGTCTGTGCGCGCTCTAAAGCGCGTTACATTAGACTATAACTATAATTCATACATATTTGTAGCGCATAGAATGCCGGAGGTGATTAACACATTGCCTGCGTAATAGGCCGATATTGGCCTGACGGTACTTGGCTGGTGCGGACGAAGAAAACTATATTCCTCTCGTTACATTAAATGTATACATTATCCATACATATAATAAAATTGAAATGTCTGTAACATCAAAGGAAAATTCTAGATTTCGGGAAGATGTATTTGCGTTACTGATAACGTAAATCGCATTGTAGTGTATATAAAAAAGGAAAAAAAGATAAAAAAATAAAGAAAAAAATACACGGTAAAAAACTAGAAAAAAAACTACAAAGATAACAAGGCTGCAAAAAACATAGCAGCAGGAGATAAAGAAAATAAAAAAAAACGTAAACCGCATTTAAAAAATTTTGTCCGTCTGTCTGTACGCAAGCCGCGTTAGTCCAGGTAATCTACGAAATTGCTGGGCCGATTTCGATCGGAGTTTTTTAATTCCGCGCTGTCAAATGACAACAAATTAGCGCTAACGAAGGTTGGGGGCGACACCTCGAGTTTCTATAAAGTTGTAGGAATTTAATCTATCCTAGTGCTGGTGGGTCTAGAAAGACCTGCCATGCACTGGCGGAAATATCATTGGGGGCGCATTTTGGCCCGCCAGATAAAAAAAAAATTATTTTACTTGCCGCAGTAAACGTGTTAACAATCATATATCATGATACAGTATTTAATTTCATTATTAATGAAGTGCTTTCACTTAACCAAATATAAAACGGCTTTTAAAAATTATATTTATTCATTAATACTATGGTATATTAATTATCATACATGAATCATGACAAAGCATAACTTTTGATGATAATCTTCTATCTATGTCTATACACTAGCTGTTCCCGTGCGACTTCACCCGCATGATATTATGAAAATTTTATTTTATCGTTTACGTTTGTCATATTATCAATTACAAATGTCAAAATGACATGACATGATGACAACCTTGCTTCCTTGATGTTGGCAGCAACTTATAGTCTCTCCCACATTAAGGTTTTTATCCAAAACATTTACTCCTAGGTTTCATCATCACCAGCTCACTATACGTCCCCACCAAGGGGCGGGCCTACCCTAATAAGAGGTGACTAGGCCATATTCAACCATGCTGGCCAAGTGCGTGTCGGTTGACCTCACACAATCTCTGAATTTCTTCGCCGATATGTGCAGGTTTGATGTTTTCCTTCACCGTAAGAACGTCGGGTAAATTATGTACATATGAAAATTTGAATAATCGAAAATCACATTGGTACGGCGGGATTCGAACCCAAGACCATTACAAGTCAAGTGTTCAAACTACTGAGCCACCGACGCTCGCATACTCTTAAGTTTAATGGCGTGAAAATATATAGCCTAGAGCGTGACTTAAGTGTAGGACTTTTTATTAAAAGAAGAATTATCCAAAAATATGCTGTAATTGCTGACATCTTAGGCAACAAAGAAGTGTGTGTTTACGCTTTATTATAATAGTACAGATTAATTTCACTAAATACCATTTATTTATTTATTTATTTCTCAATATGCTTAGATGTTGAAAATAACTATTAACGCTGGAAAATCCGTTTTTAAGATGACAACTATATGGTCAAATTTTGTCGTAAAAATATCATTACCTATTAAAATAATTCGATTTAAATTATACTTTTTCATTTTAATGATTATTTTATACGTTCAAATATTTCTACTCTGTGGTTATAAAATATTAGTTCCATTTTGACATCTGGGAAAGATCGGAAATTAAAAAACAGCAAAGAATTTATATCTATACTATTATAATAAAGCGTAAAGACACACTTCTTTGTTGCCTAGATGTCAGTAATTATAGCATATTTTTGAATAATTCCTTTTTTAATAAAAAGCCCTACACTTACGTCACGCTTTAAGCTATATATTTTCACGCTATTAAACTTAGGGAGTTAATGTTTTGGATAAAAACCCTAATGTAAAGAGACCATAAGTTACTGCCAACATCAAGAAAGCGAGATTGCTAAGGTTTGTCATGTCATGTCATTTTGACATTTGATATTAATAATTTGACAAATGTAAACAATAAAATAAAATTTTCATAATTTCATGCGGATGAAGCCGCACGCAAACAGCTAGTTCATGAATAAAGTTGAATAAAATATTGATGTTAATAGTCTGAAGCTAGTATTAATTTTTTTCAAATATCTCGTCTGCTCGGAACAACACTAAAGTCAGAACACAAATTTTAGTGTAGGGGGGTATAATTAAGCGGGAAGGGCACTGCTCAGTGACTGTCGCCCAGATTTTTAAAAAGAATTTTTAGTAGGCAACTCAGTATTCTATAAGTTTATTGAAAAATAATCGAACGTCGGTGGCTCAGTGAGCGTCGGTGGCTCAGTGGATTAAGCACTTGACTTGTAATCTACAGGTCTTGGGTTCGAATCCCGCCGTACCAATGTGACTTTCGATTTTTCATATGTACATAATTTACCCGACGTTCTTACGGTGAAGGAAAACATCGTGATGCCTGCACATATCGGCGAAGAAATTCAAAGATATGTGTGAAGTCGACCAACCCGCCCTGGGCCAGCGTGGTTGACCATGGCCTAATCACCCTAATTTAGGGTAGGCTCCGAGCCCCTCGGTGGGGACATATAGTGAGCTGGTGATGATGATGATTGAAAAATAGCTGTCGCTCTCGACTTCGTCCGAGTAAAATTAAAAAATATATATAACGCCTTTGCTTACTGATAACGTAGTTATTTAATGGTGAAAGAATTTTAGAAATCGGCCCAGTAGATTTTGTGTTATTTCAATACATATAAAAATACAAATCTGTCCTCTTAACAATACTAGTTTACACATGTCGGGTTTTTATTAAGACCGAAAACATTTTTCATAATGCACATCACTAAATTATCGATGGAAATACCTGTTACATTTTATTATTTATATTTTTTAATAATTTGTCTACAAATTACGTATAATGTTTCCTGTTTTTGCACTTTATCATTTTATTTTCATTTTATTAATAGCTCATATTGTCTATACAGGATGCACATTGTATCGAAAATTCCAATTAAAAAACATCATTCAAATTCTACTCAGATTACATATTGTTTATGGTCGTGGTGTCGTATTCGTCTTGTCATAGAGAACATTATATTTTTTTATTTATGGTTTTACAGCAATAACTTTTTAAGACTACATCTATACTAAAATAATAAAGCGTAAACACACTACTTCGTGGCAATGTCAGCAATCACAGCATATTTATTATTATTTTTTAACAATAGTCCTACACGCTTTAGGCTATATATTTTCACGCTATTAAACTTAGGGGTTAAATTTGAAAAAAAAAATTGGGAAAGGGACCATAAGTTACAAGCTGCCAACATTAAGGAAGCAAGGTTATTAACGGTAATTTTGACATTTGCAATTGTGAATTTGACAACTGTAAACAACGAAATAAAGTTTTTATTACTTCATGCGAATGAAGCTGGGAACAGCTAGCTATACTAATATTATTTAGAGGAAAGATATGTATATTCGTTTGTATTTAAATAACTCAGAAACCACAGGGCCGATTTAAAAATTCTTTATAAAATATATATATAGCCTAAAGCATGACGTAAGTGTAGGGCTTTTTATTAAAAAAAAAGAATTATTCAAAAATATGCTGTAATTGCTGACATCTTAGGCAACAAAGAAGTGTGTGTTTACGCTTTATTATAATAGTGTAGAAGCATAGATACATAGAAAAAAGGTACTAAATTTAAATTGAGACAATTTAACAGATGTTTAACAAGATATGGATCTTAACAATCTTACACAATATATACGGTTTTTAGCATTTAAATTATACGTACTTAAAGATTATAAAAATTCAATACCAATCAAATGCGTCTCGATTTCTTCATACTTTATGGTCGTTGTATCGTATTTTGACGTAGACCATCATAATTATATTTTAATTTACAGTTTTGTTGTTAGAAATCTGAAACATTACACCCAATTTTTTTTTATTTAATTTTTAAAATGACAGAGATGTAATAGTAATATTTCTTGATATAATTTATTACTACGAGTATTTCCATCTTTTTTACATTTACCTGAAGGAGTTAGTAATCTTACTAATATTATAAATGCGAAAGTTTAGATGGATGGATGTTTGTGCGTATCCCACGGGAACCTGACATTTTTCGAGGATCAACTGTATCCCATGTTAGTCCAGACTTTATTTTATATCTATACTGATATAATAAAGAGGAAAGATTTGTATTTTTGTAAGTATTGAAATAACTCAAACACCAGAAGCATGAAATCAATTTTTTTTTCAATATTAAAAAGCTACGTTAACAGTGAGTAACATAGGCTATATTTTTACTGATCGACTTCCTAATAGAAGGAGGTACTCAATTCGTCTGTACTTTTTTTTTTAATTTCACAAAGGCAAAGTCGCGAGTTAGTGTGCGATAATTTCAATAAGATGTTCTGAACAGTTGCAGAATTATTAAACAAACATCATCATCCACTTGCCCTTATCCCTTACGGAGGGTCGGCACAGTATGTGCTTTTCCATACATCTCTATCTGCCGTCATATCTGAATCCATTACTTTCTTAAGCATATCCTCTCTCACACAATCCATCCATACTTTCTTCGGTCTTCCCCTTCCTTTGTAGCTATCAATTATTATAATTATCATAGTTATCGAGCAAACATGAATAATCAAAATTAGTCCTACGGGAACCGTAACCATTTCTGGGATCAAAAGTAGTTTATTTCTAGACTATCCTCTACATTTAAGACTCATCGAGATCCGTTCAGCAGTTTAGGCTACAAACTCTAACATCCATGTCAACTTTTGCATTTATATCTATACTATTATAATAAAGCGTAAACACACACATCTTTGTTGCCTAAGATGTCAGCAATTACAGCATATTCTTTAATAAGACTTTTTTTAGTAAAAAGCCCTACACTTGCGTCACGCTTTAGGTTATATATTTTTTAGCCATTAAACTTAGGGGTAAATATTTTGGATAAATACGCTAATGTGGGAAAGAGACCACAAGTTGGTGCCAACATCAAGGAAGCAACGTTGGTAAGGTAATTGGTATTTTAACATTTGCAATTGAGAATTTGACAAATGCAAACAATAAATTTATAATTTCATGCGGATGAAGTCGCATGGGAACAGCTAGTTAGTAAGATAAAATGAGTAGTATATTTAAAGTGTTATTAAAAAGCGTCTAAAAAAGGTTTAATGAAATTGTTTATTTGTTACTAATGTTTGTTTTTTTATCTAAATCCGACATCTTTGTGAGAAAACATCGTGATTGATGTTGTTTTTTTTGTATAACAAATCTTGATTTATCTATTGATCACTTTTATTACAGTTTCTTTAGCATTTTTATAATTTAATTACTTATGAAAACAAGTTTTTTTATCGTGTAATTTTATATTCACAGGAATCCGTCTGTGTTTACCGATTTTTATAATTATATCCAGTTAGTAAATTCATTTTTTATGTTGATATAAATTTTCATCAAAATCTAGACCAAATATAGAAGTATAAACTTACAAAAAAAAAAACGATTCAGTGATGATTTTTTTTTATTTAACTAGCTGTTGCCCACTACTTATTCCACGCAATATTAACATAAAAAGTAGCCTATAATATGCCCGTCTATGTCAGCTACCCTTCAAGTCCGGTCGAAATCGGCCCAGCCGTTTCGGAGATTACCCGGAGCAAACGCGGCTTGCGGACAGATAGACAAATACATCATCTCTTCCGAAATCTGTAATTTTTCTTTTGATATTATAAACAGACATTTTATTTTATGTATATAGAAGATTTAGAAGCTTACATCAAAAAAAAATAACTAAATTACTCTTGCGACTGCAATAGCCTCGTTTGCCCAAAAACCGCGGCAATTTTCGTGGTCACTTTCTTTCAATGTTTTTTTCAACTCGTTTTAAATTCAATTGCATTTTGTTATTTTTATAAAAATTTAAATAGCTGTCTGATTCCGCGCCCTACACTAACGCCGCCAAGTCACTCAGGTTACCTAATCTATACTATTATAATAAAGCGTAAACACACACTTCTTTGTTGCCTAAGATGTCAGCAATTACAGCATGTTTTTGAATAAATCTTTTTTAATAAAAAGCCTTACACTTACGTTACGCTTTAGGCTATATATTTTCACACCATTAAACTTAGGAGGTAAATATTTTGGATAAAACCCTAATGTGGGAAAGGGACCATAAGTTGCTGCCAACATCAAGAAAGTAAGATTGCCAAGGTTTATCATGTCATGTCATTTTGACATTTGCTATTGATAATTTGACAAATGTGAAATAAAATAAAATTTTCATAATTTCATGCGGATGAAGCCGCACAGGAACAACTAGTATTTAGTTAAACACGAATACTGTCGTGAGAAACAGCTGGTAACCATAAACATTTATTACTGTACGCGTAATAAATCAAAACGAGTTCTTTTGGCGGGAATCAGGATGCGTTGTTAGCTGGCATAATGTTGCCAGTCGTCTACATAAAATGATCTCAATTCTATTTTGAGAGTTGCCACTTTTATATCTGAATTTATAATACTAGACTATTAAATAGCATACATCTATTATATATTTACGACCTAAAGCATATTTAGATAAATTTAATTAACATTAATCATTATAAAACTATATATGTCTGAGATTAATTGTGAAATGCATACGGGTTTAGTTTTTTCTTCAAGGTCAATATACTTTTATCACAAATCTAATTAGTTTGAAAAAAGTCGTTCAATCAAAGCTATAGCCAAACGAGAATATATTTTTTTTATAATAAGCTGGCAAACGAGCAAGCGGCCAACTAAATCCGCAAAAATGGCGAAGCGACCGCTGCCTATAGACATCCGCAATTGCAGATGCGTACCCTAAATCGATTCCATCCTTTCCTCTTAAGAAAAGGGTGAAAAGGGAAAAGGACTAAAATTAGGCCTCCGGCACCACACTCATCAAAACGCGGAATTGCTTCCATTCCACGGCTGTCTTCTGTGTGGTCGTGGTATTTCACTGGGCGAGCCGACCCATTCGTGCAAAGATGTTAAAGCGGGCTCTACCACTATATAGCCTAGTCCTAGTCTAGTGAGGCGCTGCTTTCTGTTGACTGTGTTAGGAAATATGAAAAAAAAAACGACAAAGAAAAAAAGCCGATATTTACAATATGAAAAGATTTAGTTTTTTTTGACTTTGACAACAGTTTGTTAGCTGTCATATTTTAGTTTGATGTACGCCCGCCGGGTAAGATATGCTTGTCTGTCCATATTTCAAATTATTATTTGTCTAAGTATATTGTATATTATTACTTTGATGTCGGTGTCAGCCGAGGTATGCAGTGTTATTTCTACGTAAGGCTTTCTACATTTTTACCATAACATATGACAATTGAAAGTATAGTAACGTTTAAGTAATAAATCTAAATTGACTGACACCGACTTCAGAGTAATAATAAATGAAATTTAATAAACTCCTGAACAGATCTCGATGTTTGTCACAGATGTAGGGCATCGTCTGGAAGAACACACTTATAATAACTTTTGTTTTTTCAAATCGCACAAATGTTGTGCGATTGTCGATTGTTTTGGAGCCAAGTTAATTGTTTTGCACAACTAAAAATCGAGTAGTGTGCACCTCCATAAGCTAATAGTAATCAAAGTGGGACTAAACAGTTGTGCGAGTTTAGTCAAAGGTGCCCTTAGCGTGGCCTTATCATTTACGACGCTGTTACATTTTTAAATGATTTTAGTTTTAGCATTTTTGTATTCGATTATACAAAAACTTTTTCATACAACACACGAACATTTTAAAAATCCGAAATGAAAACGTTTTGATACCCTTTATATTCGTTTTTATGCCAATTTAAAAAATACTAAACGTCACTTTTTATCTTTCAATGCAGTTTATAAAACAACATAAGGTAATTAATTTGGAAAGTTGTAATGATGCTACAGATTATAACTTCGAAATTGACATGAAAATCGAATTAATAACATAAAAGAATCCAAAATCAACTGCGTATTTATAATTACATGATATGGAAGATTGCTTGCTTTTTACCAAAGGCTTTTAGCCTTTGTAATCTTAATTCTTACTAATATTATAAATGCGAAAGTTTAGATGGATGGATGGATGTTTGTCAGCGTTTGTAGCCTAAACGACTGAACGGATCTCCATGAATTTTGGCACAGGTTTAGAGCATAGTCTGGAAAAACACATAGGGTACTTTTTATCCCGGGAATAGTTACGGTTCCTGTGGGATTCATTAATTTAGTTTATTAATGTTTAATCGATCATTCTGCAACGGTTCAACATATCTTATTGAAATTTGGCACAGATATAAAACAAAGTCTGGAGTACACATGGGATGAGGTTTATCCCCGAGATATGTCCGGTTCCCGAGGGATATGTAGCTTTTTGTTATTTATATAGTTCGTATGTTTTCTAATACCACGCGGACGTAGTCGCGGGCATCAGCTCGTTAGTTATAAATGCGAAAGTTTAAAGAATGTTTTTTAAAGTTTGCCGCCAAAACTGAATTGATACTGGAAGAAAACACAGGCTTTACTTTTGTTATTTAATTCCACACGGACGGTGTCACGGGCGAAAGCTAGCTATACATTTTTATCTGACTACAGATTGAAAGTTATTCGATATCTCGTTGTTAATGTTTGTCATAAATATTTTTCGCACCACGCCACGCCTCGATTCGTATCAAATGTTCTACTTGAGGGACGGCGGTTTTATTAAAAGGTACAGATTTACTTAAAAGGACAGATATTGTTGACGGCAGTCAGTTATTGCCAAAATAGCGAACTGCCATATATATGGGCGTGACCAGTCAAACCTCTAGGGGGGAGGCTGATCAAGAAGTAGTAGAAACATTTTATTAATGTTCCAAAGAGAATGATTTTTTACGCGTGTTCAATTTTAATTAGATTTTTACAACTTTTTTATTATTTATGACTCTAAGGTGGGGGGAGGGGGGGCTCTACAGGGCTATTAAAAATTAAATCCTTTGACACTGATAATGTAACATTCTAATGGTAAAGAATGTTTAAAATCCAACAGTTTTTGAGCTTTTGCCCGCTACTAAGTCCGCGTGAAATTAAAAAAATAATAAAAAATCATGAAATAGCCTTTGTTACTCACAGGTAAATTACCTTTCCAACGGTGAAAGAATTTTTAAAATCGGCCCAGTAGTTTTTGAGCCTGTTACAATCAAACAAACAAAGTTTTCCTCTTTATAATATTAAGTACTAGCTGTTCCCGCGCGGCTTCATCCGCATGTAATTATAAAAACTTTATTTTATTGTTAACATTTATCAAATTCTCAATTGCAAATGTCAAAATACCAATTACCTTACTACGGCAATCTTGCTTCTTTGATGTTGGCAGCAACTTATGGTCTCTTTCCCACATTAGTGTTTTTATCCAAAATATTTACCCCCTAAGTTTAATATCGTGAAAAGCGTGACGCTAGTGTAGGGCTTTTCATTAAAAAAAAGGATTATTCAAAAATATGCTGTAATTGCTGACACCTTAGGCAACAAAAAAGTGTGTGTTTACGCTTTATTATAATAGTATAGATAGACATACAAAAATACAAATCATTCCACTTTTATTACATCAACTAAGTATAGATTTCGATAACTTAAGAAGCCAATATATTATATTGAATACACTACGTCATTTAACCTCACCGATGTATCATTGTTAATTATTTTCAACTCAGACAACCCACATATTTAACACTTCAAACGTATAATGGGTTTTTCTAAAGATTTATTGTACTTCCTTACATTTTATTAGTTCCGACTTGACTGTGGTTGATTTAGCGTTCTTTGAATGCGTTTAAACATATAAATTACTTAGATCATCATAACTGAATACGATTCTCACATATTTGAAGTGTTTATCTATGTGTAAATATAATAAAACCAGCTTTCGCCCGCGACTCCGTCAGCGTGGAATTAAAAAAAAAACTAAGTAACCTATGTGTTCTTACAGACTATACTCTACATCTATGCCAAATTTCACCGAGATCCGTTCAGCCGTTTAGGCTACAAACTGTAACAAACATCTATCCAAATTTTTGCATTAATAATGTTAGTAAAGTAACATTGGATTGTCTGTTTCATTCATTCAAATTTCAGATTTCGGGAAGATTATGCATTTGCTAATAACAATCATATTCAATTTTTTTGTCTGTCTGCAAGCCGCGTTTGTTTCGGATAACCTCCGAACCGTCTGGACTGATTTCGACCAGACTTTCACTGAAGGGTAGCTGACGAAGTCGCGGGCAACAGCTTATCGATTTACAAACTTTACTCGATGTACAAGTCACCTCACTATGATGCTTTTGTTAGATGTCTCATAGCCTTTTGTATAAGGAGTTTTTAAACCGTCTACTAAATGTCGACGACATGATGGACTAGGCCATACTTATCTAGTTTTGGGCAATAACTTAATAGTAACAATACTTCTACAGATTATATATAAATGGCGCGCTTATTTTTAAAACGCGTAATTGACATTGACAGCTGTCATATGAAGTAGACGCGTTTTACCGTCGTTTTAGTGCTGTGACACTATACCGGTACGTTATCGATTTTCTTTTTAATAGTAATTTATGGCCAACTATATCTCGATCGATCTTTGTTTAGATATTGTCCTTGTAAATATCAAAAGAAAAGAAATCTTGTGTCATTTAAGCGTATTATACCGCTGCCGGTTTGTTTATTATAAAAAGAAATATCTTATAAACTTAATGACAGTGAAAACCATTGGTTTTGGCCAAGGAAGGTAGTCAATGCTATTTTTAGTGGTAACACAGTTTCCGTCCGGTTTTTTCGCGCCCATTCTTTATGGTCCGTTGTTCCGTCGGCCGTTTTGTACCGTTTTATGTAACAGTTCCAAATTTAGAAAGTGGATTGCTCGGCCGTGTCTATTTTTAGCTTAATACCAATGACAATTAAAGTTTTTTTTTAGACGTTTTATATCTTGATTTTCATTTCTTGTGCCGATGGAACCGGTTGTTCAGTCAAGTCACCGAGGACTTTATTTTCGTACCAACTCGTTTTCGAATTGGAGTACAGGTAATTACAATGTTTTCGAGGGCGTTACTTGTAATGTTCAGGTTATTTTCGTTTAATATATGCCACCCTTGTTATAATTTGTAAATTATACGCCTTAAGCGGGCATTATCGCACAACTGTTGTGCGATTGTTTTGCAGCCAACTCAACTGTTTTTGCACAACTAAAAATCCAGTAGTGTGCACACCTCTCTATAATCTTCGCCATTTTGGCGGATTCAACTGGCCGCTTGCTCGTTTGCCACCTTATGTTTTATAAAAAAAAAAAAAAATAATCTCAAAGGAATCAAAGCGAGATCAAACAGTCGTGCGATAGTTTTATCAAGGGTGTGCTCTAAATGCGAAAGTTTAGATGGATGTTTGTTAGTTTGTAACCTAAACTGCTGAATCTGGATCTTAATGAAATTTCTGATAGATGTATAAGATAGTCTGGATGAAAACATAGTCTACTTGCTTTTGTTTTTTTTATAACACAGACGAAATCCCAGGCGAAAGCTTGAAATAGGTAATTCATTTTAAAGCCTCAGTCTATTGATTTGTTTTTTCAATAAGAATAGGTTGTTTATTAACCCTTCTTTTGATAACACATGGACGGTCTTATCTATACTAATATTATAAAAAATAAAGACTAGCTGTACCCGTGCGACTTCACCCGCATTGAAATTATGAACATTTTATTTTATTGTCTACATTTGTCAAATTATCAATTACAAATTTCAAAATGACATGACGATGACAAACCATGACAACCTTGGTTCCTTGATGTTGGCAGCAACTTATGGTCTCTTTCTCACATTAGGATTTTTATCCAAAATATTTACCCCCTAAGTTTAATGGCGTTAAAATATATAGCCTAAGGCGTGACGCAAGTGTAGGGCTTTTTATTAAAAAAATACTTATTCAAAAATATGCTGTGATTGCTGACATGTTAGGCAACAAAGAAGTGTGTGTTTACGCTTTATTATAACAGTAGAACAGCTAGTTCACAATATTAAATAATCTCGGTGTTCTTGCTGCATGTTTGCCCGCTTCTGTAATAATAAAAGAAAACCAAAATAGTATAGTTAAGACAGAAAAGATATGAGACGTATATTCTTTGCCCAACAGACGAAGCTGGGGCGGATCGCAAGTGTGATAAAATTTTATTAGTATGTAAATATTTTAAGGTTAGGCTCAATAAATATCTAGATTTTAATAAATATTGTGAGTTTCGATTCTAAAATGTGATTAAGTTTTATTTAAGAATAAAATTAACATTACCACTAGTCATATTAACATTTATTTTTTTTGTTACAAACAAGAAAATGCCCGCGAATTAGTCCGCGTGGGACTGAATTTAAAAAAATGCTTGTAGACTATTTACGTTGGTTTTTTTTTTACATTAAAAACTTTTTTTATTTTTCTAATAATTCAGCTAGCTAAATGGAAAACGTTTACGCGATGAATTTTTAAAAATCCTTTTTTAACACTTAAATGCATATTGTTGACAAAAGTCTACAAACTAAAGTATAGTTCTCATTAAAACTAAGATTTTTTAAATTATTTTACCCTTAATCTGTGACTCCAAACCTATACTGGAATGTTTATTTTATAATTAAAAACATCATGCATTTAAGAGTGTAATCGATACGATTGCATTGACCCATCACTATTATTAGTTTCGTAGTTCACCGCTGCCGTCAGCGCCAAAATAGTGAAAACTGTCAAAAATGTTTACAGCATCTATCCAGTCTACCATTTATTTATTATCTGTAAGTCAAATGACCAGCTAATAAAATAATTTGAATTGATATAGATTTTTTCGCTAACATTTATTCAGTAATTAAGGAATTAATGTTATTAGGAAACATAAAAGTTGTAAATTTGTACAAAGGTGTGTCATTGACGTCATTACGGCGTCAAATATAACCTAAAAAATCTCTGTATAATGGTCACCAAAATAGCCAATATTTAGAGAACTGTCAGGTTGGTTCTAGAATGGTCTGTCCAAGTCTGTGACAAAAAGGATGAGGGCGGATCGTACTTGGCCCATACATATTTTTTTGGAAGTTGTTTGGAACGATGCCACCAGGTACCATCCTCACCATATCGATGGCTGTCGTTACACAACCGTACGGTTTTCGCGGAACTTTCTGGCTCGCAAAGCCACGTTGTGGAACGGTCTGTCCGCGGCGGTATTTCCAAAGGAATACGACTTAGGGTCCTTTAAGAAGCGAGCCTATTATTGCATCAAGGGCAACGCATCTGTAGTCTATGGGCGTCGTTGACCACCTCGGTGTTCTCGGCGTTCGCTTACCCTTTTTTATTATAAGGTAAAAAACAGTTAACAGTTGTGACCTAGATTGTATGGACACAGTGGTACCAACACATATTGTCTATTAATAAACAGTCCAGTTATCGAACGCTACTAACTGTTCTGGCCAAGTGTGAACCGCGCATAACCTAAGGCCAGCAACGCATCTGTAGTTCCTTTGGTAATGCAAATACCCGCTGCTCGCGCTTGTAAAAGGAATCAAAAAATATGTAAATCAAGTAACAATTTAAAAAGGTTAAGATATGTATGGATTTAATCGGAAATGAAATAACTAAAGCATCTTCCATAAGTATTTACATCGCTATCTAAAAAAATAATCATCGTATTATCGTAATTAAATGCCGTCTTACTGAAAAAGAAAATAACACATAATTTGTTAATTTCCGAACTTGTCGAAAAACACATTAGTTACGGTCCAATCGGTTAGCATTTCCGAATGAACGATCGAGGGCTAAATGCATGTCCCTTTATTCAAGACACTAATTAATCGATATGTATATTTTTTAAATTCTAATCGATTCCGACATCGATGACGTTATTTAATTATTTTCGATACATTTTAGTGAACGTTTTTTATTTCCGTCCGGAAAGCATAGCGGTTAATGCATCTGTAACGAAAATATTACTTGTATTGGACCTTTTTTTATCTTGGTAACTTAATTTTTGTACAAAATGAATTGTCATTATTAGTACTTTGTCGTAATAATTATAACAAATCAAACTTTATAAGTAATAAAATTGGTGTGTCGTGTATATTAGTGATTGACGAGAACAGTTTCTCTTTCCCTTGTCTTGGCGGAGGATACGCAGAAAAGGGATACATCCTCTTCAAATCCGTCCCCTCCTCCGTCGCAGCGGTCGCTTCGTTATTTCGGTAAATCTAGGCCTATTGATCAGTTGACACCTTACTAATATTATAAATGCGAAAGTTTAGATGGATGTTTGTTAGAGTTTGTAGCCTAAACTGTTGAACGGACTTCGATGAAATTTGGCATATCTGGAAGAACACATACGCTACTCATTTTAAAATAAATAAAACAAAATAATAAAAAAATTAATGTTGTCACAAAAACAGTTTCTTATGAGCTGAGTAAAAAAGTTAAATCGACAACAATGGGCTGCAGGCTTTTGTTTTTTCTTTGTAATTTCACGCCGACGGAGTCGCGGGCGAAAGCTAGTCTATATCTAAGCTAATGTTATGAAAAGAAAAGACTTGTATTTAAAAACTACTGGGCCTATGTCAAGGAGAGTGGTCGCGACCCTCAGGAATGAGGAAACGATCCGGAGAGAGAGAGAGAGAGAGGACTTATTTCAATTATTTTTACACCATTAAGCTACGTTGTAAGAAAGGTTTTTATTGCTTTTTAATTTCACGTAGGCGAAGTCGCAAGCAACAACTAGTTTACTATAAATTAAACGGATTTTACGTATTTCGTTATTGAATTGTTTGGTGGTCTCATCGGACTGTGGAGATACATTTTAAAAACGTTTAGATTGACGTTAAGTACACTTTTCCATTTCTACACGACATAAAATAGATATCTAAATAGTCGGCTAATAAATTGACGATGGAGCGGATTTAGACTTTTAAATACAGGATCTGGAAAGCCCGCGCTTTCCCCTCTGTCATAAAAACTCTAAGCTTGGTAGCTTGTGTGTGTCGCGTCTTCGGCCGCACGGAAAATATTATTCAGTGATAAATTACCACCCTATTCTTATAAGAGGATGGGAAGAGGAAGTGGATTTGACGGTGGACGATATGCATAGGAAAGGGAAATATCCTCTTTGTGTGCGTCTCCTCCTCCGTCAGATAAGGGTAGGCAACGCATCTGCAATTGCGGTTGTCTATGGGCAGCGGTCGCTTCGCCATTTTGGCGGATTGAGGTGGACGCTTGCTCGTTTGCCACCTTATGTTATATAAAAAAAAAATAGCTATTTATAGGTGAAAGATTTTTTGAAATTGTCCCAGTAGTTTTTGAGTTAATTCAAAACATACCAAAATAAAAATTTTCCTCTTCATAATGTTAGTTTTATAGAGTTACCAGGAAGTAAAATATTCCCAAGTTTATCCGAAATTCTCCCATGTTAATTTTTTTTTTGAAATTATAGAAATGTCGACATTCCGTGCTTGTTGCCGCTCCCTGATTGGTCGAAATAACGCCTTCAAGACATTGTTAGTTTACAAAATTGCTAAATACCTGATCCTTGTAGGGCTATATAAATAACTATACATTGCTCGCGACTTCGCCCGCGTTAAATTAATAAAGATATAGCCCATGTTACTCACAGATAAATTCCATTTCTAATGGTGAAAGAATTGTTGAAATTAACCCAGTAGTTTTTGAGTTATCTCAATACATATAAAACTACAAATCATTCTTCTTTATAATATTAGTATAGACAAATCCAAATAAAAGGCTTCCGTAGTTATTTAGGTTATTTTGACTGACAATTTGTTGAAAACTGTGGGTCATCAATCGCCTTCCTCTTCACTTAAGTCTTAAACTCGACGTCACCTATCTCTTAATATTAAAAAGATGTTATTGCGAAACACTAATGCAACATGAATTAACAGATAAGAATGAAATATATGACATTTCGTATTTATTTAGGCACACTTATCACCTAGCACGGGTCCGAAAACTCTTCATTTTAAAAAAGAAATTAATATCATCAGACAGGTGGGTGAAAATAAATTCATTTATCTGAGAAAACTAAAAGCAAAAATTAATTTGAGATATTCAAGGCATTTAAGACAGCGGGTTTATCGTGGCTCTAATAAAATGTCACTTTTATCTATGAATTAATTCTAAGTGGTATTCAAGGGCCGAATAACTTTCAATCAGCTTTCGCCATTTGTGTTGGCGGACATCTTGTGATATGTACGTAAAAGGTTTTCTTCCTAAAAATCTAATAACATACGACATGTTCCCGTGCGGCTCCGCATGTAATTATAAAAACTTTATTTTATTGTTTACATTTGTCAAATTCTCAATTGCAAATGTCAAAATGACATGATGACAAAGCATGACAATCTTATTTCCTTGATGTTGGCAGCTTGTAGTTTATGGTCGTTTTCACATGATGTTTTTTTGCGAATTCATTCATCCCCTAAGTTTAATAGCGTGAAAATAGCCTAAAGCGTGTCGTAAGTGTATTTTTTTTTATTAAAGAAAGAATTATTCAAAAACGTACTGTGATTGCTGACATCCTACGTCACGAAGTAGTGTGTGTTTACGCTTTATTATATACTAGCTGTTCGCGTGCGGCTTCATCCGCATAAAATTATAAAATTTTATTTTATTGTTTACATGTGTCAAATTATCAATTGCAAATGAAATATGACAAACCATGGCAACCTTGCTTTCTTGATGTTGGTTGCAACTTATGGTCTCTTTCCCACATCACGGTTCTTATTCAAAATATTTACCACTTAAGTTTAATAGCGTGAAAATAGCCTAAAGCGTGTCGTAAGAATAGCGCTTTTTATTACAAAAAGAATTATTCAAAAACATGCTGTAATTGCTGACATCTTAGGCAACAAAGAAGTGTGTGTTTACGCTTTATTATATTATTATATCCGATAGTCTAGGGGGCTAGCTCTTCCTACCCCTGGCGACCGCTATGCTGGTTAACTTCTGATTAATGGAATCAGTTTTTAAAGTAACATATCGTTATAAAAGAATTTTGTATCCATATTTAAAGCAACAAGGGAAACGATTGAAGGTTTAAAAGTTATCGACTTCGTTTTGTATTATTGTAAACTTTTTAATCTTGTTAAGTGCATTGATAAAATGCCGCTAGGGTTGTCAACTTATATACTAATCGCGGCTTCGTGGAATTAAAAAAGTTTAACTTTTTAATGGTGAAAGAATGTTTGGAATAATCCCAGTAGTTTTTGAGTTATTGCAATATGTACAAATATACGAATCATTCCCTTTTATAATATCAATATATTATACTAATATTATAAATGCGAAAGTTTAGATGGATGGATGTTTGTTAGAGTTTGTAGCCTAAACGACTGAACGGATTTTGATGAAATTTGGTATAGATGCAAAGGATAGTCTGGAAGAGCACGTAGACTACTTATTTTTTTTAAATTCCGGACGAAGTCGCGGGCGAAAGCTAGTATTAAATAAAGTGTGAACACGCATTTCTTTGTTATGTAGAAAGTCTGCAATCATTGTATATAGAACGATTATTTTCTACTAATACTTTGACTTAGATAGTTGGCGACGACCATAATTTTACGCTTAAATTTGTGGCGTAAAATATGGCACCATGAAATATCATGCAACTGCACATATCTGCGTAGATCTATACATATGAGTAAACATAGTGAGGTTGGTTTAATGCCTTTTTTTTTTTTTTTTCCGAAGGGGAATGCTTTC
>NW_013525124.1:375826-428793 GCF_000836215.1 Papilio polytes
TACTGAGCCCCACCGCCACGACAAGGCGGGAACCGTTGGTGGGGTGGTTGGTTTAATGCCTGGTCTAAGTAGCAGACCAAATAAAGACTGTCTACAACTGCCAAAGACTTTAACAAAACTAGTTATAAACTACAAACAATATGATATATTTGGTATTAACTAGCTTTGGCTCGCGACTCCGTCCGTGTGAAATAATAAAAAAAAAAAAAAAAAAACGAGCATCCTATGTTTTCCAGACTATCCTCTACATCATTACCAAATTTCATCAAAACCATTCAGCCATTTAGGCTACAAACTCTAACAAACATCCATCTTAACTTTTGCATTTATAATATGAGCAAGATTACCTTAAGTTGTTAATTTTTTTGGGTAAATAGGGATGCTTGAAACATAATTTACGACAAATTTGAAATAGTGGCAACCCTATGTGTGTTTCGGGGTTAAATCGAATTTAAATAATTACAAGAGATATGGCTGTCATTGAATCTATTAAAAAACTTTTAAAAGGTCGTATTCTATTTTAGAACGAAGGAAATTGAAATGTTGAAATGCTTTTGTTTATTGTTGTTGGTCAATTCGGAGCACTTATAGTCAGTCAAAGTTAACTGACCCGGTGACACGATCTCTGGCCAAAAATTACAAAAATACAGCGCCCCTATCGGGTTTAAAGTATATTGAGAAATCTGATACACATTTTATCGATGTTAGTTACAAGTTATCTATACTTCTATACTAATATTATAAAGGGGAGAGATTTGTATTTTCCGATTTTTGTATGTGTTAGTTTCACGCAAAAACTACTAGGGCGATTTTAAAAATTATATCACCATTAAAAAGGTAATTTATCTGTGAGTAACATAGGCTATGTTTTATTATTACTAATGTTTAGGAACTATTAATAAACAGCGTATTTCTAGACCCTGCTTTAAAAAAATCACTATATTTTAACGTTTCTCGGCTTACGCTGCGTAATCTATACTATTATAAAGCGTAAACACACATTTCTTTGTTGCCTAAGATGTTAGCAATTACAGCATATTTTTGAATAAATCCTTTTTAAAAAAAAGGCCTACACTTACGTCACGCTTTAGGCTATATATTTTCACGCCATTAAACTTAGGGTATTCATCTTCATAAAATTAAGATTTTTCATTGTTTACATGTGTCAAATTATCAATTGCAAATGTCAAAATGACATGACATGTCAAACCATGACAACCTTGCTTCCTTGATGTTGGCAGCAACTTATGGTCTCTTTCCCACATTAGGGTTTTTATCCAAAATATTAACCCCCTATGTTTAATGGTGTGAAAATATTTAGCCTAAAGCATGACGTAAGTGTAGGGCTTTTTATTAAAAAAGGAATCATTCAAAAATATGCTGTAATTGCTAACTTCTTAGGCAACAAAGAAGTGTGTGTTTACGTTTTATTACAATAGTATAGATATACATTAGTTACTTTATTTACAGACACTCGGTTAATTTAATTACGTTGTTTTATTGGTAAAGAAAAAGTATATTTTATTTTGGTTCTCACTAACTGTTACACTGAAAGTAAATTTTTATAAATAAACCGTAACACAGTTTAAGTCTTTTTGGCAATCAACAAACACTTAAGGTTATTTTTAAAAACTGGTCCAAGAAAGAAAGCGGTTGCCATATATAGTTGATTCTTTTCGAAAGGATTGAGGTCTACAGAAATGTTCAGTTTGGTAATCTTTAAATTTTATTATTATCCAATTCCTTTCAATAAATCTATATCTATACTATTATAATAAAGCACACACACTTCTGTGTTGCCTAAGATGTCAAAAATTACAGCATATTTTTGAATAGTAATTTTTAAGTAAATAGCCGTAAACTTGCGTCACGCTTTAGGCTATATGTTTTAACGTCATTATGCTTAGGGGGTAAATGCTTTGGATAAAACCCTAATGTGGCAAAGATACCATAAGTTGCTGCCAACATCAAGGAAGCAAAGTTTGTCATCATGTCATGTCATTTTGACATTTGTTATTGATAATTTGACACATGTAAACAATAAAATAACATTTTCATAATTTCATGCGTATGAAGTCGCACGGGAACAGCTAGTCTATTTATATGTGTACCTTATGGGTGTTTACTTGTAATCCACAGGTCTAGGATTTGAAACATACCAATTTGATTTTCGAATTTCATATGTACAACCCGACGTTCTAACGGTGAAGGAATACATCGCGATATCTGCATATCACCAGCTCACTAAACGTCCCCAATGTGGCTCGGAGCCTACCCTAAGTTAGGGGTGACTAGGCCATAGTCAACCACGCTGCACTGCGGGTTGACTTCACACATTTTGATTTTCTTCGCCGATATGAGCTGGCATCACGATATTTTCCTTCACCGTAAGAACGTCGGGTAAACTATGTACATATGATAATTGGGAAAAATCGAAAATTACCTCGGTATATGGCGGGATTCGAACCCAAGACCTGTACTCAAGACAAGTAAAGTGCTTAAACCACCGAGCCACTGACGCTCGTTTACTACATGTATTGGAGAAAAAAATCAAAGATATGTCAAGTCAAGCAGTGCAGCGTGTTTGATTATGGCAGTCACTTAGGGTAGACTACCACCGGTTTTAGCGCGACTAACATCTTGGACGAGATGTCTAAGGAACCTCTTTCTGCTCAACCCTGGGCTGTCAGCCAATCACGCCCCACCCTGGACCGATACTACCTCTCTCGCCTCGCAATTTAAGTAAATAGAGGCCTCCTTACATGGCGGGTATTATATTTGACTTTATTTTGTGAAAATTGTGATACACCGTGAAACAATATTGCAAAATGAGAACAAGTAATGTTACTTAAAAATATATATTTTAAGAAATACTTTAGAATTTGTGAGTTTCAGCGTAAATCATGTTTTTAGATAGCTGTTGCCCGCGACTCCGTTCGCGCAATATTAAGATAAAAGTAGCCTATAATATACACTACTATGTCAGCTACCCTTCAGTGAACGTCTGGTCGAAATCGACCAAGCCGTTTCGGAGTTTACACGGAACAAACGCGGCTTGCAGACAGACAGACAATAATTTTTACATGCGATTTTCGTTATCAGCAATGCAAACAAATCATATTCCTGAAATCTGGAATTTTTCTAGTAATAGTACAGACACTCCAATTTTATTACATGTATAGACAAAGACAATCCATCCATCCATCTAAACTTTCGCATTTATAATATTAGCAAGATTTTTTTTTATATTATGCGGATGAATCAGCACGGGACGCTCTTTAACAGTGGTAGAGACCGTTTTAACATCTTCGCACTGCAAGGCCAGCTCACCTGATGTAATACCACTTCAACTTTAGTCCACTTAGTTGCCACCCTTCTTATAAGAAAAGGATGTGAAGGGTACGCGGAATAATGGTGTAGGAGACCCATAGGAATGGGGAAAAATCATTTTTATATGCGTCTCCTCCGTCGCTTAAGGGTAGGCAACACATCTGCAATTGCGGATGTTTATGTGCAGCGGCCGCTTTCCATTTCGGTGGCTTCAGGTGGCCGCTTGCGAGTTTGACACCTTCATCATCATCTCCCCTGTCTTATCCTACTCCCATAGGGTCGGTGCATCGGGTTTTCGTCCTCCAAATAACTCCATCATCCGTCATCTCAGTCATCACTCCCTTCTTGATCATGTTTCACGCAATACATCCATCGCTTTCTAGGACTACCTCTACCGGTGTACCTCCACAGTCATAACTAACGTCCGTCTTTTTACATGCGATTCATCCCTTCTCATAACATGCCCATACCACTCTAACCTTTTACTCCTTATTTTCTCAACCACTAGGACTACTCTCAAACCTCGTAGCCAGTTTGCCACCTTATAATATAAAAAAAACGGGAACAGCTAGTCTAGAATATATGAACTAGTTACTGATTAGTACTGAATTTACTACTGAATTAGCGACGCGACCGCGATACGTTCTTAACCCTCGCCCTGAAGAAGGACCCCCGCAGCGTCTAAAACTGGTCGGTGCCGTCACCGGAAAAAGAAAAGTATACGTGAGTAAGCCGTAAATAATTAATTATAAAATGTCTCACGAAAGTTTAAATAATTTAATAGTTACTGATTATTTAAAAAGTAAATTATTTGCTGTTTATTGGCAGTTCTTGTTGTTTATATCTTCTGCTATTAATTATAAGCAAGGAATATTTATTGCCGATAATTATTATATTCTGTAGGCATAGACAAGAATATATTGATTTTCTTTTTATCGTATTAAAACATTTTATGTAAAACATTTCTTTATACAAAGGAACAAGTTTTTTTATGATAAAATTCAAGAATTTATAGTTAAATGCGATTTTATTAAAATTAAGTAAAAAATCTATTTCACGCGTATCTGTTTTTATTTTAGTATTTCCGTTACCATTTATGTGATGTAGTTTTTCGCATAAATTTTTATAAAAAAGATGAACTTTTCTGACCCGGTGCTAAGTGACATTATGGTCAGACATAGGTATTTGACCCGATCAGGTGCTGCTATCGGTTGGACACATACGAACATAGGAGATTAAAAATGTCAGTTTTTACGGGACAATCAAACTTTTAAGTTAAAACTGATCGTTAAAAAAGGGCGCACACAACTGTTGTGCGATTGTCGATTGTTTCTCAGCCAATTCTACAATTTAAAATAAAAATAAAATAAAATGACATTTCACCACTCCAACACAATTTGGAATAAGAGAAAAAAAAACACACAACAAAGTAATTAAAAAAGGATAAATAATAAACACGTAATAACAGGACAAAGAAAGTAATTGAAATGTGTATGCAGTGCTGACCGGATTGGGTCCTCGCTCAGTTATAAATGCTCGATGCTTCTGATCAAAGCCCCAGCGCTGATCTTCCGCGAGAACCCTTGGTATCATCCTACGTCAGCAGGGGTGGACAGGCAGAAATTACCAATTTACATACATTTGAGGAAATGAAGTGAAAGTAATTACATAAATATGTTACCAAAGAAAGAAGAATATAAATTGTATATTTAGTTGCACAATTAAAAACCCAGTAGTGTGCACCTCCATATAAGCTCACAGGAATCACAGCAAGACAGTGGTAGTGCCCGCTTTAACATCTTAGCACTGCAGGGCCGGCACGCCCGGCGTAATACCACGACCACTCAGAAGACAGGCGTGAAGTCGAAGTAATTCCGTGTTTCGTCTCATCAGAGTGTGGTGCCGGAGGCCTAATTTAAGTCCCTTACTCCTTACCACTCTTTTCTCATAAGAAGAGGATGGGAAGGGGAAGTGTATTTGACAGTGGAGGAGATGCATAGGAAGGGGAAATATCCTCTTTACGTGCGTCTCCTCCTCCGTCGGATAAAGGTAGGCAACGCATCTGCAATTGCGGATGTCTATGGGCAGCGCTTCGCCATTTTGGCGGATTCGGGTGGCCGCTTGCTCGTTTGCCACCTTATATTATAAAAAAAAAGACTAAGGAGTCGTGCGATTGTTTAGTTTCAAGTGAGCACACGCTCTAAGTTAGCTTAAGATTTTTTCATGAGTTAATAGGAACTTTATCACCAGCTTTGACACTCGTTATCTTGTGAGATTTTTGTTTGTTAGTTAAATCATAAATTAACAATATTTAGAGCGTTTAAACTAATTTAAACACGCAAGGGGCAAAGTCAGTGACCTCAAAAATATTTCCCACACTTCTATGCATTTCATGTTTATTCATAAATGTTTTTATTAAGTATTTATTTATCTAGACTTCTAGATCTTAAAAATATAAGATTAAGCATTATAAGTGATTTATGATTACTAAGTTTTACACGCGATTTAGTCCGTGCGGAATTAAGTAATAAACTTGAAAAGAAGCCTATGTTGTTCTATTTTTTATTTCTTTATTGTTATATTACCTCTCAATATTTCGACACAGTTGCAAGCGCCACGTTCACAGGTCGACTGGAGTACGGTAGTGTTTTTTTTATACGAAAAGGTGGCAAACGAGCAAGCGGCCACCAGAATCCACCGAAATGGAAAGCGACCGCTGCCCATAAACATCCGCAATTGCAGATGCGTTGCCTACCCTTATCCGACGAAGGAGGAGACGGACATAAAGAGGATATTTCCCCTTCCTATGTGTCTCCACCATTCCCATCCTTTCCTCTTAAGAAAAGGGTGGAAAAAGGAAGGGACTAAAATTAGGCCTCCGGCACCACACTCAACAGACGAAACGCGAAATTGCTTCCAGTTCACGCCTGTTTTCTGTGTGGTCGTGGTATTAGTGGGGCGAGCCGGCCCACTCGTGCGAAGATGTTAAAGCGGGCTCTACCACTATTAAAATGTGATGTGTGTGTACCGTGTGATGAATATTAGTTACATGCGTAAAAATCACGACAGTTTAAAAGTTACATAGAAATTAATGTCTTCTTCCAGAATATGTTCTATATTTGTGGCAATCATCGAGATACGTTCAGCAGTTTAGGCTACAAACTCTAACATCCATCTAAACTTTCGCATTTATAATATTAGTAAGAAGGCTAGGTAATAAGGTCTCCTTTAGGTTACCTATATTTCGATTTCCAAAATTATGACATAAGAAAAAAATTATGAGTGAAAGGTGACCATATGTTGAATGCTAAAAAGCCAGAAGAACCGGTATTTTGAAGACTGAAATGACGCGAACCATCGAGACGTTTCGTGAATTATACAAGTGTAGTCCGACAAGTCTGTCTGACCCGGTAAGCTAACGCGGCTAGTTTTATTAAATATGTATAATGGCGCGAAATTATTGATACTTTTTAAACGATTAAAGTAACTGGCCACTAATAATTTTGAGTTTTTTTTTTATAACATAAGATGGCAACTGATGAGTACTGGCTGAATGTGCATGATAGATGTCAAAACGACGATAGAATGACAGATGACAGTTGTCTTTGAATGTGAATGGTGGAATGCACTTTGTTATTATAAAAATCAATTTGTTAATTTCTGTAAATGTTTGCAATCCGATTAGAGGTGTACAGTTTTTGTTTAAAATGGTGGTCAACTAAGGATGGTTTTTCTAATGTTACGTTGTTGTTACTCCATTATCTCCGACATAAACCAGAATGAAGGATATCTACCGTGTACGAGATCTGCTTTCGGAATTATTTCTGCAAACCACTCGTCACTCCTACATCTATACTATTATAATAAAGCGTAAACACACACTTCTTTGTTGCCATCTTAGTCAGCAATTAAAGCATATTTTTGAATAATTCTTTTTTTAATAAAAAGCCCTACTTACGTCACGCTTTAGGCTATATATTTTCATGCCATTAAACTTAGGGGGTAAATATTTGGGATAAAAACCCTAATGTGGGAAACAGACTATAAGTAGCTGCCAACATCAAGAAAGCAAGGTTGCCATCGTCATTTCATTTTGATATTTGCAATTGATAATTCGACACATGTAAACAATAAAATAAAAATTTCATTATTCTATGCGGACGAAGTCGCACGGGAACAGCTAGTGTAAAATATAGGCATAGAAAGTGATACATTAAGTTGAAATCAAGAAAAGGATCTCGACACTTTATTGATATGAACAGCGGGGAGCTACGCTTTTGTAAATTATTAATCCCCACTGGGTCAAATAAGTTGGTCGGACTATATGACAACTTTTTTAGCCTCGATTACATTCTTTTGTTTTTCTGAATAAATTTTAAATATTAAGGGTGAGTTGCACCATATCGCCGGTTACCGTTAAAGTTAAAATTATTTGTAACAGTAATATTTGGAATAACCTTAAAATTTACTAAGGATGGGTTACATTAACTAACTATAAACCTTAACCAGCACATTCCCGATGGTTACGTCTTCGGATGTTCATGATATTCACTACACCAGTTTTGCGCTGGTCAAAATGACGTCATATTTGACACTAATCATAACCGCCCGATTTTGGGCGGTTATAGTTAGCGTTACGGTTAGTGTCAGTTCGGTAGTGTCAACTGTCACAAGCTCTTATCTTCAAAAGCACAAATAATGGAAAAAGTAATGGAAAAAGAAAATTTCTACTATTATCCTATACGTAATCCAGAAGAATAAAGTCTTGCGTGCTCGGAAATAATGGATTTCCAAGATGGAACTCGAAATTTGGCCAAACATTCAGTTTGGACAAATTTCGAGTGTCTAAGGCCATAGCAACAGCTCTTGTCCCTTTTCTCTTATTTAAAAAAATGTCCTCCATAAAAGGTCAATTTATAATATGCATTGACAGGACAATTTATAATATGGAAAATAAATAAGATGCATTTATATTTGTATAATTTTATTGCTTCATTTTTGCTACATATTTGAGTAGTAAAGTAAATACAGTTTCAATAATGGCCCAAACTAGTTTATTTTCACAAGAATTTGCCATTTTCTCCATCTTCGTGGGCAAAAAGTTTATTTCACTATAAAATACCATGCGTATGATACATAAATATAATCGGCGAAACATGAATTTCCAAACATTTTAATTTACGTAAATGTCATTCTTGACACCAACTTGACACTTTAGTGACATTCAGGTTTAAATGTTTCCATTGTAAAAACGAAAAACACATAAAACCTCTGTGAGAATATGTTTTTGCACTTGTAACCCTATTATAACTTTAACGATAACCAGCGATTTGATGCAACTCACCCTTAGCCTTGATCATGCGTAATTTTTTCTGGCTTTTTCTAGAACGTTCGATAGAAAAAATAAATTAACTGATTCTTGAGTTTGCCACATCTATACTAAAGCGTAAATACACACTACTTCGTAGCGTAGGATGTCAGCAATTACAGCATATTGAATAATTCTTTCTTTAATAAAAAGCCCTACACTTACGTCACGCTTTAGTCTATATATTTTCATGCTATTAAATTCAAGGGTAAGTAAATTAAAAAAAAACATCACGTGGGAAAGGGACCATAAGCTACTGACAACATTAAGGGAGTAAGTTTGCCATGGTTGTCAATTGTGCATTTGACTTTTGTATTTTGCAATTGTAATAAATAAAAAAAAAAATTAATTTGATGCGGACGAAGCCGCACGGAAAGAGTTAGTTATTTTAAAAAAGAAACTATCTTTTGCCGGTGACTTCCTCCGCGTGGAATTTAACTAACAAAGCGAGTACTACGTATTCTTCCAGACTATCCAATACATCTGTGCCATATATTATCGAGATCTGTTCGACAATTTATGCTACAAACTCTAACATCCATCCATCTGTAATTTCGCATTTATAATATTAGGAAGATATGTTACTAATCAAAACTGTAAGCTATTTCTCTGACGGAAAAATACTTGTTTTATTTATACAAAGAAAACATGCGGCACCATTTTAAAATCAAAAAAGATTTCCGTTTTATCTTTTTTTTTATCTTTTATTATGTAATTAAGTTAACAGTTCACTTTAGTTCAGTCTATTAAAATGTTGATTAACAAAAATAAATTGACTTTATCTATTTTATTAAAACGCATTCTAAAATTACTGTTACTTCTTATTTATAGGGAATTACAAAATCATTGGCTATCTCTGTGATAAACAATGGTAGAGCTCTCAACGGCCATGTTGTCGTCAAACTATAAACATAGACAATTTATAAATATACTATATACCAGCTGTTGCTCGTGACTTCGTCTTTGTGTAATTAAAAAAATGCCTATACTAACTGATAACGTAGCTTTTTAATAGTGAAATAAGTGAATCCTAACAGTTTTTTGGTTAATTCAATACAAACATATAAATAATCATTTAATCTATTCAAAACTTACAATCATTAGAAAACACTGAAATTAACAAATTCAAATTTTATTTACCAAATTCTAAGTTGTCTGTTATCCAATGTGTAAAATTTGTGATGGAAATATCGGATTTTGTTACCTTATCTGTGACGTCATTTTCAGCTATCTGAGCCTCTATCAGCCAGTAGTGGGACAGGCCCTTACTCTTTATAATGAAACTAGCTTTCGCCCGCGACTCCGTCCGCGTGGAATTAAAAAAAACAAAAGTGAGTAGCCTATGTGTTCTTCCAGACTATCCTCCACATCTAAACCAAATTTCATCGAAATCCGTTCAGCCGTTTAGACTACAAACTCTAACAAACATCCATCCATCTAAACTTTCGCATTTATAATATTAGTAAGACTAGATTTCGCCCGCGACTCCGTCCGCGTGGAATTAAAAAAAATGAGTAGCCTACGTGTTCTACCAGACTATCCTCCACATCTATACCAAATTTCATCGAAATCCGTTCAGCCGTTTAGGATACAGACTAACAAACATCCATCTACACTTTCGCATTTATAATATTAGTAAGAAGTAAGATATCAGTTTTTTTAACTGTAATTTAATATTCTTACACATTTTTTCATTGTAAATTCACCGAAAAGGTTTAATAAAGCGTGTATAAATTAACTGTGATTTATTCTTCTACGCATGCACGCTTATATGTAATCTGTCACTAATTGTCAAGATATTTTACATTATTTTAATAATCATAAAGACATTACATAGTATAAATAATACTTAAAAGACACCGCCTTGCTTCAAGGAATATTTCTCACTTTCTCTTTACTGATACATTTTTTTTCATGACATCATTTTTGCATTTTAAATCTGAACCCGGTAAATTTGGTTAGGTCGAAAAGTCTTTGACTTTTAAATGACAGGACCTGACACCCATTCCCCTGTTAAATAAAAGAACATTTTTTTTATAACATAAGGTGGCAAGCAAGTGGCCACCTAAATCCGCCAAAATGGCGAAGCGACCGCTGCCCATAGACATCCGCAATTGCAGATGGTTGCCTACCCTTTTCCGACGGAGGAGGAGTCGTACATAAAGAGGATATTTCCCCTTCCTATACATCTCCTCTGCCGTCAAATCCACTTCCCATTCCCATCTTCTTATAAGAATTCTTATAAGAAAAGGGTGGAATGAGAAAGGGACATAAATTAGAACTCCGGCACCACACTCAGACAAAACACGGAACTGCTTCTATTTCACGCCTGTCTTCAGTTTGGTCGTGGTATTACTGGGGGCGTGCCGGCCCTGCAGTGCTATGATGTTAAAGCGGGCACTACCACTGCTAAATTATAAATGCGAAAGTTTAGATGGATGTATGGATGTTTGTTAGAGTTTGTAGCCTAAACGGCTGAGCCGATTTCGATGCAATTCGGTATGGATGTTTTGTTTTTTTTGTTAGTTTTGTTTTTTTTTTAAGTCCACGCGGACGGAGTCGCGGTCGAAATACAGTGCATTTAAATCCACGTCTATACGGGAGAGACAAAGCTTCCTAATACCATTTAAAATTGTTGCATAATTTAGTAGGGCTGTCAGTTGTTAATACAATTAAAACGAAACATTTGTCAAATAGATTAGGCAGTATGATAGAATATCTACTAAATTACTTCTAATAATTCTCTTTATAATAATTTATCTGTTCTTTTAATGGTGTGACACTACCATAAATAAACTGCCTATTGCTCACGACTTCGTCTGCATAAAAAAATATAGCTTTTTAACAGTAAAAGAATATTAAAAATTGGCCCAGTAGTTTTTGAGTTATTTTAATACATACAAAAATACAAATCTTTCCTTTTTATTACATTAATCTATATTAAATTTGAGACTAAAACGCGTGAATCTTGAATTTTGTCCACTGGCTGTTAGTCTTTACCGGTTTTTTCCAGTATCATCGCGACATTCAGCCAGTGGTTACCTACAATTCACGTAACTGTTACAAGCACGTGGAGTATGTAGGTAACCACTGGCTTAATTAATATACTGGCTTGGTGTAATCGTTTACACTGGTAAACGATTGGACACTACAGTTTGCCTACTCAAGTGGTATAACGTCGGCTCTTTGCCTAGTCCATTACTATATTGTCATAGCCCAATTAAAAAGTTTGCCATCAAAACAAATTAAACTGAACAAATTCGGTACAAAATTAAACTTTGAGCAAATTATACGTTTTTTTTATTGAAATAACACAACGCAGAATATTTTATAAGTTTGTGAACTCATCAAGATTCACTAAAAACTGACAGCGAGTAATTAATAACATGCAACTCCGCAGGAGATTGTTAACTAGTGATGTACAATGTTATCGATAAATATATGAATAACTAGCTTTCGCCCGCAACTCCATCCGCGTGAAATTAAAAAAAAGTGAGTAACCTATTATTTCAGACTACCCTCAACATCTATACCTAATTACATCGAAATCTGTTCAGCCGTTTAGGCTACAAACTCTAACAAACATCCATCCATCTAAACTTTCGCATTTATAATATTGGTAAGAATAGTAAGATAAGAAAAAAAAGTAGACGAAAAATACGTGACTATTTACTTCATGTTACATAAAAATATAAAAACCACATATTTCTTACTAAATTCATTGCTTCTAAATATTTTTAGAACTTCAAATTATGACAAACATAAAAGTAACACAGCGATTACAATAAAATGCTTTCATTACGAAAACATAATTTATTAAAATTATCATCTATCTGTCCTGTTTGCGACTTTCACTAGAAGGTAGCTACATGTGCAGTAGTAACCTAGGCTATTTCTAACTGCGTGCTGACGAAATCTCGTCGACATCTTAACAAGCACATCACTATGCTACTATTGCTTAGACGTTCCCAATCCGTGTTCTTAATGATATAAATGTTCGCAAAAAAAACGATGCTAGGATAACGGATTATTATTTGAAGACCTAGGCACTGCACGCGGTTTCGTATGCATAATTTTAGCCACACGTAAAAAAAAATTTACTAATTTGCTACCGCGACTCCTTCCGCGTGGTACTAAAAAACAATAGTAAGTAGCCTATGTGTTCTTCCAAACTATCCTCTACATTATAATTACATCTATGAAAATTATCGAGATCCGATCGGCAGTTTAGGCTACAGAATCTAAAAAACATCCAGTCAAGCTTTTACATTTATAATATTAGTAAGACGTAATTACAGCTTAGCTGATTTGGACATGAGTGACAATGCAAAATAGCACTAGCTGTTGCCCGCGACTTCGTCCACTCAATATTAAGATAAAAATTAGCCTATAACATGCCCGTCTGTGTCAGCTACCCAATGAAAGTCCGGTCGAAATTACTTCGAACAATCTTGGACAGACAAAAAATTTTTAAACGCGATTTTTTTTCAGCAAAAGTCAGCAAATACATCTTCTTCCCAAAACCTAGAATTTTTCTGTTGAACAAACAGATAGTCCAATTTTATTATATGTATAGATAGACAGACGATTTCAAAATGCAATTTGTATACTTGACTTCCAATTTTCAAATTCTAAAACTCAGCGGGATATTAAAAATGTAAATTTTAATGTTTTAAATAAAATAAAATATTGTAAATAGAATAACAAAACTATAAATAGCAGGATTAAGTTATATTTATGTGAAAACGGATGCTAGAGAATTATTTTTGGACGAATATTGGGGCCTAGAGGTCTAGAGAAATTCATAACGGATTTTTTTTTATAATATAAGGTGGCAAGCGGCCACTTGAATCCACCGAAATGGAAAGCGACCGCTGCACATAGACATCCGCAATTGCAGATGCGCTACCTAGCCTTGATTGACGGAGGAGACTCACATAAAAAAGACATTTTCCCTTCCTGTGCGTCTTCTCCACCGTCAAATCCACTTTTCCTTCCCATCCTTACTTCTTAACAAAAAGGTGGAAAGGAAAAGGGACTAAAATGAGGCCTCCAGCACCACACTCATCAAACTGTACGCGGAATTGCTTCCACTTGACGCCTGTTTTCTGTATGGTCGTGGTATTGTTGGGGGCGAGCCCTACAGTGCGAAGATGTTAAAGCGGGCTCTACCACTGTTAAAAAATTTGACATTCGTCTATTTGTAGACCTACTAGGATTTTACGGCAGTTTTTAAAATTACCAGTAAGCAATAAATTCTTACGAAATTTATGTTGAAAGGCAAATTATATGCTAACTAGCTTTCGCCCGCGACTTCGGCGTGGAATTAAAATAAAAAAGCAAGTAAATGTTATTCCAGACTATCCTCTACATCTATGACAGACATCGAGATCCGTTGAGTCTACTGTCTCCACTCTCCCTGCCTTCTTTAAAAGTAAGTGGATGGGAAGGAAAGGGACTTAAATTAGGACCCATGCACACACTTTAATATCGTGCTGGCATGTTAACGAGTACACATATAACTGGCAAGTATTCCAGCTACTGGCATATGTTAAATCATTAGAATGAAATATATTGCTTTCATACATAAATGAACCAGTCTATATAAACATTCCACGAATAATAAATAGAATTTTAAATAAAATATGTAAATAACAGATAAGGAAGAAGCCTACAATTTAATACGACCAATTGTGTTATGGCATTTGCTGATGACGATGACGTCACAAGTCAATTATAATGATTGTGTAAGAAACCGGCAAATGCTTCGTTTAGATGTTTGTTAGAGTTTGTAGCCTAAACTGTTGAACGGATTTCAATGAAATTTGGTACAGATGTAGATGATAGTCTGGAAGAGCGTATAGGCTACTTACTTTTCTTTTTTTAATTCCACGCGGAATGAGTCGCGGTCGTAAGCTTTTAGATGATTTTCTTACTTTTTTCTCGATAATAGGATGTGAGTATGTTTTATATTGTACAGTTGTAGAGACCGCTATAACATCTTCGCACTTTAGAGCTTGCTGTAATACTATGACCACACAGAAGATAGGCGTATTTTGTGTGTGTGTGCCGCGCCTAATTTATGGTTTATAAAGTAGATTTGTCGTTGGAGAAGACGGATAAGAACGGTAGATATCCTCTTTATGTATCCTTCGTTGATTCAGGGTAGGCATCTGCAATAGCATGTCTATTTTGCTTCGTTTTTCGGCGAATTTGGTTGGCCACTAGTTCGTTTGCCACATGGAAATATATAAACCATACGTAATTATTCAACTTTCGGTTTCATTCAGTAAAACTATCGCATAACCGTTTGGTCTCGTTTTGGTTCCTATAAGTGTATATGGAGTGCGCTACTCGATTTTTAGTTATGCAACTAAACAGTTGAATAGCAAAACAATCGACAATCGCACAACTATTGTGCATGTTGTTGTTAAAGGTCTGTGCCCGCTCTTAATATGAATATTTTTTAGTCCTTTCATATATTCCACCATCCATTCAGCACTCCAAAGTTGATAAAATATCTGTACATTTTTTTATTTTTGACACTTGCTAATTATGTATGTGCTTCGTGTATATTCGATTATTCTGTTGTTCTGTGTTTAAAAAAAAAATAGAAATGACATAATGTTTAATCCTTGTCAACACTACATTACACAACTCTCAGACCGATCTATTATTACTATATCAGGTCTATTATTATTATTATTATTATAAAATATTCCATTCTCAAGTATCATCGATTTTTATTAAGAGGAAAGATTTGTATTTTTATATTTATTGAAATAACTCAAAAACTACTGGACCAATTTTAAAAATTCTTTCACCGTTAGACAGGTAACTTATCTGTGATTAACATAGGCTATATAATTTAATTTCGCACGAGCGAACCCGCGAGCAACAGCTTATTATATCATAATGCTTAAGTCGAATCGTTGCAAAAGTTGTATCGACTTGTCCAACGGCAATCAATAGGATTATTAAAAAAATGTTCTCGTAGTTTATTTTTTAATATTAATTAATATTGTATAAGTAATAAATCTTAACAAGTTTTTATATCAAGATATTTAAACAGTGTCTAGCTTAATCTAAATAACTGTTGTAATCCTAACGGGCCAGAATTAATGATATCTGTCGGTAGTTTTATTGCAATCGGGTTGCGTGTATTATTTTTATGAAGGCAGTAAAGCAATACTGCTTGGTAAAAAATTTATTCTCGCACTATTTGCCTACGACTATTATAAATAATCTTTCGCTTGCGACTCCGTACAAAAAAACAAAAACCAGTAGCCTTTTTTATAAAATTAAGGGGCAAACGAGCGACGGGTACACAGAGGCGGTCAGGACGCCCATGAACATCAACAACACCAGAGGAACTACAGATGCTTTGTCTTTGAGGAAATTGTAAGCTCCCTTTTTGAAGGACCTTAAGTTGTATTGGTTTGGAAATACCGCCGAGGACAGACCGTTCCACAACGCGGCTGTGCGGGGCAGAAAGTTCCGCGAAAACCGCACGGTTGTGGAATGCCAGCCATCAACATGGTGAGGATGGCACCTGGCTGTACGTCTCGGAACACTCCCCGTGGTAAATACGGTAAAAAATACAGAGGGAACTGACATCCCTCCGCAAGGCCATAAGAAAATCTACGTGTTCTTCCAGATTATACTCTACATCTATGTCAAATTTCATGTTGATCCGTTCAGCAGTTTAGGCTACAAACTCTAACAAACATCCATCTAAACTTTCGCATTTATAATAATAGTAAGATATGAAAGAATGGATGGATGTTTGTTAGAAGGTATTTAAGTAACAGCTTTTAGATTGGCTATTATTTTGTTTCGATGTTTTAAAATTATCAGATGTAAAATATAGCCTATTATAACCCAACTATAGTTTCTATACTATTATAATAAAGCGTAAACACACACTTCTTTGTTGCCTAAGATGTCGGCAATCACCGCATATTTTGGAATAACTCTTTTTTTTAATAAAAAGCCCTACACTTCGTCACGCTTTAGGCTACATACTCTCACGTCATTAAACTTAGGGGTTATATATTTTGGATATAAACCCTAAAGTGGAAAAGAGACCATAAGTTACTGCCATCAAGGAAGCAAGCTTGCCATGGTTTGTTGTGTCATGTCATTTTGACATTTACAATTGATAATTTGACAAATGTGAACAATAAAATAAAATTTTCATAATTTTATGCGGATGAAGTCGCACGGAAACAGCTAGTAATTAATAAAGAGAATGTCAACTATTGATTCAATACATAGAAAATGTAAAAACCTGTTATTCTAGAATGTTCCAAAAACCATTTAGGCCTCTGAGGATTTGATTAAAGAAAGAGCATTGAAAATTTTAATAATCATCGATTTTAATACAGGTTTAAGGTAATTAATTATTATTTCATATTATTACTAAAAATTTTACAAATTTATGTTAATTTTCAATATAAATCTTCTCTAAATATATATGCAATTAATATTTTTAAGCAATTACAATCTATCATGTTCTTTGTAATCGTTTTTTAGTTTTTTTTTAATTAAATTGTCTACATGTATCTTGTCATAGGCGACACCTAACAAATAATTTAAACACGGAGAAAGAATTTTATTCTGACCTTGAGATTGACCTCTAGTTAATTAACAGTCCATAACATGCAGTAAAGTGTAGGATTTACTTGCATACTAGTATTTTTATAGGAGTTACATTGTTTTTTTATGGCCAGTTTCCCAGCTACCTTTAGCAATTGTTAGTGTTTATGGTACAATAAATTCATGAAAGTAACTTAACTTGGTTGAAACATAAGTTAACATAACATTAATGATTTTTTTTCGTGACAGAATGGCCAGTGTTTGCCGAGCGTAGATGGCGCTTAGCCTAAATCTCGTTTATGAGTAACTGAGCTCGAGGGCTCCCTCAGGAGCCTCTGCACGAGCCGTTACTTCGTCATTATTACCGGATTGGAAAAGTTTTTCGTTAATGAATAGATAGATAATGACAAAATAACTGGAAACTTCGGAAACCCAGCATTAGTGAAATTATAAAATGTTGAATATCAAATAGGCACATGTTTTTGCTTGTCTATTATACATGTCATTTACAAGAGCATGTAATGAAATGCTTATAAGAAAATCAGTATTAAATTTATTTTTCCTTACTATTATCTATAATACTATTATAGTAAAGCGTAAACACACACTTCTTTGTTGCCTAACATGTCAGCAATTACAGCATATTTTTGAATGATTCTTTTTGTAATAAAAAGCCCCACACTTTCGTCACGCTTTAGGTTATATATTTTCACGCCATTAAACTTTGTGGGTAAATATTTTGGATAAAAACCCTAATGTGGAAAAGAGACCATAAGTTGTTGCCAACATCAAGGAAGCAAGCAAATCATGTCATGTCATTTTGACATTTGTAATTGATAATTTGACAAATGTAAACTATAAAATATTTTTTTGCTAATAAAATCGCACGGGAACAGTTAGTTTTCTTATAAGGGAAGGTTTTCTTAAAAGGGTAAGTATATTTGACTGTGTGGGAGACGCGTAAGAAGGGGAAATATCCTTTTTATGGGCATCTCTAGCGTCTAGTCGAGTAAAGTTAGGCAACGCATGTAATTGTGGATGTCTGGTACCGGTCGCTTTGCCATTTTGGCAGATTTATTTATCCGTTTGCTCGTTTGCCACATTATGCTATAAAAAAGCAAAGTTTAAATTATACCACAATACATGTGTGTTACACTATGCATATATTTCTCGCTCCGTTGAACTTGTTTCGCGAATATTTTTTTTTCTATTGTATATTCATGACACATACATTATAAAATCGCACAAACAGAGCGTAATTTATATGAAAATAAAACATTTATTATAATAAGAGGTATTTTCCGTAAGCGCGATTGATTGAGCAATCTCTTTAGATTACCTACACACTACTAACGCCTACACTGCTGAACGGATATCGAAAAGCATAGAGTAGAGACAGTCTGGAAGAATACATAGATTACTAACGTTTTTTTCAATTCCATCCGTCGGAATCGACGAGATTTAAATAGTGTCCTTTCCTTAGTGTCAAAGGGAGGTAGAAATCTTCCAAAGGTCCCTTGCATCTTGAGGGAAGGCAGGGTTATGTAGGATTTAACCCACTAAAAATCTCTTTGTGGCCATCCTTAAGTGACAGTCGAAGGTTCCTAGATCTCCGAGGAATACGCCGGAACCTTTGGCACTTAAACCCTGTAGCTCCACAAAGGACCACTCTATGTTAGTCCATACTTAGTTAAAATTATGATCATATTTATTAGAGAATTGCCATGACAGTGGTAAAGTCTTCAATAACATCTGTTGCACGAATGTGCCGGCTCATCCGATGCAATATCAAGACCACACAGAAGACAGGCGTGAAGTGGAAGTAATTCCGCGTACACTCTAATGTGTGCCATACCTAATTTTAATCGTATTCCCTTTCCTTTTTGTATAAGGAAAGAATAAGAAGTGGAAATGGATATGCCGGGTATATGTAGGGGAAATATCATCATTCTGTGCGTCCCCTCCTCTATTTGGGCAACATATCTGCAAAGTGGATGCCTATGGGCAACGATCGCTTCGCTGTTTGGGCGAATTTTGATGGCAATTAACGCGTTTTTCAAATTATAATATTTAAAAAATAAAAAAAATAACAAAACTATATTTCTGTCTTCTCGTACCGTTTTATACAATTAATACTGATTTATTTCTTGTTTTGGCAAGTATTTATGAATATTGTAATACTAAAAATACTGCAAATCACAATTTCCTGTCGTTAATGACTGGAATTTGCATTTAGTGGGAACAAGAGGCCTTATTTTATTATAATCTTATTTAACATCTACGCCTATTGCCAACGACTTGAAAATTTAAAGATAAACGAATAGATATGCATTGACACGGCCTAACATAATCTATGACCTTGTTAAAAATAACAACACTAAAACTACATCCATCTCGTTTCAACGCATTGGTATTACGATTCTAACAGGCATCTGTCCTTATCTTCCAAACTACAGATTAAACAATTCAAAAATATACACTTGTTACAAAATATTCTCTGTGGTTTTAAATCAAAACTAAATGATTATATTTGTCTCGTTCTAACTCGTTAATATTCAGTATAATGTTGTCTTTCTTTCAGTTCCATTATCTAATTTCGGTAGTTACTGTTGGAGATGTTTTAAATTAATTGAATTTCAAACATATCTTTATCTTATCTAATAGGTTGTCGAATTTTAGATACCAAGAACGCGCGCACATCTGATTCTAAAAAATCGCACAACTGATTCTCACTTTGATTCTTGTGAGCTTACTAGCATTCACCCGCGATTCCGTCCACGTACAATTAAAAAAAATTAAGTAGCCTATGTGTTCTTCCAGACTATACTTTACAATTATGCCAAATTTCATCGAGATCCGCTCAGCCGTTTAGGCTACAAACTCTAACAAACATCCATTTAAACTTTCGCATTTATAAGATACTAGCTTTCACCCGCGACTCCGTCGCCGTGGTATTAAAAAAAAACAAAAGTGATTAGCTTATGTGTTCTTCCAGACTATCCTTAACATCTATGCCACATTTCATCGAAATCCGTTCCGCCATTTAGGCTACAAACTCTAACAATCATCCATCTATCCATCTAAACTTTCGCATTTATAATATACTAGCTTTCACCCGCGACTCCGTCGCCGTGGAATTGAAAAAAAAACTGAGTAGTTTATGTGTTCTTCCAGACTATCTTTACATCTATACCAAATTTCATCGAGATCTGCTCAGCCGTTTAGGCTACAAACTCTAACAAACATCCATCTAAACTTTCGCATTTATAATATTAGTATGATATGACGAGCTTATGAGCTAATATGGAGATGTACACTATTTGGTTTTAGTTGTGCTAAACATTTGAATTGTCTGCAAAACAATCGACAATCGCACAACAATCTATCGCAAGATTAGTCAACGTTGTGCGCCTGCTTTAAGTCAATTTATTCATTGATTCGTCTTATATTTGGTTTGTTAAAATGTGTAGGCCATTTTCATTTGAATATGCCATTGCAAAAAATCCTGAAATAAGATAATGTTATGTTTAATGCAGATTGGTGTTTAATTTATCATTTACAAGCAAATCGTATTATATATGGTAATTAAATACCTATATGTTTTATTTTCATTCATACATATTTATTGTATACTAGCTTTTGTCTCCGACCATTCGCATTGAATTAATAAAAAAAAGTAAGTAGCTAATGTGTTCTTTCACACTATCCTCTACATCTATACCAAATTTCATCGAAGTCCGTTCAGCTGTTTAGGCTACAAGCTCTAACAAACATCCATCTAGACTTTCGCATTTATAATATTAGTAAGTAGTAATATAATAAAATAAAGATAATCTATTTGTGTCAGAAAATATGTAAAACCCAATTACAATGAGATAACTAAAAGGCCTTATAGTACTGTACTTTGTACTTTGTAAATAATTGACACGTGATTTTTGTGTGTATTCGATTTACGCCATTTTAAGCCGTTGGAATAAGTTGGTATAGTTTGTCTAAATAAGATGTATTAGTTTGATAAATGACGCATATGAAGTATCGAATTACATTTGAAAACAAATGCCGTACTTAATAGACAGGTATCGTAGTGACGAAACAAACACGCAGCGAACAATTATGAACTATCGATATTCGGTTTAAATATTTATCGAACTCAACTAAAATTATTTGTTCTTAGTAACTAATTTAGAGGACAATTCTGGTATTGATTGTAGTGTAGAGAATTTATCAATGACAGAAATAATAGCGAAATCCAATTCGATTACGTACCGCTGTAGTAGTAAAATTCATTTACTCTTATTATTTGTAATGGTTCTGCAGGTCAGTATTAATTTTAGAAAATAGTGTTTTTTTTACTCCCTAAGTTATAACTATGAATCTATCGATTCCGACTTCTATAAGAATAAAAATCGAAAATCGAAAAGATTCATGTCTTATTTTACACAACCCATCCCTACTAAATTTGAAATGAATTGTCAAACTAATCTATCTTATTTAGACAAACTATAGTGGGTTTCTTTTTTTTTAATTAAACCCACCGACCAAGACAGAAATAACTTCGTCCAACAGTTAAATTTTCGGCGCGAAACGTAGTTTCCACGACCTTCAACTGTTTTCAATTTCTCATTTTAACTATAGATTACTTTTTACAACACCGTGAAGTTAATTTGGACGCTTAGGCCTATTTACTTTGATTATATAAATACGGACTAAGCAAGTCACTTTTCGTATAAAGTCTACCTCTTCGCGGGTTAAATAAACATACATGTGCTTATCTTGCTGTCACGTCTTTATAAACGCATATTTACCGATTTAAAAACATAAATCGAAGCAAGCCAGTTTATAAGTTAATGCCCATATGCGATGTTAATTTCTTAACACACATAAAACTTAAACTAAACCATTTTTATACAAAACAACGGGCAAGAAACATGCTTTGTGTAAACCAACATTTATTGTTCGATTTTACTTGACCGAATTCGCGATTTTTCGTATAAATTCTCAAAGTAAATTATAACCGCAATCAAAACAATTAATCTATGGTGATTTTGTAATAAATTAAAACTGTATTTTAATTATTAAGACATCTATAAATATTTTAAAATAAAGTTTTCTTTTCGATTGTTATCAGACAATTTATAATTTGCTAGGACTGACACTTAGGCTTTAAAAAGGAGAGAAATTAATTTTGTGTGAACTCTTTGCAACGCCATTTCCTTTCCCACCATTTTCTTATACGAAAAGGATGGGAAGGAAAAGTGGATTTGACGGTGGAGACATAGGAAGGGGAAATATCCTCTTTATGTGCGTCTCCTCTGTTCATTAAGGATAAGTAACGCAACTGCAATAGCATATACTACAGATGTATTTTTTTATAATACAAGATGGCAAACTCGCAAGCGGCCTGAATCGACCGAAATGGAAAGCGACCGCTGCCCATAGACATCCGCAATTGCAGCGTTGCCTACCCTGCATTGACGGAGGAGGAGATGCACATAAAGAGGACATTTTTCTTCCTATGCATCTCCTCCACTGTCAAATCCACTTCCCCTTCCCATCCTCTTCTTATGAGAAAAGAGTGGTAAGGAGTAAGGGACTTAAATTAGGCCTCCGGCACCACACTCATCAGGCGAAACACGGAATTACTTCGACTTCACGCCTGTCTTCTGTGTGGTCGTGGTATTACAACGGGCGTGCCGGCCCATTCGTGCTGAGATGTTAAAGCGGGCTCTACCACTGTTAGCGTATTCAGGTGGTCGTTTGCCAACTTATTATATAAAAAAAATGCGAAGGAAATCGCGGGCAACAGCTAGTGATATAATATTAAAATTTAACCATGTTATCGTATCTAATTCAAATCAATTGTTCTATTTTCGGTCCGTTTGTTGTTAAAACTGAACTGACAGTTAATGTCACACGTCAAAAACTCGATTTAAAAACGACAATCATAAAAGTTATGTCTTCATTATTTTTAATTGCGATTGAAATTAGATTTGACAGGTGTATAGGTGGGCTAATATGATAGGCCTTCGACATCAATATTAGCTTCATAGTGAGGCGAACTGATAAAACATCGATTAAAATAATCGATACGGACTTCAAATCGTATAGATTCGTAATGAGATATCATCTTTAATTTTCAAGCAAAAGGGGTTTTTAATAAAATGACCTACAGGTACGTCAAGCTTTAGGCTACAGATTTCTACGCCATTAAACTTAGGGGTAAATATTTTGCATAAAAAATCTAAAGTGGGAAAGAGACCATAAGTTGCTGCCAACAACAAGAAAGCAAGATTGCCAAGGTGTGTCATGTCATTTGCTATTGATAATTTGACAAATGTGAACAATAAAATAAAATTTTCATAATTTCATGAGCATGAAGCCGCACGGGAACAGCTAGTTGCTAATAAAGGTACACATCTTTTTATATCTTGGTAAAAAACAAACGGGCAACGGATTTCGTTAAAATAAACATCTGAATCAATATTAACAATTGCATCGCACTTTTGCGTTTTCGAAAACATTGTGAATTATCGACTTGTAACAAATAATACTATAAAATATATAACTTACTAAAAAAACTATACAAATATCAAATAAGACATTAACAGAGGTTTGCTAAATTTTCGCACATTCATTCGTATATCTATTCGCAAACACACGTTAATTTAAAACCGTTTAAAAATTGTTTTTCTGCTAGAAAATAAAATTTAAAAACCTAGGGGTCACCCGCGACTTTGTTAGCGTTGAATAAAGATGTTAAAAAGGTATACAGAAGCATAGTTGACTTAACTTTAGCCTTTCCCACAATCTCACTAACGCTATTTTTGACTAGTGCGTAAAATGATGAAAATTTTATTTCATTGTTTTACATTTGTCAAATTCTCAATTGCAAATGTCAAAATTACCGTTACCATAACCTTGCTTCCTTAATGTTGGCAGCTTGTAGTTTATAATTCCTTTCCTACATAAGAGTTTTCTTGCATTTTATTTACCAAGTTTAATTGCGTGATAATATATAACTTAAAGCGTATTTATAGGCCTTTTTATTAAAGAAAGAATTATGCAAAAATATGCTGTGATTGGTATTGAGCGTCGGTGGCTCAGTGGTTTAAGCACTTGACTTGTAATCTACAGGTCTTGAGTTCGAATCCCGCCGTACCAATGTGATTTTGGATTTCTCGAATTTTCATATGTACATAATTTACCCGACGTTCTCACGGTGAAGGAAAACATCGTGATGCCTGCAAAGATCGGCGAAGAAATTCAAAGATATGTGTGAAGTCAACCCGCAGTGCAGCGTGGTTGACTATGTCCTAGTCACCCTAACTAGGGTAGGCTCCGAGCCCCTCGGTGGGGACGTATAGTGAGCTGGTGGATGCTGTGATTGCTGACATCCTACGCCACGTAGTGTGTTTACCCTTTATCATATTAATACAGGTGTAGATAGTCTGTTTAGTTACTTTTGTTTTTAATTCCTAACGGACGGAGTCGCGTGCCACAAGTAATATAATCATTTTAATTAAATAAAAACAAACATATCTAGAGAACATCCACACGTTTAAGATAGCGTAAGATAAGTCGGAATATAAAATATTTATTATTTTAACTTAAAACGAAACTTCGTATGCGTTGAATGCATCTAATAAAAATCATATAAGATTACATAAGGGCCCTCACACACTATAAAAGCGATTTAATACGTCTAAGGCGTTTAAGATCTTTACAGTAAAAAGTAGCCTATATTATACCCGTCTATGTCAGTTACCCTTCAGTGTATCCCGTCAAAATCGGCCTAATTATCGGAGATTGCGCGGAATAAACGCAGCTTACGGACGGACAGACAGACAAAAAATTTTAAGTGCGATTTTACATTTTAAATATGGATTTTTTTCCTTTGATATTACAGACACTGCAATTTTCTCAAATGTATAGATTTAAAAGTATAAACTACTTATGCGTCGCTACAATGTATACTATTATAATAAAGCGTAAACACACACTTCGTTGTTGCCTAAGATGTCGGCAATTACAGTATATTTTTGAATATTTCTATTTTTAATAAAAAGCTCTACAATTACGTCACGCTTTAGGTTATATATATTCATGCCGTTAAACTTAGGGATAAATATTTTGGATAAAAATCCTAATATGGGAAAGAGACCATAAGTTGCTACCAACATCAAGGAAGCAAGGTTGCCATGTTTTGTCATGTCATGTCATTATGACATTTGCAATTGATAATTTGACAAATGTGAATAAAACAAAATTTTATATTTTTATGCGAATGAAATCGCATGGGAACAGCTAGTAGGGTATAAATATCGAAGACATTAAGAAAATGTTCGTGTATTTACTTTCGCTTTTAGTGTGTCTCAAGCCTTAGATGTTTATCGTAGTGAAAAATATCTTCCTTATCAGGCCTTTATCTTACCAACGCGTGAGATTGATGCAAGATAAGTTAAGAAAGTTTAAACGGTTCAAAAGATGTGTTTTATAAGAGACTGGAACGCAGTTTGTTAATGTTATCCAATATCGATATATTACAACTAGCTTTCGCCCGCGCCTACGCACGCGTGAAATTATAACTACGTCGTAGTCTTTGGCTCCAAAAATCAAACAAAAAAATGGGACCCACCTGCAAGCATTACCTTTCGGATAAAAAAAGAATTATCTAAATCGGTCCACTAGCGGCGGAGTTATACCGTAACACACATAAAAAAAAATGCAGACGAATTGAGTACCTCCTTTTGGGAAGTCGGTCAATAAAAACAAAAGTAAGTACGTGTTCCTGCAGACTATCCTCTACATATATGCCAAATTTCATACAGATGCGTTCAACAGTTAGGCTACAAACTCAACTAAACATCCATCTAAACTTTCGTTTTTATAATTAAGACTAGCTTACGCCCGCGACTCCGTCTTCGTGGTATTAAAAAAAACATAAGTGAGTAGCTTATGTGTTCTAGACTGTCCTCAATATCTATACCAAATTTTATCGAAATCCGTTCAGCCGTTTAGGCTACAAACTCTAACAAACATCCATCCATCCATCTAAGCTTTCGCATTTATAATATTAGTATGATTAATATGTAATCTAACTTCTAACTAATATTATAAATGCGAAAGTTTAGATGGATGGATGTTTGTTAGAGTTTGTAGCCTAAACGGCTGAACGGATCTCAATGAAATTTGGCATAGACGTAGAGCATAGTCTGAAAGAACAGATAGTCTACTAACTTTTGTTTATTTAATTCCACGCGGACGGAGTCGCGAGCGAAAGCTAGTATGTAATAAAATGAGCTTCCATAGTTGGATGAGGACGCTTATATTCACGATCTTTATTATTTTACGATTAGGTAGTACTTATTTGTTCTGTATCTAGTCTTTCTTTATATTAATATTATAAAGAGGAAAGATTTGTATTTTTGTATGTATTGAAATAACTCAAAAACTACTGGGTTTTAAAAATCCGTTCACCATTAGAAGGGTAATTTATCTGTGAGTAACATAAGCTATATATTTAAATTTCACGCAGGCGAAGTCGCGAGCAACAGCTAGTGTTTTATAAATGTATTTGCAATCTGTCCCTTCTTCCCATCACTACCTATCATCTACATCAGTACTTAGGCATGTTAGGTGTCTCGTTCTGGTGAACATAGTAACGCATTTTATCGATTAGAGATATTTTTTCCCCGTTTCCACGCAGACTCGGTGGTATAAAATTTTTTACGATCTCATTCCCCTTACGTCTCAACCCCCTTCGTCTACCGTCTGGAGGTAATTGAAGAAGGTAGGGGTTGGAAATATATACTAACTAGCTTTCGCCCGCGACTCCGTCTGCGTGTTTTTTTTTTAAATGAGTAGTCTATGTGTTCTTCCAGACCATCTTCTGCATCTATACCAATCATCGAAATCCGTTCAGCAGTTTAGGCTACAAACTCTAACAAAAATCAATCCATCCATCCATCCATCTAAACTTTCACATTTATTAAAACTAATATACTAATGTAATAGAGGAAATATTTGTATTTTTATATGTAACGAAAGTCAAAAACTATTCGATTGATTACAACTTTATTTTTCTAGTTACGTAGTTTTTTTTTTAATACCCCCGAGGGGGGCCTAAGCACCTGCTGCCTTTGCTGAAGCAGCAACCTTGGTATCTATTAACAACTATCTTTTTTTTTATTTTTTTTTTAATTATGCATGGTCCAAATTGTAGCTTATTATTTTTTTATTCAATGTTTCTCGAACATTGTAAAATACGCGTTACATAATAAACATATTACAGATTATTGCTAGCTTTAACCCGCGTCTTCTACACGGAAATAATAATCGTAATAAGCCTAAGATAACGTAGCTATTTATTGGTGTAAGAATTTTTAAAATCTGCCAAGTTTTAAGTTATTACAATACGTACAAAAAAATAAATCTGTCCTCTTTATAATATTAGTATAGATACAAGCTTTTTAATTAATATTTCAATATAAACTACTTTTATCTTTAATCTATGATATCCAAATTTTTCACACATATTTTATTCATTATTTAAATTATAAAATACTGGCTGTTCCCATGCGTCTTCATCCGCATGAAATTATGAAAATTTTATTACATTGTTTACATTTGTCAAATTATCAATTACAAATGTCAAAATGACACGATGACAACCTTGATTCTTTGATGTTGGCAGCAACTTATGGTCTCTTTCCTACATTAGGGTTTGTATCCAAAATATTTACCCCTTAAGTTTAATGGCGTTAAAACATATAGTTTAAAGCGTGACGTAAGTGTAGGGCTTCTTATTCAAAAATAATTATTAAAAAATATGCTGTAATTGCCGACATCTTAGGCAACAAAGAAGTGTGTGTATACGCTTTATTATAATAGTATAGATATGTTCTACTGTTACGCACAAGTTTTATGTGTATTCAGTTTTTAATTATAAAATAATATATCAACAACGCATCTGCGGATGTCAATAGACAACGATCGCTTCGCTATTTCGGCGAATTAAGACCACTTGCTTGTTTGATATTAAAATTTAAACAAAAAAACCCACCAGCAAGCACTACCTTTCAGATAAAAAATCAAAATCGATCTACCAGGGGCGGAGTTATGCCGTAACATATAATAAAACATGCAGACGAATCGAGTACATCCTTCTTTTGGGAAGTCTGTTAAAGAAACACTTAATTCTAAAAACATTAGGAAGAAAATGATAGAAAACGCGACCAAAAGCTTAGTTGGATTAACATTTTAACGGTTAAAGTTTTGGCAACGTGACGTTTCATAAGAATGAACACGTTTTTGAACTTCCTTAAACACGAGTTTCGAGAAATTTCATAAAGATCGAGTTTTGTAATACCCTAATCGAATAAACGTTACTAGCTGTTCCCATGCGGCTGCATCCGTATGAAATTATGAAATATTTTATTGTTTACATTTGTCAAATTATCAATAGTAAATGTCAAAATGACATGATGACAAACCATGGCAACTTTGCTTTCTTGATGTTGGCAGCTTGTAGTTTATGGACCCTTTCCCACATAAAGGTTTTTTTCTCTTTAGGTTACTAGCGTTAAAATATTTAGCCTAAAGCGTAACGTAAGTGTAGGGCTTTTTATTAATGAAATAGGAGGCCTAATTTAAGTCCCTTTCTCTTTACCACCCTTTTCTTATAAGGAGAGGTTGGGAAGGGGAAGTGGATTTGACGGTGGAGGAGATGCATAGAAAGGGAAAATATGTTCTTTATGTGCGTCTCGTCCTCCGTCGTATAAGGGTAGGCAACGCATCTGCAATTGCGGATGTCTATGGGCAGCTGTCGCTTCGCCATTTTGGCGGCGCGCCGCTTGCTCGTTTGCCACCTTATGCTATATAAAAAAAAAATGAAAGAATTATACAAAAATATGTTGTGATTGCTGACATCCTACACCACAAAGTAGTGTGTGTTTACGCTTTATTATATTAGTATAGATTTCTTTACAATATTGGAACCAGTTTTTAAAGCAGTGAAACGTCAAATAAGATTAACTTGTAGTTTTATATTTTGGATCTGTTTATTAACGTGTATAGACCGACAAAGTCATTTGACCCGGTGGGCATGTCAAACTAAATTATGACTGCTCACTAGCGCCCTGTCAATGTCAAAATTGTCACAAGAACCTTGTACTGTGGATATCGACATATTTTATCTATCTATACTAATATTATATAGATTTGTATTTCTGGATTTCTGGATGATGGAGAAAGGACCGTATCGTATAATAAAGCGTAAACACACACTTCTTTGTTACCTAAGATGTCGGCAATTACAGCATATTTTCGAATAATTATTTTTTTAATAAAAAGCCCTACACTTACGTCACGCAACTGGCTATATATTTTAACTCCGTTAAACATAGGGGTAAATATTTTGGATAAAAAGCCTAATGTGGGAAAGAGACCATAAGTTGCTGCCAACATCAAGGAAGCAAGGTTTGCAATGGTTTGACATTATGTCATGTTATTTTGACATTTGCAATTGATAATTTGACAAATGTGAACAAGGGAAGCACTTGACACTGGCCCAATTCGCTGAGGGAGAGCCATAAACAAGAAATAGAAACAGAAATGCATGGGAACAGCTAGTTAATATTATAAATGAGAAGGTTTAGATGGATGGTTGTTAGAGTTATCCTAAACCGCTTAACGGATCTCGATATTTGTCAAAGATGTAGAGGATAGTCTGGAACACATAGGCTACTTTCGCTTGTTTTATTTTTAATTTCACGCTGACGGAATCGCGGACAAAAGCTAGTATCTATACGAATATTATAAAGAGGAAAGAATTGTATTTTTTGTATTTTTGTATGTATTGCTATATCAAAAACTACTAGGCTGATTTTAAAAATTCGTTCACTGTTAGAAAGGTTTGCGAGTATTATATGTATTTCTTAATTTCACGCAGGCGAAGTCGCGAGCAACAGCTAGTATAATAAACGGGATGTTTAAAGTAAGAAAATGGGTAAGATAGAAAATATATGAAACGTATTCTTTGCCACCCAGACGAAGTTGGGACGGATCACTAGTCAATGTACAAAGCATTTACGATTTGTTGACTAATTTTCAGCACAGAAGCAACTAATCATACATTTATTATGAAAATAAGTTTCGATATTAAATCGTAATAAAGATTATTATCGTATATTTTTATTAAGATGAAGTTCTAATAAATTCAACATTAAAAATTTAGACATAAAATTACTATTAAGATAAGATTAATTCAAAGAAATACGATAACGCCGGATTTTTTTTATAATAATAAAATCCACTAATCTGATAATTTCAAGTTATTGGAAGGCTTTTTAAGATTATTCAAACACTAGTATGTGACCTTTGACTATAGAGGACCGGACTAGGCAAGCTAAATACATTCTAACATTCGTGGAGGTCAGAGCGGGCGCACACCTTTGACTAAACTATCGGACAACTATTGTTTCGCAGCCAATTCAATTGTTTAGTTGCACAACTAAAACGCACTAGTAACTTAGCTCGAGGGCTACCTTAGGAGCCTCGGCAGGAGCCGTTACTTCGTTATTATTACCGGTTTGGGAAGCCACCGAGCTCTTAGATCGCTTCGGTGGACGCTCCATGGAGTGACTAGGCTCAACGGCCCCCGAGAGGGGACCTCGGCTTGGGCTGTCACTCAATACGCATTTAGCTTCAAGGGCGCCCGAGAAGGCCGAACCTCGACTTGATCGGTTGTTGCTATCTGAAATCTGAGTCTTCTTTACAGTTCACTTTCTACGTATCACTCCCCGAGTTACGACTGACTCTCCTTATATACCACGAACTTCGATCTTCTTTTCGTTATTCACTTGTCATTTTATTCCAGAACTTTCTCGATAGTCCGAATTACAAAAATTTCATAATGGAACATTCTCGAAGCCGTTTCGAATATTCGAGACATCGGGTCATTTTCGGCGTTCGCGGCGATCGAACATTCTGGAAAGGTCGATTATTCTTCGATTATGTTTTTTTGCTACTCATCAACGACTGTTTGTTTTAAAGAACACCAACAGATTCCCTCACTGTACTCATTAAATTCGGGAACCGAACTTAAGCAGTGACTCCGATCAAGCGCTTATCTGTGCCACTGATGTTTTTAAAAAGAAGCAAAACTTAAAAACACGTAATTTTTATTTTATAAAGATTTAATTTAATCTATTTAACTCTTGTTATCTTTTTGTGCTACCTTCGGTCAAGCTATCAATATAATTTATCTTAAATTAGGTTAATACATATGTAAATAAAGCCTTCTAGGGATGGGCGTAGATACAACCTACAGTATTGTTGAATCAATCGTTGATCACCCTTCAACTGTTTGATCGGTAACCGATTTTCGTTCAACTGGTTGAACAACGAAAATTTCAACTCATGTTTCCCTTTGAACACTAGTCTACGGGTGTTTCTTTATTGTATTATATACTAAATGTTCCCATGCGGCTTAATTTGTGTGAATTTGAAAAAAAAAATGTTTTATTTGTTTACATTTGTCAAATTCTCAATTGCAAATGTCAAAATGACATGACAAATCTTGGCAATCTTGCTTTCTTGATGTTGGCAGCAACTTATGGTTTCTTTCCCACATTAGGGTTTTTATCCAAAATATTTACCCCCTAAGTTTAATGGTGTGAAAATATGTAGTCTAAAGCGTGTCGTTAGTGTAGGGATTTTTATTAAACAAAGAGTTATTCAAAAATATACTGTGATTGCAGACATCTTAGGCAACAAAAAAGTGTGTGTTTACGCTTTATTATAATAGTATAGATGACTTAAAAAATTCAGTAGCCTTTGTGTTCTTCCAGTATCATCTATATCTGTGCCAAATTTAAGCGAGATCCTTTGATCTATAAAAACTTTCGCATTTATATTTTTTTTAGATTAATTAGTTTCTAAATCCAACTAGTATATAGATTACTTGAAAAAATCGGTTTCGTTTCGTTAATGCCAAAACTGTCAACGACCCATCCCTAGTCTTCAGACTTGGTTATTCTTCAAATAAAATGTATTACTTTATTATTTAACTAGATGTTGCCCTCAACTATGTCCGTGTGGTATTAAAAATAATAAAACATACAGGCTATATTAATTACAGATAAATTTTAAAACGGCCCAGTAGTTTTTGAGTTATTATAATATACAAAAATATAAATCTTTTCACTTTATAATATTAGGATAGACTAGCGTTGCTCGCGACTTCGTCCCGCATGAAATTAGAAATGTAACAAAAATTATAACCTATGCTACTTACAGATAAATTACCTTTCTAATGGTGAAAGAATTTTTGAAATCGTCCCAGTAGTTTTTGAGTTATTTCAATACATACAAAAATATCTTTCCTCTTTATAATATTAGTATAGATATATATGTATCTTCGTGGATGGGCCCTGTATCATTTTTATTTCGACTTTATTCAATGCCTAACACAAGTGGGTAGAACTGGTTAGATAGCGTTTCAATTTAAATAATGTTGAAGTAAAATTCAATCAATTTGTCAAAGATATTATTGCTGGTAACACTGGCTCTTTATTGACAGCTGACAGTTTTTTTTTAATTATTCAAGCCTGAATATCTTTTAATCTGTGCATAGATAATTTCGGACGGGCCGTCGGATTTCCTATTTCGATCATAAATCGTTCAAATTACGCCTCTGTTGAAATTATCTAAAATAGATAAAATACGATTCTATCAAGCTATCAGCGGGTTACCGTTTTTTAATACTAGACTAACCACTTCTTTGTTTCCAAAGAATTTTGACTTATATTACATTAGATTTACTAAATAAAAAACAAACAATTCTTTTCGCTTTACTCAATTTATTTATTCTTTAGAATGATTTATCACTATCTGTTGCCCGCGACATCGCCTGCGTGGGATTAAAAAAACAATGAAAAACATATCCTAGGTTACTCAGTGATAACGTAGTTTTTTAATGGTGAAAGAATTTTTGAAATCGACCTAGTAGTTTTTGAGGTATTTCAATACATACAAAAATACAAATCCTTCCTCTTTATAATATTAGTATATGTAGATATCGGATTTATTTAAAGGGAAAACGTTGCGTTTAAATCTGAATTTTTGTCCCAAAATGTATACGGAAACCATACAAGTGATAATTTAAAAAATAAGATACGTAGGTAACGAAATAAAGTCAATCCTTTTTTATGGGAACAGGAACGTACCGCAGAAAATCCGAGATGAACATCCCAATACCTGAAGAACTGAAGGTGCGTCAGTTTTTTCTTCAATGTCTACCCTCTCCCTCCACATTCATACACAGTTCTCCGTCATCATCTCCCCTGCCTTATCCTACTCCCGTAGGGTTGGTGCACCGAGTTTTCGTCCTCCAAATAACTCCATTATCCGTCATCTCAGTTATCACTCCCTTCTTGATCATGTCACCTTTCACGCAATCCATTCATCTCTTTCTAGGTATACCTCTACCTGTGTACCTCCACATTCATAACTAACGTCCTTCTTGTTACATGCGATTCATCCCTTCTCATAACATGCCCATACCACTCTAACCATTACTCCTTATTTTCTCAACCACTGGGACTACTCTCAAACTTCCTCTAATATACTCATTTCGTATCTTATCCAACAGTGTTACCCCACACGTCCATCTTAACATTCACATTTCCGCCACATGTATTCTCCTTTCATCCGTCCCTTTTACTGCTCAACATTTAGATCCATACATCATGACAGGTCTTACAACGGTTTTGTAAATTTTCCCCTTTATTTTATGGGGAATATGCGGGTCGCATATTACATACACAGTACCTCTTGTCATATACAATTTTACCTACTGATAAAATATGTAAATTCTACTATTTTTCTTGTTAATTTGCGCACTAGCGGAACTTTCAGACTTCCCCTATCCAGTTTAACTTTGTCGGTCTAAATGCCGAGTTGAGAGTTTAAAAACACAAAAGTATTAATATAAAGAAACCAATTTATACGCTCCCGCCCATATTTTTTTTATTCTTTGTTAATATTTTCTGCTAAAATCGAGCTACAAATACGCGTAAAATAAACTACTAACGCCATCTATAACCGATTCATACTCAACTATGTCACTATGACATTTGACAAATTTGTTTTAATTCCAAGAATATACAATAGATGTCACTATTCTAAATATGTTTTACGGATTTTAATTTCAGTGTTGTTAACATCAATTAAGAATCGATTTGGATTTCAGATAAATCATAATCGAATTCAGTTTTTGTAACATCCTTAGTGTAAAAAATGGTTCACTGAAGCCAGATCGTAACTTTTATCTCAAGCTTTTGTAGTGGATAGAAAAAAAGCAACTTATGTCTTCGTTTACATAGAACTTAAAATAAAATTTTAAATCCAAAGAGATTAATGGTTTACTAATATTTACTAAAGGAAGAGGAAGGCCGAAGAAAGTATGGATTGTGTGAAAGAGGATATGCTTAAGAAAGGAGTGGTTTCAGATATGACAGCTGATAGAGATGTATGGAAGGCCAGCACATACTGTGCCGACCCTCCATAAGGGATAAGGGCAAGTGGATGGTTTACTAATATTTTTTCTACAAATAAAAACACATTTAGAACATTTCATTTATTTCACATTACTTACAACTATATTTAAATAGATGCATTTAACCAAGGAATGTAGTTTTTACGAATTCAACACTTTAAAAAAACGTAAAATAATTAATTGTGCACTTTTAATTAAAAATATAGTCAAATTAAAATGTGAAAAAGTTACTTCTATTCTATTTCTTGTTTATGGCCCGCCCTCAGCGAAGTGGCCAGTGTCAAGTGTTTGTGGTTTTATTCTAATTTGGGAGAAACTGGCAACAAAACTCTACTTGTGGAGAAGGGTGTACAAGCGGTCTAAAAACAGTAACTTATTACCGTTAATATTTTGAAATTTACAGTAAATGTCAATTGAGGTAGTTTTTTTTTTTATTAAATTTCTTAAAGAACAACAAAGATATAACATTTTAATACTCAATATAATAATGAATTAACTTCAAATACTATTTACACAATATTAGACAAACATCGATAATTACGATCTTTCAAATGCGTGAAACACAAGAATTTTGTAATAAACTAGCTGTTGCCCGTGACCTCGTTCACGCAACATTAAAACAGTAGTCTATACTATGCCCATATGTCAGCTATCCTTCAGTGAAAGTCCTGTTTCAGAACGCGACTTACAGACAGACAAAAAAATTTAAAATGCGATTCTCGTTATCAGCAACGCAAATACATCTTCCCGAAATCTGGAATTTTTCTTTTGATGTTACAAACAGACACTCCAATTTTATTATATGTACTAACTGTTCCCGTGCGATTTCATCCGCATATAGTTATGAAAATTTTATTTTATTGTTTACATTTGTCAAATTATCAATTGCAAATGTCAAAATGACATAACATGACAAACTTAGCAATCTTGCTTCCTTGATGTTGGCAGCAACTTATGGTCTCTTTCCCACATTAGGGTTTTTATGCAAAATAATTACCCCCTACGTTTAATAGCGTGAAAATATATAGCCTATAGCGTAGCATAAGTGTAGGGCTTTTTATTAAAAAATATGCTGTGATTGCTGACATCTTAGGCAACAAAGTGTGTGTTTACGCTTTATTATAATAGTATAGATATAAATTATTCATATCCGTCTACATTCTGATGTTGTCTTTTTATATGATTTTTTAAATTAACATTCTGTGTAAAAGAAGCACTACATAATGTACATTTATATTTCTTCTCCGTGTTATGTGACTGCATGTGAACCTTAAGCCCTCTGAGCCGTGGGTAACTTTTCCCACAATATTCACAGCGGAAGTTTCTCTCCCCGCTATGTGTTGACATATGTTCTTTCAACCTCGAAGGTAAATAAAACCTTTTATCACATAAATCACATTGGTGTTTGTATATTTTTAAATGGAATCTTCTATTGTGTTCTCTTAATGATTTCCTACTGTCATATGAGCGGTCACATTCCTCGCATTGGTAACATCTTTCTTCCCCATGTTCATCTATCATATGTCGATATCTCAATATATATGAGAAGAAAACCTCATCACATTTATTACAAGGATATACAGGTTCTTTTGTATGTATTTTAGCTATATGTAGATATCTATTCCGTTTGGATTTAAACATTTTACCGCACTCATTACATGGATGATTCTCGTTGATGTTTTTATGTGTTTTTTGATGGAGTAAAAGCATTCTCTCTTGGAAATAATGTGCACCGCAAATGTCACAAATACAAGTACCGAAATGTAGGGCCATGTGTTTTTTTAAAGCGTGGAAAAATGTAAAGGAATTGTCACATTCCGTACAAGTTAATCTGCCATTAGTGAGGCGGAATTTTAAAAATTCATTATCCACTGGATATAGGACTATCTGATGGATAGTAGTGATGTGACGTTTTAATTCATCGATATTATCGATATTTTGTGTACAAAGTCTACAATCGATTCTTAGTATATCGATTTGTAGTTGTTTTTTATGTGTGATTTCCTTATATTTCTGTGGATCGTGGGTTATTGTGTGTTCTCTAAGTTTATTGGGGTCTGTGAACTGTTTTCTGCAGTAAATACAATAATAATCACTGAAAGAAGTATCAAATGGACAAACGTAAGAGTTCTCTACAATAGATATTGCGTTGTGATGTGCCATTGTCTCATTATTATTGATATTCTTTGCTTTTGAGTTTCCTTTTTGTTCTGGTATATCTGGAAATTATAAAAGACATTTAAATATAAATTACTAGCTGTTGCCCGCGACTTCATCCGCGTGGTTATAGAAAACATACGAACTATGTAAATAACAGAAAGCTACGTATCCCTCGGGAACTGAAAATTTCTCGGGGATGAACCTTATCCAATGTGTACTCCAGACTTTGTTTTATATCTGTGACAAATTTCAATAAGATATGTTGAACCGTTACAGAATGATCGAGTAAACATTAAAAAACTAAATTAATCAATCCCACGGGAACCGTTACTATTCCCGGGATAAAAAGTAGCCTATGTGTTCTTCCAGACTATGCTCTAAACCTGTGCCAAATTTCATAGAGATCCGTTCAGCCGTTTAGGCTACAAAATCTAACAAACATCCATCCATCATAACTTTCGCATTTATAATATTTATATGATATATGATAGAGGACACAACAAATATTTTAAATGTAATTCTTAAATGTTACTGATTTTAATTAAAAAAACAAACATAAAAATTACAAAAAGTTCTAATTTCAAGAATATGGCATGTGTGACAAGACTTTATATATTTTTGAGTTTTTCATTTATTTATTACTAGCTTCATGTAGCATTAAAAAAATAATGCAGTCTATGTGTTCCACACTATCCTCTACATCTATGACCATCGAGATTTATTCAACATTATTGACAGAAACTAACAAACATCCATCTAATCTTTCGCATTTATATATATTTTTTTATATAAGATGGCAAACTCGCAAGCGGCCTGAATCCACCGAAATGGAAAGCGACCACTGCACATAAACATCCACAATTGCAGCGTTGCCTACCCTTCATTGACAGAGGAGACACACATAAAGACATTTTCCCTTCCTGTGAGTCTCCTCCACTGTCAAATCCACTTTTCCTTCCCATCCTTACATTAGTAAGATTATAAATAAAGCCTTGTATCTCACCTGCATTTTCTAATTTCTTCATCTTTGTGGTAATATTTTGCATTCTCTTCAACAGAAGGCTTGTCTCGTCGACTTTTTTCCTTCTGCGCTTCAACATTTTATTCTTTTTAACTGAACTCCTTGTTATTCTCGGTATTACTTCTGGATCGTAATCAGAGTCTGGAATATTAAAAATAAATTAAAAAACATAACATAACCTTTCGGGTTCATAAACTTGCCCTTATCCCTTACGGAGGGTCGGCACAGTATGTGCTCTTCCATACATTCATATCTGTATCCACTCATTTCTTAAGCATATCCTCTTTCACACAATCCATACTTTCTTCGGTCTTTCTCTTCCTTTGTAGCCATCCACATTCATTCTTAACACTTTCTGGTTTATGTCCCCATCATTTCGTCACATAACATGTCCATAACAAACTACAAATCTTACTTCTTACTAATATTATAAATACGAAAGTTTAGATGGATGGATGGATAGATGGATGAATGGATGTTTGTTAGCGTTTGTAGCCAACACGGCTAAACGGATCACCACGAAATTTGGCACAGCTTTAGAGCATAGTCTAGAAGAACACATAGGCTACTTTTTATTCCGGGAATAGTTACGGTTCCCGTGGGATTCATTACTTAGTTTTTTAATGTTTACTCGATCATTCTGCAACGGTTCAACATATCTTATTGAAATTTGGCACAGATACAAAACAAAGTCTGGAGTACATGGGATAAGGTTCTATGTCCGGTTCCCGAGGGATACGTAGCGTTTTCGTTATTTATTTAGTTCGTATGTTTTCTAATACCACGCGAACGAAGTCGCGGGCAACAGCTAGTAATGTTTAATTGAATTAGGTAAAAAATATGATTATAGAAGTGATAATCTACTTGACTGAATCAATAGATAGCAAAACATTTTTTTTTAAACTCACTAATTTCCTCACTGTTGTGATAATTGTTTAAATCTTCACCTTCATCCAACTTCTCTTTCTTCACATCGAGTTTCAAACCTTCTTTGGTCTCTCCATCTAAAAAAAATATTTAAAATCACCTAAACTTCATAAATAGTCTATGTAACCTAAAATACTATGTTCTACATCACACCTTTTTTTTTATAACATAAGGTGGCAAACGAGCAAAGCGGCCACCTGCCCATAGACATCCGAAATTCCAGATGCGTTGCCTACCCTTATCCAACAGAGGAGACGCACATGAAGAGAATATCTCCCCTTCCTATGTATCTCCTCCTCCGTCAAATCCACTTCCCCTTCCCATCCTCTCCTTATAAGAAAAGGGTGGTAGAGAGAAAGGGACTTAAATTAGGCATCCAGCACCACACTCATCAGACGAAACACGGAATTGCTTACATTTCACGCCTGTCTTCTGTGTGGTCGTGGTATTATACCGGGCGTGCTGGCCTATTAGTGCTAAGATGTTAAAGCGGGCACTACCACTGATAAATCACCATCATCACCAGCTCACTATATATCCCTAGTGAGGGGCTGGGATCCTACCCTAAGGGTGACTAGGCCATAGTCAACCACACTGCACTGCAGGTTGACTTCTCACATATCTTTGAATTTCTTTGCCAATATGTGCATCATGATGTTGTGTTTCACCGTAAAAATGTCAGGTATTATGTACAGATGAAAAATATAAAACCACATTGGTATAGCGGGATTCGAACCCAAGACCTGTAGATTACAAATCAAGTGCTTAAATCACTGAGCTTTGGCTTCATCTATTACAAATTTCTTTGACATGTATTAAAACTTTTGCAAGGTAAGAAACATCCATCCATACTAACTTTTGCATTGATTATGACAATAGGGAGGGAAAATCAACTTGCCCTTGTCCCTACTGAGGGTAGACACAGTATGTACTTTTCATACATCTCTAACTGTCATATCTGAATTCACTCCCATATCTTCCACATCCATACTTTCTTCGGTCTTCCTCTACCTATATTGCCAACATTCAATATTAATCTCTTGTCTATGGAAAAGAGGATTACATAAATACTATTTACCATTATCTAAATGTATCTTAGCAGTGAGTAGAAGCTCTTCACAGCGCAGAACTTGTTGCCGGAATGCACAAGCTTCTCGCAGGCGGCTAACACAAGTTGCACATATCAAACGTTCCATAGATGCTCCTTCTAAGTGTGATAACTAAAAAACATTGAGATTTCTTACTACTCTAACCTTGGTTATTATAACCTGGATCTCGTTAGCAACAGTATGAATTTTGCTAGGCTATGGGAGTTTGCACATCATTGGCATAAGCAAAGATATAGACCAGAGAAGGGCGCTGGTGTGGTTGTCCACGGCGAACATATTCGTGCCCATTGTGTCGTCACACCCAAATAAATAGACAATATAATTTGTAGGGAATCAAGAAGGTGCATGCGGTCAAACCGTGTGCGCCCGCCCGCTATTCGGCCCGTGTGACCTGAGGGTCGGTGGGGCCATGGCTGGTGGTGCATTAAAAAAAATGTAACTTTGGTTGCTATTATTAGTGTAAATCTTATCTCTATCTACTTGTGGTATAGGTATTGTGCAGAATATTGGTTTGACAGGACAAGCACAAGTCTCAAGTTTATTTAAAACCGACAAAGGATCTAACAAAAAATTAACTTATGTTAAAATTTTAAGATTAAACGTCTGCCAGGGTTGAAGTGTTTTTTTGATTTAATATTTCGTTATAAATGTGTGAAAACATTACGTATTCAAACTTAACATATCTTTTAATGTAATTTAGATTATATATTTGATTAAAAATAGAAGATTTCCTTTACCAAAAGACCGAAACAATCCACAAACATATCGGAATAGATTTCTTTTTGCCCCTGCCATTCATATTCAACGTTAATTATTCGACATTTCTTTAAAGAGCCACAACATCGACATACGCCGGGATCTATAATTGGTCCTTTTCTGTTATTCGCACTCATATTTTAAATAATTCTTATATAAATATAAAACTTTTGATATGAATTCGTGTTTTGATTATAATTATATTGACATTTATCATTGACACCCACAAATTACAGATACGTAGCAAGCAGTGTTGCCAATGAAAATTTTTACTTGGCCGTGTACATCGTGTTTGTATAGAAAAAGTAATCGATGGGCCGTAGCCATAAGCAGTAAGCACCTATTCTAATGTTTTTAACTGTGTTAAAATTGACCCTCTATATTTTATAAAATCGTATATAATTTATTTGAATTTCATTATTCCCGATGACTTGTTGTTAATCAACATTTTTTATTTTTCATTCAAAGGCTATTTCAAAATTAATTTACTAAAAAAAAACGATGAATTATTGTAGATTTTGCTACAGCTTTAGGATTGCGGCAAGATTTCTTGTAAAATCTTACACTTTCCAAAAGATCTTTTTCTAAGTTTCAGGGTCTAATATGTTTTGCCATTAACATAGGATAAATTAAATGCATTTTTTTTACTTTTCTTTATTCACTGTTTTTTTAAATAAATATACACAATTTTTATGCTAACTTTTTCATTACAGTCTGTTACTTTGCGAGCTTATTTGTACTTCTTTTGAGGATAAAATGATTATTTCTTATAGAAGTGATAATATATTAGTAGATTTTTGTAATTTACTAATATATAGCTCTGGTTTACAGTGGTAGTGCCCGCTTTAACATCTTAGCACAAATAGGCCGACACACCCCCAGTAATACCACAACCACACAGGAGACAGGCGTGAAATGGAAACAATTTCGAGTTTCGTCTGATGAGTGTGGTCCTGGAGGCCTAATTCAAGTCCTTTTCTCTTTGCCACCCTTTTCTTATAAGGAGGGGAAGGGAAGGGGAAGTGGATTTGATGGAGGAGATACATAAGAAGGGGAAATATCCTCTTTATGTGCGTCTCCTCCTCTGTCGGATAAGAGTAGGCAACGCATCTGCAATTGCCGATGTTTATGGGCAGCGGCCGCTTCGCCATTTTGGCGGATTCAGGTGGCCGCTTGCTCATTTGCCAACATGTATTATTAAAAAAATATTTAGCTCTAAGCTTGTGCTAGGATATGGTTCAGAATAGTCAAATGGCGAAATCAGAACTGTCGACCACGTAAAGAATTTATCTTTTATTAATTAAAACTGGATTCCATTTCATATCCTTGATGGTGACTCTTCAAATGATTTTTAAGGCTGGCATTTTGTGTGAAAGTTGAATTGCATATATCACATTTGTACCGTCTATCATTAGTATGCGAACGCAAATGTTCCTGCAACGATTTTAATCTTGGGTAACCTTTGTCACAGAATTCACAACGAAAATTCCTCTCTCCGGTGTGTGTTGCCATATGCTCTTTCAATCTCGATGGTAAATAAAATCTCTGGTCACACAAATCACATTGATGTCTATACACTTTTAAATGTATTCTTCGATTATGTTCCATTAATGTTTTCCTTCTATTGTATACTTTGTCACATAATTTGCAGGGAAATGTTCTCTTATCACCGTGTACTTCAATTAAATGTTTATTTCTTAATGCATGTGAAAGAAAAGCCGCGTCACATTTGTAGCAATTAACTGTTGGTTTTTTCTCATGTACTGTCGCTACATGTAGATATCTGCTATATTTAGATTTAAGATTCTTACCGCAAATCTCACAAGGAAAGCACATGTCTATTTTATAATGAGTCTTTATATGTGTTCTTAAAGAAGCCTGTTCTAGAAAACAAGCACCGCAAATATCACAAATAAATTTACCAAAATGTTCAGCCATGTGTTTCTTTAACGAATCAAAATATGGAAAACTGCTTTTACATTCTGTGCAAGTTAAATTATTTAACGTCAAACGGAATTTTAAAAACTCATTTGTGATTGGATGCAACTTCAAACCATGGATAATAGTGAGGTGTTTTTTTAACGTTTCCAGATTATCGATTTTTTCTTGACATAATCGACAATCGATTCTTGTAATATCGATTTTCGGTATCTTTTTATGTTCCATCATGCTTTCGAACATTGTTTTTGGTTCGTGTGTCATTGTGTGTTCGCGTAATTCATTGGGATTTGTAAATTGGTCCTTGCAATAATAACAATAATAATTACTAACTTTGTTGTGGAACGGACAGACATAAGAATTATGAACTATAGTCACTGTGTTAGTATAAGCCATTTCTTCACGGTTAAAGGTTTTTTTCATCTTCCCTGGTATTAATTTATTTCTTTCCTGTATTTCTGAAAAATTTAAATACATATATCAAAACATAGGTAACATCATTAGTTCTTACTAAGGGCTTGTCCCACTACTGATAGAGGCTCAGATGTTTTTTTATAATGTAAGGTAGCAAACGAGCAAGAGGCCACCTGAGTCCATCGACATGGAAAGTGACCGCTGTCCATAGACATCTGCAATTGCAGATGCGTTGCCTACCCTTAACTGACAGAGGAGGAGACGCACATAAAGAGGAAATTTCCCCTTCCTATGCTTCTCCTCCATTGTCAAATCCACTTTTCCTTACCATCCTTTCCTCTAAGGGTGGAAAGGGAAAGGGACTAACATTATTATTAAAAGATAGGTTAGAAATGACGTCACTGTCAGATAAGGGAATAAAACCCGATATTTCCATCACATATTTTACATGTAAGACTGTTACCAAACAATTTACAATTTGGTGGGACAGGCTCTTAATATAATAAAGAGTAAATACACACTTCTTTGTTATATAGAATGTAAGCAATCACAGCACATTTTTGAATAATTATTTTTAAATCAAATACTCTACACTTTCAAAATGCTAAGGCTAAATATACGCTATTAAACTTCGGAAGTTAACAAATCGAACAAACCTACATGTGAGAAAGGGACCATAAACTACAAGCTGACATCATGAAAGCAAGGTTGCCATAGTAACGGTAATTATTACCCAATGTAAAAGGCCTCCGATATCATTTGTGTATTTAATTTTTGCAATTGAAAATTTTACAAATGTAAACAATAAAATAAGGTTTTCATGGTTTATGTGGACAAAGCCGCAATAAAACAGCTAGTATTATCTAAAAGTGGTGTCAATACCTGTATCATCTTGTAAATCATCCATATTAACTCTCTTTCTGCTTAAACTGTTAACCTCACTTTTCATTGTATCAGACTTTACATGTGTTGTACGAACAGATCTGCGTCTTGCAACTGTAACGGTCGCTTTCTTCGCCTTGATTAGATTTACTAATGGTTTTTCATCTGAAATTGTTAATATTTATTACTATAAATAACACCTGAATCCACCTGACTCCACTGCCTGATGCCACCTGAATCCACTGAAATGGAAAGCAACCGCTGCTTATAGACATCCGCAATTGCAGATGCATTGTCTACCCTTCATTGACGGAGAAGACGCACATAAAGAGGACATTTCAGCTTTCTATGCGTCTTTGCACTTTTCTTCCCCATCCTTTCCTCTTAAGGGTGGAAAGGGAAAGGAGCTAAAATTAGGCCTATGGCACCACACTCATCAGACTGCACGCGAAATTACTTCCACTTCACGCCTGTTTTCTGTGTGGTTGTGGTATTATACCAAGCGAGCCAGCCCATTCGTGTCAAGATGATAAAGCGGGCTCTACCACTGACTTCCTGCACTGAATGTATTAACTAACATAAATAAAATTATTCATACCTTGGTCAACATCCTCTGCCTCATCCATTTGACTATCAGCCTCCATTATTTCTAATGGTTCGGTTTTAAACTCCATTGGGTATTGTGAATCTAAAAATAACATCTTACTAATATGAATGTAAATGTTTAGATGAATTTTAGAGTTTTTATCCTAAACTGCTGAACAGATCTTGATGATGGCATAGGTGTAGGTAGTCTGGAAGAACACATAGGCTACTTACTTTTGTCTTTTTAAATTTTATGTTAATGGATTTACGGGAGAAAGCTAGTCAACAATAATAAAAAAAACAGTTTGTTATGTAAGATGTCAGAAATCACAGCATATTTTTGAATAATACATTTCTTTAAAAAGCCCTACACTTACTCAGTCTATGGGCTAGACATTTTCAAACCATTATATTTAAGTAACTATACATTATTTTATTGTTTATGTTTGTCCAATTCTGAATTGCAAATATTACAATTACCATTGCCATAATAACCTCGCTACCTTAATGTTGGAAGCTTGTAGTTTATTGTCCTCTTCCCACATGAAGGTTTTTTTCCAATTTATTTACTCCCTAAGTTTAATAGTGTGAAACTGTATGACTCAAAGTGTGTTTTAAGTAAGGAAGGGCATTTAATTAAAGAAAGAATTATTCAAAAACATGCTGTGATTGCTGACATCCAAGACCACAAAGTAGTGAGTGTTTATGCTGTATTATATTAGTATATAAGTATAGATGTACTGTTTGAAATAACTGTTTCTCACCATCTTTATTTCCCTCAAGCTTGGCCTTCATAAACACCTCTTCTGACTGCAGAACTTGCCGCCTAAAGGCACATGCTTCACGTAACCTGCACACACAGGTTGCACAGATTCCGATCTCCTTATTATCACCATCTAGGTGTGACAGCTGAAAATACATACATGTTAGTCTTGGGTAGTACACGTACGATGTACTAAAAAATAATGTTACTCAGCACTGTACTAAAAGTAACGTTACCAAACGGCTTCTGTTAATCGGACATTTAGTACCTTTAGTACAGTACTACATGATAGCGGTGTTCCCTTTTTCGTTATTTGATTTAATTGAAGCATCCACCTTTGGTAATAAGAATCAAAAGTGGATAAAGTAATTTATAACTTAAATTTATTTTCGCTAATAACATATGTTTGACACTGCTTAAATTTTGATGTGTAGTAATCTATAACCCTTGTTATATTCTATTCATGTTATTGTGTTCTCACAAATCTGAAGTACTAAAGGTACTAAAAGTGTGTACAGTGCGTTTTCCAAATTGTACTAGTACGGTGCGCACTTGCGGATGTCCGATTAAGCCCAAGACTAATACAAGACTATACAAGATAAAGTATGGAATGTGTGAAAGATACGTATTGGAGTGAATTATATGACAGCTGATATGAGTACATACTGGTAGGAAAAACGAGAAAATAGCAGGCTGGTGATAACTGAAAGTAAAAAAAATAACTCACAAGTAATCCAAAGCAATCCATAAGCATATCTGAATACACTTCTTTATTTCCCATCCATTCGTATTCCGCCGACAGGATTCGGCATTTTTTTATTGAACGACAACATCGACATAATGCTGGATCGATAATCGGTCCTTTTTTATTCTTAGTATTGATCGTTACTGCCATTTTAATCTAATTTATAGCTTTTAATATTCAATTTATATTACAATTAAAATCATAATATAAGTGACATTTCAATATCCACAAAACAATCATAGACAATAGTTTAAATCCAGGCACAGATCCAAAAAAATTACCATCGACAATTCTAAGACAGATGAGGATGATCATATTTATTACGCTAATCGATTTTATATCGATTTTGATTTGATTGAAATATCTTACAGTACGAAAGGATTTTGAGACTTTATTAAATTTGACAGAGAGGCCATAAACCTGCCGTTAGATATCCTCGTCATCATCTCCCTTAACTCATCATACTCCTGTAGGTTCAGCGCGCCGACTGCATATCCTTGTGTAATGTAAATTTTTTATAGGTATAGATAAAGTAACTTGTTGAACAATTTTATTTATAATTCAGTAATTGGCGAAGCAACATCAGCAATTGTAGATGCGTTGCCTACCCTTTATCGACGGAAGAGGAGACGGATAAAGGGGATACCCCCTTCTTATGTGTCTCCTCCACCGCCAAATCCATTTTCTAACTAAGCAATAAACTAAAGTTTTTTACAATTTCATGAGGGTAAAGCCACTCGGGAACAGCTAGTTTTATATAGAATGCTTCATCTTTATGTGATGTCTCAGACTTCCTTCTTGTGTGAACGATTTATTACATACATCACAAATATGTGGCCTAACATTTAAATGTACCCTAATATGCAGACGTAGGCCTATCTCAGTTCTCAATGTCTTATTACAGAACTGGCAAATAAAATTTTTGCCGGCAGAATGCAATAATAGGTGATTTTTCAATATAATTTTGGATGCATATAATTGCCCGCATTCATCACATCGGTATTTCTTGTCGCCCGTATGTTGAAGTCTTTTGTGGCATAAAACTTCGTGTGGGAAAGAAAATTTTCTCTCACAAATATTACAAGTGGGTGCTGGTATGCCATGCTTCTCTTCTAAATGTAAGGCTTTCGTATGCTTTGATACTTTTTCACTACACAAGTGACACGAACGAGGAGGTACACGAATCTCTAGGTGTATTTTTCTGTAATGTTTCGTAAACGCACCTCTGGTCAAATAATTCTTCTTGCAAATGTTGCAATTGTGAAAAACTATGCCATCATCGTTACGTATGATAGTAAAATTTATCAACGACAATACATCATCATCTAAAACAGAAAATTGTACTTAGATACTTATAAAAAAAGATGGAATGGGATATGATGAGACGGGATGAGATGAGATGAGATGGGATTAGATGAGACGGGATGAGATGAGATAAGATGGGACGAGATAAGGTGAGATGGGATGATATAAAAATAATTAAAAGGGAAGTGTATTTCATGAGGCGGACCCTCAAGGGGAAAGTTACTTTATCACCTTATGATATAAAAATAGTGGGGCCACCTTACATAAAAGTCAGCCAGCCAATAAAAGGTACGATTTGATCTACTAATATTTCCTTTAACCATGCCAACTAATCTCTAGGCTTGTGCTAGGATATGGTTCACAATAGTCGAATGGCGGAATTGAAACCCTCGACTGCAAGATCGGTAGTCCGTACCCCAAACCATTAGGCTGTTAACGCTTTAACTGATATATGAATTATGAAGACAGAGTCCAGTGATATTGTAAAATAAATGAAGAATCTTACTAATATTATAAATGCGAAAGTTTAGACGGATGTTTGTTAGTTTGTAGCCTAAACTGCTGAACGGATCTCGACGAAATTTGTCATATATTTAGAGCATAGTCTGTAAAAGCACATGAACCAATAAGTTGCAACATTTGAATGGAAAAATAAATAAATTTTGTTTGTTTTAATAATTATATTTTATTCACAATTATACAAAATTTGAGTTGGTACAAACGTTGAATTAAAAAAAAAAGGTTTTTAAATTTTTTCACATAAATTCTCTTTTCAAGTTGAAATTCTTAAAATTAACAAATTACAAACTAACCAAGAATATAAAAATACTGACTTTTTAATGTACAAAATAATTTTACCATATTCAGAAACATATCGTGATTTTTATATTCCTGGTTGAATTATTTTTAGGCAAAATTTGTTACAACTGAGAAATAGAAGCGACAAAGGCTAACAAAAGTAAAAATAATATTTTAGAAAAAGAAATAATACGAAATATATATTATTTATAAAAGAAATTTCCTTTAACAGAGTATTGAAATTAAAAAAAATATTAAAAAAATACAGACGAGGTGTAACAAAATTTTTCACCAGTACTTTCTCTGAAAGGTACTATATCAGTTGTTAAATTTAGTGACACCTTTTGTAAACCAAACAGTGTTACAAAATGTAATATAAACATTTGAATACAATTTATTATAATGACATATGGTTCTAAGGATTCATCAATAGATGGCGTTAGCGAGATTACGAGTCTCAAAAAATCAAAAATGTTTCAAGTGTACATGCCTCTTCTATATATTTTTTAAATATGTTGAAATTAATGTATTGCTACAAGAGATAAAATTTTTTTAACTCATGCAACCATCGAAACGATTAAATAAAACAGACAGAAATCGATAATATATCGATTTTTATTACAGACGTCAACATTTGACTAAACTATCGCACAACTGTTTAGTCGTGGTTTGATTTAAGTAGTGAGCATTGGTTTTTTTCTTATTTTTTTTATTTACATACATTAAAGAAATATATAATAATATATATAATAATAATGAGCTTATGGTGCACATTACTCGATTGTTAGTTGTACTTTGGCTGCGAAACAATCGACAATCATACAACAGTGCGATATTTAGTCAAAAGTGTGCGCCCGCTAATATAAATCAATGTACAATCGGGAAAATCCGAGGTGTTCCATTTACGAAAAAATTGTGAGATTTTATTTTTAAGTGTTGGTAACATTATTTTTTTGCTATAAAAAACTTCGTTGATAAGTGTTAAAAGTAAAACACCAAGATATCCTGATTGTATATAACTAAAATAGTGTCGGTGGCTCAGTGGTTTAAGCACTTGACTTGTAATCTACAGGTGTTGGGTTCGAATCCCGCCGTACCAATGTGATTTTCGATTTTTCCGAATGTACATAATTTATCCGACATTCTTACGGTGAAGGAAAACATCGTGATGCCTGCACATATCGGCGAAGAAATTTAAAGATATGTGTGAAGTCAACCAACCAGCATTGGGCCAGCGTGGTTGTCTATGGCCTAGTCACCTTTAGGGTAGGCTCCAAGCCTCTCGGTGGGGACATATAATGAGCTGGTGATGATATAATTAAAAGTTGACACTTGGATGATATTTCATCATATGATAGTTCAGACTCGCTTTTTGAACAAACGCTTGTCCACATTCCTTGCAAATATTACGTCTATCACCCGTATGTATCCTTTCGTGTAAATTTAAATTAGTTTTCCTTACGAATGATTTCCTGCAAAAACTACAATGATGGTCTTTTACTGTTTTATGTTTATATTTATGTTTGTACAAACTTTCAATACTGAATGATTCGTAGTCACATAAATCACATTTTCGTTTCTCACCTAACATATGGAAAGCTTTTTTATGTTTATTTAACTGTACTCTTGTATTAAACACGCTGTTACATGCTTTACATTTGTGTCTGTCATCGATGTTATGTACTTCTAGTTTATGTACTGTATATTGCGCTATTGTCATAAATTGTGAATTACATAACCGACAATTGTAATCCGGTATTTTATAGTGTTTAGATTTAACATGTTTACGCAGGGAAGTCAATTTGTAACGTTTATTGCAATGCCCGCAGAGGTAAGCGTCGCCATCTTTCTTATAATCTTCAGATTGCAGTCGGAATTTTGGCGCGCTTCCGCCGTCTGGAGATAGAAAAATATCTTTTGAGTCTATGGAACTTTGCGTCTATGATTTTTGTTTGCTTATCTAATATCACTACGGGACTTTTAGATAACGGAATCCAAGGGAGAGTTCTATTAGTGGGATACATTATAGTTACATTTTATTCGATATTTTATATGCGTCAAATCAAACTAATCAATATCGTTTTTACAAACTAAAGCGATGTTGAATACTTTGCGGGTCACGTAATGTTTATGTACTAATAGTACTAAACAATAAAATATTAGTAAGTGTCCAATTCGACGGTGGCGTTGACTGAGACGTGAAAAACCTAATAAATGCAGGTTGAATGCTTTGATGCGTTGGAAGCTTATAGGACAGATCTGCAAGTCCATCATAAGACCGCGTATTGTATGGATCTGAATGTTTGGTCAGCAAAGTTGCGAATGAAAGGAGATGCGGCTGAGATGCGTATGTTAAGATGGATGTAAGTGACAAGAATAGATAAAGTTAAGAATGTGTATATTAGAGGAAGTTTGAAAGTACCGCCAGTGGTGGAGAAATTGAGAAGCAAAAGGTTAGCATGCTATGGAGATGTTATGCGAAGACGATTGGGATATAAATCAGAAAGTGTTAAGATTAAATGTGGATGGCTACAAAGGTAGAGGCAGACAGAAGAAAATATGGATGGATTGTGTGAAAGATGTTATGCTTCAGAAGGAAGTGGATTCAGATATGACTGATATGGACGGAAGAGCAGCACATACGTGATATTAAGATAGGCAATACAAGCTACGGTTTGTTTGTGTTTGTTTGGTAGTGGAACACCAACAGATTACCCGATTGTACATAATCAAAAGTTAACATTTGGATGATATTTCATCATATGATAGTTCAGACTCGCTTTTTGAACAAATGCTTGTCCACATTCCTTGCATATTTTAGATTTTTCACCAGTATGTATCGCTTCGTGTGAATTTAAATGACTTCTCCTTGCGAATGATTTCTTGCAAAAACTACAGTGGTGATTTTTTATCTTTTTATGTGTTAATTTATGACGAGTCATTCTGTCCACAGTGTAGCATTCATAATTACAAACATCACATTTTTGTTTCTCACCTAACATATGAAAAATTTTCTTATGTTTATTTAACTGTGTAGTCGAGTTAAACATTTTATTACATGCTTTGCATTCATGTCTATCATCGATGTTATGTACTTCTAGTTTATGTAGTGTATATTGTGGTATTGTTTTAAATTGTGAATTGCATAACTGACATTTGTAAGTAAGTATTATTTCATAGTGTTTAGTTTTAACATGTCTACGTAGGGATATAAATTTATAACGTTTATTACAATGACCGCAGAGGTAAGGGTCGCCATCTTTCTTATAATCTTGAGATTGCAGTCGGAATTTTTTTGCGCGTCCGCCGCCTGGAGATAGAAAAATATCTTTTGAGTCTATGGTTTTCTTTTGTCTTTTGTTGGAGTCATTTTTGTTGTCTCTTATATGTTCTGTATTTGTATAAAAAATGTTGCGTATGTCTGTGCGGGTCTTTTAGACAACGCAATTCAAGGGACAGTTCTATTAGTGTAATATATTATACAGGATGTCCCACAAAGTAATGTCAAGCGGAGATCTCGAGATGGACCAATCCTTTACGTACCCGAATCACCCCCATGTAAGTCCCGCGATTTTTTTTTTTATTTTTTTTTATTGTGAATATTTGAAAATGTTTGACCGTAACAACTTTAAAATTTAAAAAATAACTGTAAGACTTCTTCAAGGTTTTTTTTTCAAACTTCACGAAACCCCTTTGAGTGATTAGGGTACTTAAAGTGGTGCTCTATCTCTGGCTCTCTGCTTGATACTACTTTCTGAGGACACCTGTATATAGTTAAATGTTACTCGATATTTTATAAGCGTGATTAATCGTGATTTTCTATCATGAGTTAAAGCTTTTAGTAAGATATGATTACCCATTTTTATTTTATTTCCAACGACACTCGATTTTTTTATTATGAAATGAAAATTAGAGAAGTAAAATTTGCATGCATATCTCCTATAACGGTTATATACTAATAACTAATACTAAACAATAAAATAGTAATAAGTGTCGAACAATTTGTCTTGTTTATATATGTTGACGTAGTTAGCTGTTTACCATATTTAAAAAAAGTTAAAAAGGAGTATTCAACGTCACCTACATTAATTTTATAAACTAAATGTAAAATCTAAATCGGAAACGGGACGGCGCGGCGCGGCGTTCATAGTTAAGGACGCGGTCGACGAAGGCCGACGTAACTCCACGCGTGCGAGCTAACCGTCGGTGATTATTCCCAACCGTCACCCAGCTCTGTCCCCACGTGGCGACAGATGAAAATAAAAAGTTTCATCCGTCCCACCTTTTACGACGAAGGGATGGTTGGAACTTTTTTATTACTTAACGGTTCCATCTGTCACCTTATTCGTGATAGTGGGACTAAAAGGTGGGACGGATGAAACTTTTTATTCACATCTGTCGACACGTGAGGACAGAGCGGGGTGACGGTTAGGAATAATCCCCGTGAGGTGTCGCTCATTGCGTCGCGCCTCCTTCCCCCCTAAAAACGCAAATTATGTCTGTCCAGTAACATAACTTTCCCTCCAAGAAGGTCAATGGCAGGCTAAAAAAAGGATACTCCCTATCACAAAATGTGGATGAAAAGCTAAGATACATTGACTACCATTTCTTCTCTCAAACTAAGAAAAAACAATTTAATTATAACGTAACTTAGTTATGGTATCTTTAATGTAGGGTATTGTGATTTCAAGGTAGCGACTGTTACGGGGGG
>NW_013525124.1:428810-485381 GCF_000836215.1 Papilio polytes
GGGTGTGCGTTTGTTTGTTTGTGTTTGTTTAATGGAACACCGACACATTACCCGATTGTACATAATCAAAAATCAACATTTGGATGATATTTCATCATATGATAGTTCAGACTCGCTTTTTGAACAAACGCTTGTCCACATTCCTTGCAAATTTTACGTTTTTCACCAGTATGTATCATTTCGTGTAATTTTAAATGACTTCTCCTTGCGAATGATTTCTTGCAATAACTACAATGATGATCTCTTTCTGTTTTATGTGTGAACTTATGTTTATTTAAACTTTCAGTACTGAATGTTTCGAATTCACAAGAATCACATTTTCGTTTCACACCTAACATATGGAAAGATTGCTTATGATGATGTAATTGTCCCGACGTGTTAAACACGCTATTACATGCTTTGCATTTATATCTTACATCGATGTTATGTACTTCTAATTTATGTATTGTACGTTGTGCTTGTGTAAAAAATCGTGAATCACATAATTGACATTTATGAAAAGGTATTTTATAGTGTTTAGTTTGAATATGGTAACTTAGATATCGCATTTTGTAACGTTTATCGCAATGCCCGCAGAGGTAAGCGTCGCCATCTTTCTTATAATCTTCAGATTGCACTCGGAATTTTAACTTGTCGCCGTCTGGAGATAGAAAAATATCTTTTGAGTCTATGGAACTTTGCGTCTATGGTTTCCGTTTGTCTATTGCTGGAGTAATTTTTTTTGTCTTTTGTGTGGTCTACTTTTGTACAATAGGAACTCGATAAGTTAAAGTCCAAGGGTCACACAAAATATTTTAAGTTATAAAGGGTCTATGTTAGGGATAGGTTAATATAGAGGTGGGTATGTCCAAATATATGTATACCCTTGTTCCTTTTTTTTACTTGAATGCGTCAGAAGGATTGGTAGATACTAAAATTTTAATAATCATTATCATTATGTCATTTTCTTTGGTTTTATAGTTTATCTAAATAATTTAGATTAGTTTGACAATTCATTTCAAATTTAGTAGGGATGGGTTGTGTAAAATCAGTCATGAATCTTATCGATATTCGATTTTTATTCTTACAGAAGTTGGAATCGAAAGATTTATAGTTAAACTTATTATTTACTCAAATTAATAATGACCATAACAAATAATGAGAGTAAATAAATGTTTATTACTACTACAGCAGTACGTAATCAAATTGGATTTTGCTATTATTTCTGTCATCGATAAATTCTCTACACTATAACCAATACTAGAATTGTCCTCTAAATTAGTGAATAAGAAAATAATAATTTTAGTTGAGTTTGATAATTATTTAAACCGAATATCGATAGTTCATAATTGTTCGCTGCGTGTTTCGTCACTACGATACCTGTCTATTAAGTATGGCATTTGCCTTCATACAAATTGAATTCGATACCATATGCGTCATTTATCAAACGAATCTATTCGATTTGATTTTTAATGGCAAATAGAGGAGAGAATACATTATCTTTTATGTTGGTACATTGTTCTATAAATGATCAGCAATAAATACCGAAACCTTTTGTTTTGCACTCGTTCAAAATGATTCTTAACGGAAGGATAACAGATTTGTGGAGTTAGAGGACCTCAATAGCTATAGTTTAAGCGCAAAGTATGCTGACCGTTTTTCCGTAGTTTTGAAGTGATTTAATTTTTTGTAAAAAAAAAATCGGAAAAATCAGATTTCCGACTAGATTACCGGTACATCAAAAATAATGTGTTTACTGTGGTAGTTTTTTAACAAGCCAAATAATTGGGTTTTCGTACAGTTATCCCTTTTTTTGGAATGTCACAAAAGAACTAAATAAAAAAACTCAGAAAAAAATTTTAAGACTAAATTTTTTACAATAAATCACAAGAGAACTAAATAAAAAAAACTTTAAAAATTCTCTCAAAACTAAATTTCTTTCTGTAGCTTTGAATTATGTACTTTATCCAACATTAGCTGTTGCTCGCGAATTCGCTCGCGTGAAATTTAATAATTATTAAAAATAAGCCTATGTTACAGTTAAATTACCTTTCTAATTTAGAAAGAATTTTTAAAATCGGTCCAGTAGTTTTTACGTGAATCGAAAAAATACGAATCTTTCCTCTTTATAAAACAGTAGAACCTCGATAAGTTAAAGTCCAAGGGAAACACAAAACATTTTAAGTTATGTCTGTTATTTTTTTTTTATAATATAAGGTGGCAAACGAGCAAGTGGCCACTTGAATCCACCGAAACGGAAAGCGACCGCTGCACATAAACATCCGCAATTGCAGCGTTGCCTACCCTTCATTGACGGAGTAAGAGACGCACATAAAGAAGACATTTCCCCTTCCTATGCGTCTCCTCCAACGTCAAATCCACTTTTCCTTCCCATTCCTTTCTTTTAAAGGGTGGAAAGGAAAAGGGACTAAAATTAGGCCTCCGGGACCACACTCATCAGACTGTACGCCACTTGACGCCTGTTTTCTGTGTGGTCGTGGTATTACTGGGGGCGAGCCGGCCCTGCAGTGCGAAGATGTTAAAGCGGGCTCTATCTCTGTTATAGGGGTTTTATGCTCTGATGGGAAGGGAGCATATTATTTTTCGAAGTTATAGAGGTTTTTAAGTTACCGAGGTTTGAGTTATCGAGCTTCTACTGTATTAGTATAGACAGGAATTGTGAAACAAAAAAAAAAGATATTTATTCACATATTTCACACGTTTATCCGAGAAATTACAAGAATCTGATAGGACAGGCCCTTATTATACTAGCTATCGCAAGCGTCTACGTCCGCGTGGATTGAAAAAAAACACAAAAGTGAGCAGCATGTGTTCTTCCAGACTATCCTCTATATATATAGCATCCTATGTATACTTTATTTTACATCTGTCCAAATTTCAATAAGATATGTTGAACCGTTGCAGAATGATCGAGTAAACATTAAAAAACTAAATTAATGAATCCCACGGGAACTGTAACTATTCCCGGATAAAAAGTAGCCTATGTGTTCTTCCAGACTATCCTCTACGTCTATACCAAATTTCATTGAAATCCGTTCAGCAGTTTAGGCTACAAACTCTAACAAACATCCATTTAAACTTTCGCATTTATAATATTAGTTAGATTGCTGTTGGCTTAAGAAGGTTGATAGGTTTTCTTGCTTTTTTTACATAATAAAAAATAGTAAGATATCAAATTTTATTTAAATTCCATAGATCGCATTTCTGACTACTATAGAACCTATATACAACCTTGCGCTCGTGACTATCCTCGTTGAATTAAAAAAAAAAATATTTTTTTATATGTACTCCACATCTATGACAAAAATCAGTTTACCGTTCAGCAGTATAGGTTTACTAACAAACATCCAAACATTTATAAGATTATGAATGTATTTTATTTAAAACTAGCTGTTCCCGTGCGACTTCATCCGCATGAAATTATGAAAATTTTGTTTTATTGTTTATTATACATTTGTCAAATTATCAATTTCAAATATCAAAATGACATGACAGAATGACAATCTTGCATCCTTGATGTTGGCAGCAACTTATGGTCTCTTTCCCACATTAGGGTTTTTATCCAAAATATTTACCACCTAAGTTTAATGGCGTGAAAATATATAGCTTAAAGTGTGACGTAAGTGTAGGGCTTTTTATTAAAAGAATAATTATACAACAACATGCTGTGATTTCTGACATTTTAGGCAACTATGAAGTGTGTGTTTACGCTTTATTATAATAGTATAGATGATTTTGTTAGTAAGAAAAAGTTACCTTGGTCTTCTGAAGCATCTTTTTCATTATCAACTTTTTTTTTGGCCTTTTTCAATTTGTTTATAACTTTTTTCACTTCTCTGCTCTTCTTCACCTTTCTAATTTTTGTTCCTTTAGTTTTCCCTTTCTCTTTTGTGGCTGAATTTTGTAAATCTGCAAAAAACAATATAAATAAGGGAAAATTCAAATCTATACTTCTATACTATTATAATAAAGCGTAAACACACTTCTTTGTTGCCTAAGATGTCAGCAATTACAGCATATTTTTGAATAATTCTTTTTTTAATAAAAAGCCCTACACTTACGTCACGCTTAAGGCTATATATTTTCACGCCATTAAACTTAGGGGGTAAATATTTTGGATAAAAACCCTAGTGTGGGAAAGCAATTTATGGTCTATAAATTGCTGCCAACATCAAGGAAGCAAAATTTCCAAGGAATTGTCATGTCATGTCATTTTGATATTTGCTATTGATAATTTGACAAATGTAAACAATAAAATATAATTTTCATAATTTCATGCGGATGAAGCCGCACGGGAACAGCTAGTACTTTATAATTAATATTATGAATGCGAAAGTTTAAATGGATGTTTGTTAGAGTTTGTAGCCTAAACTGCTGAACGGATTTCAATGAAATTTGGTATAGATGTAGAGGATAGTCTGAAACAGCAAATAGGGTACCAATTATTTTTTTGCAAATGTTTATAGGTTACAAGCTTTCGCCCGCGACTCCGTCCGGAATTAAAAGAAACAAAAGTGAATACCATATGTGTTCTTCCAGACTATCCTCTACATCTATACCAAATTTCATCGAAATCCATTCAGCTGTTTAGGCTACAAACTCTAATAAACATCCATCTAAACTTTCACATTTATATTAGTAAGATAAGATTATGTAGTTTTAAACACATTAAAAAAAAAAGTATTATAGTTTTTTTAACGCTCACTTAGAGTCTGGGGCTGAGGGTTTTAAGTGATATATTAAATCTAATTTTACCTTCATTATTGAAATGCATAAAAAAATCATCATCGAGAGTACATTCCTCATGATCTGAAAAGAAAATAAACAGTTTAAAATATAATTGAAACATCTATACTAATATTATAAATAGTAATATTTGTATTTTTGTATGTATTTGATTCACGCAAAAACTACTGAGCTGATTTTGAAAATTCTTTCACCATCAGAATGGTAATTTATCTGTGAGTAACATAGGCTACATTAACATTATTTTTTAATTTTTTTTTTTATAACAAAAGGTGGCAAACGAGCAAGCGGCCACCTGAATCCGCCAAAATGGCGAAGCGACCGCTGCTCATAGACATCCGCAATTGCAGATGCGTTGCCTACCCTTATCCGACAGAGAAGCATATGCACATAAAGAGGATATTTCCCCTACCTATGTATCTCCTCCTCTGTCAAATCCACTTTCCCTTCCCATCCTCTCCTTATAAGAAAAGGGCGGTAAAGAAAAAGGGACTTAAATTAGGCCTCCGGCACCACACTCATCAGACGAAACACGGAATTGCTTCCACTTCACGCCTGTCTTCACGCGGCCAAAGTCAGGAGCAACAGCTTGTAATATATCTAACTCAATTTTCCAGTGGTAGAGCCCGCTTTAACATCTTCACACGAATGGGCCGGCTCGCCCCCAGTAATACTTCGACCACACAGAAGACAGGCGTGAAATGGAAGCAATTCCGTGTTTCGTCTGATGAGTGTGGTGCCGTAGGCCTAATTTAAGTTCATTTCTCTTTACCACCCTTTTTTAATAAGAGGATGGGAAGGGGAAGTGAATTTGGCGGTGGAGACGCATAGGAAGGGGAAATGTCCTCTTTATGTCTCCTCCGTCAATGAAGGGTAGGCAGCGCTGCAATTGCGGATGTTTATGGGATTCGGGCCGCTTGCTCGTTTGCCATCTTATATTATAAAAAAAACATAGTATAAATAGTATAGATTAGTATGGATTTTATTTTACCTGAAAAACAATCATTCTCTTCTGTTTTCCTCGCACCATCATTATCGCAGTCCTCATGTATTCCTGGAATAAAATAAATTGATTACTGCACCAGGAATAATCTTCACCATATTACGGACAAAGCAAAGAAATTTAAATAATATATAGACAACAGTGTACAAAATTTGTTCACCGGTACTTTCTCTGAAAGGTACTATATCAGTTGTCAAGAATAGTACCTCGTGTGTATTGACATAATAAAACATATTACAAAAAAACAACCTCCATCTTATGTTACAAAGTAAACTAAACGATGTTGCAACTTAAAATATATCTAAGGGCCTCTCCCACCACTGGCTGATAGAGGCACAGATAGCTTAAAATGACGTCATGGACATAAGGGAACAAAATCCTATATTTCCATCACATTACACATTCGATTGTTATCAGACAATTTACAATTTGGTGGGACTGGCCTTGTTTTTATGGTGTTGAGGGGAAATCTTCAAAAGATACCCTGCCTTCTTGGGCTAAGGCAGGGTTATGTAGGCGGTCGCGGAAGATTGCGCAAGCGTTCCCGTGACCCAGCCACTGGCGGATAGAAGGAACACCGCTGGGTTTTTAGTGGGTATTCCGGCCATTTTCTATCTTCTTGGCCGGCGAGTCCCACATACCCCCCCTGATAACGGGGGGGATGCGTAAATGCATTTTCCCAGCAAGAAAATAAAAAGGGTTATGTAGGCTTTGACCTACTAAAACCCCCTCGGTGGCCATCCTTTAGTGACATAGACAAAGGTTCCGGGATCTTCAAGGAATATCTCACAATGGAACTGGTGGGACAGGCCTATATGGCATATATTGGGAACTAGCAGTTCCCGTGCGACTTCATCTGCATAAAATTATGAAAATGTTTTTATATTGTTTACATGTGTCAAATTCTCAATTGGAAATGTCCAAATGACATGACATGACAAACCATGGCAACCTTGCTTCCTTGATGTTGGCAGCAAATTATGGTCTCTTTCCCACATTAGGGTTTTTATCCAAAAAATTTACCCCCTAAGTTTAATGGTCTGAAAATACATAGCCTAAAGTGTAACACAAGTGTAGGGCTTTGTATTAAATAAGAATTATTCAGAAATATGCTATAATTGCTGACATCTTAGGCAACAAAGAAGTGTGTGTTTATGCTTTATTATAATAGTATATATAGTTGAATTTAATTGCAAGATAGCGTTAAGATTATGTGAAATGTAATGTCAACTCTTCTATGTATTTCTTGAAACTCTTTGGGATAATAAAAAAGGGGTAAGTGATGACTGAGATGACAGATGATAGAGTTATTTGGAGGACGAAAATCCCGTGCCCCCTGTGGGAGTAGGATAAGGTGGAGATGTTAAAATATACCTTTAATTGCATTCCTGTTGTAGTAGTCTTTGAATTTAATCTCGGCATTTTGAACCTGTCTCATAAATTCATAAGCATCCCTGAGCCGCAGCACACATGATTCACAAATGGCATATGTCATATCATTCAATGGGCCCGGGACAGAATCTATCTGAAAATACAAATTTATTAGTATTCAGGCTGAATTTCAATATAATCTATACATATAACAAAATTGGAGTGCTATTTGTAATATAAAAAAAAATCCAGATTTCCGTTTCCAGTATTAGCGTTGTTGATAACAAAAATCGCATTTAATATCTTTTTGTCTGTCTTTCCGCAAACAGCATTTAGTTGAAACGGCTGAGACGATTTCGACCAGATTTTACTGATGGGTAGCTGACATAGACGGGCATATTATAGGCTACGTTTTAACCTTAATATTGCATGTACGAAAAAGGATTTGTACTTTTGTATATATTGAAAAACTCAAAAACTACTGGGCCAATTTCAAAATCTCTAAGATATGTGGGAAATCAACTCACTCTTTTCTAGTGTGATTGACCTAGTCTTAACTTAGTTGGGTATGTTCTGAGCCCCTTGGTGAGGAAACAGGCAATAATTACAATAGCATCCTGCCCACTGTTGAACATAGGCCTTTCATAAATCGTTTACATGTTCATTGTTGTTTGCATATGGTATTTAGAGATATCATACACCATATCAGTGAATAGTATAATAACATGTATAAGAAAACATGAGGTGTATGAAATTGACTACCATTATTCCGATAATCGTTTTAATGCATGAGCTTATATCGAAGAGCTTCGACCAATATCTCAAGAAGCTCTCGCTAGACAGTTGAATTAAGAACCCGATTCAAAAGGCAGTTTGTTTAGAAACCGCACGCATAGCGAGGATGTTGCTTTCTCTGCTCTGACCACTGGTTGCTTGAGTTATCGGATTCCGCAGCCGGTGGTATTCTATTTTTTACATGGGTTTTATTTTTATTTTGATTTACATCACGTAAAATACATTATGTATTAAATAAAAAAAGATATATAAATAACTGCAGAAGAAATACTCAAATACAATCTTTTTTTGATAATAATCGTGTAATTTAGTTTTTGGATGATACATTTAAAGTTAGATTAGTTGTCGTTATAAAATGAATTATACTTACAACGATTTGAAAACATGCTTTTAACATGTTTGAATAGATTTCTGTTATCCCATTTAGTTCGCGCGGTTTTGACAAATTCTCAAAAGCACCTTCTGCGTGACAACAACGACATAATTGTTGTTCCAACTTCCAGATTTCAGACATTTTCGTTTTCGATATCAATACGCACTACAGGACGACAAGACATAATCAACAATCAACATCCATTAAAATAATAAATACACATTGGAATGACTGATGCGGCCATATTTGCTGCTTTTTTTAAGAATTGTCAAACTGTCACTGTCTCTTTGCTGTCAACTGTCAGTAATCGTACGACAGATTATATTACTGTTACCAACTAATGAAAATGTGTTTTAAAATTAAAGAAATAATTTGTCGTAAGAGAAATTACCTTAAAACAAGTTATTGTAAAATTTTGGGCACCATTATGACTTGAATATCTAACAATTTTAATTTTGGAGCGTTCGGCGCCACCTATCTAGAAAAACTATTCTTGTAAAAGTTGTATATAATAGATGGCGTTATTCGATCATTAGCAACCGAAGACAATCTGGCTGGTTATGGTCAATTCGTTGAAGGTAAAGATAGGTTGTATAAACATCAATAGATATACCGGAATCTGTTATGTTTGCAAAATACATTTTAATTATACCTAATAGTTTACAAATGCTAGTGAAATTCTTCAATTTTTACACAAATGCATGTTTAATTGTAATTTTAAGGCACTTCCAATGGTGCTACAAACTAGAAATTTAGAATTTAATTAGCGGTCTTTCTATAGATCTAGTGGCAAATCTCACAATTATAAAATTTAACACTTTCATAGAAAACATAGAGGAAACGCGACTCGCTAGTTTTTTTTATAATTTCGTTATATTCTCAATGGCATTAAAGAAAAAAAAATGTTTATTTTATAATCATTTACTACAAATAAACAAATATAATTAAAAAAACGAGTACGTTGTTTGAATATTTTAATAAAACTATACAATTAATAAAACTAAAGTACCACTGTTGGTATACAATAACGAAAAATAAATCATATTTCATACTTCATACGGATTTTTTTGCGTTAATAAGGACGCAAACAAGCACACAATGGAGTTCTAAGTTAAGATTTAAAAACTATGCGTGTTCATGCACTTTTTTATTTACATTAGCTGTTTAAATCGACCCATTAGTAATTGAATTATTTCAATACATAGAAAAATACAAATCTTTCCTCTATATAGTATTAGTATAGTTTTAACATCAACATGTCGGCTCGGATCCTACATTGACTCGACAAAGGGAGGGCTTTGCGCAGTGACCTTGTGTCTTCAATAGGAGGACACTACGCAGTGACCTTGAAGCGTCAATGGAAGGACACTGGGCAATTACCTTGAGTCGTCAATGTAAGGACACTGAGCATTGACCTTGAGGCGTCAATGGAAGGTCACTGTGTAGTGACCTTGAAACGTCAATAGAAGGACACTGCGCCGTGACCTTGAGCCACCAAAGGGAAAGCACTACACAGTGCTCCCGAGTCATCAATGGGAGGACATTTGGATTGAAATTGGCTTATGCGCGGTTTACATTTGGCCAGTACTGCTCTAAAACTACACTCTAAATAGACTGACACAGTGTGAACACTAACTGGCGCCAGTGAATCCATACAATCTATAACAGTCTAACTGCACTGGCCTATTGTGAACATGTAATCTATGAATCAGTTATTCCACTCTGATTATTCTCGAATTCCATTAATGTCAAACCATGAGTTGAAAGCATATGACTTTTTAGGCTACATTTTTGAACAAAAGCTAAATTACATAAGCGGCATTTGAACCGTCTATCATTATTATGTATTCTCATATGTTCTGTTAAAGTTTTCTTTCTAGCGTAAGCTTTATCACATAAAGCGCATTTAAAAATTTTAGCACCATCATGTGTTACCATATGCTCATTCAATAGTTGTTTGAGAAAGAAACCTTTCCCACAAACCGCACATATATGCTCCCTTTCCATTAAATGCAGTTTCTTTATATGAGCTGTTAATTTAGATTTTAATATGAACAATTTATCACAAATATTGCATTTATAATTTGATTTATTATGTACTGTAAATATATGTCTATTCCTTTGATAGTAACTTGTGAAGGATAATTCACAGTTCGGACAATTAGTTACATATCTTGCTGATGTATTGTGTGTATATTTCTCATGGCATTTTTTTTAACTAATGTATTGAAGATTTTATCGCAATGTTTACATTTATATGCACCTATTTCGTGTGTTTTCTTATGTATTTTTAACGCATAATTATTTATATATCCCATATCACATATAGTACAGACATAGTTTCTGTAATGTCCGTTCATATGATGAAGCAAGGTTTTAAATGTTTCATAAGTAGAGTTACATAAAGCACAGTTATATATATTTGATGTATCTAATTTAAATTCGTAAATACAATCGTTTATGTTCGGATAGAATTTTATATTATGTGTGTTACTTAAATGTTTTTTTAAATCTATTATATATTCCACTTGTAAATCACATAATGTACATTTCAAATCTGTTATATCTATTTTTAAAGTAAATTCACCTTTTCCTAATTTTTTTAACTTATCCTTTGTATTCTTATGTATTTCTATATAATGTGTTTGTAATTCATTCATTTCACGGTAGATATTTTTACAAAACGCACAAACTATACCCATTATCGTTTTATGAGAGAATGGTAAACAATTTGAGTATTTTAATATATTGCTGAGATTAAATTCATGTTTTTTTTTATCATACTGTAAATTCTCTTGAGCTTTTGATTTTATCTTACTTAGTGGTATTCTTCTATATGTGTCTTTACTGCAATCTGGAATAAAAAAAAAGTTTAATCAGCTATTGTTAAGAAATCAGCACATCACTAGATCATCGGTATATATGCCCCATCCCTATTACATCTGTCAATGTCAAACAGAGGTATTAGAATGCCATTATGGCGGGAATCTATAATCAGTATACTGCATTTTTACAATTTCACTAATGTCTGAAACTATTTAGAAAACATAGTGATGCCTGAAAATTTCAGGAAAGAAAATAAATACTTGAATTCCAGCAGTAAACCAGTATTAATTATAATCTAGTCACTAACAATGGCGGATCCGGGGGGGGGAGTCACGGGGGTCATGACTACCCCCTTGAGTTAGTTGGTCAAGAGCTTGACAAAATATATTTACATATTTACATACTGACAGTATACAGGGCGTCGGTGGCTCAGTGGTTTGAACACTTGACTTGTAATCTACAGGTCGTGGGTTCGAATCCCGCCGTACCAATGTGATTTACGATTTTTCGAATTTTCATATGTACATAATTTACCCGACGTTCTTACGGTGAAGGAAAACATCGTGATGCAACCTGCACATATCGGCGAAGAAATTCAAAGATATGTGTGAAGTTAACCAACCCGCACTTGGCCAGCGTGGTTGACTATGGCCTAAACACCCCATACTAGGGTAGGCTCCGAGCCCCTCGGTGGGGATGTACAGTGATCTGGTGATGATGACTGACAGTATGAATTTATAGTGAACTTTTTTAGATTTACCTTCTAGAACGAGATCTTTTCTATTCCTCTTTTCTGTCTTCTTAACTTTAACATCTTCTATACAAATCACTTTTGTAATAACCTCATCTTTAATTAATTCATCATCTAGAAATTCTTCTTTAAAATCTGTAAGACATTAAAAAGTTAAGGGCCTGTCCCACCACTGGATAGATGCTCAAATAGCTTAAAAATGATGTCACTGTCAGATAAAGGAACAAAATCCGACATTTTCATCACATTTTTTTTATAATATAAGATGGCAAACTCGCAAGCCGCCACCTGAATCCAAATGGAAAGCGCCCGCTGCACATAGACAGCCGCAATTGCAGATGCGTTGCCTACCCTTCATTGACGGAGGAGGAGACGCACATAAAAAGGACATTTCCCCTTCCTATGCATCTCCTTCACCGTCAGATCCCCTTTACCTTCCCATCCTTTCCTCTTAAGAAAAGGGTGGAAAGGGAAAGGGACTAAAATTAAGCATCCGGCAAAACACTCATCAGACGAAACGGAATTGTTTCTACTTCACGCCCGTTTTCTGTGTGGTGGTGGTATGACACCGGACGAGCCAGCCCATTCGTGCTAAGATGTTAAAAGGGGGCTCTACCACTGTTACCATATATTACATGTTAGTTTTTTATCAGACAAGTTACAATTTGGTGGGACAGGCCGTTAAACTTGTATTTGAATTACCTCAATAAAACATTAAAAAAAGGTTAACTATCTTACCAAAAACAATATCTTCATTCCCATTCTTGATATCGGAATATTCAATTTTCACTAATGTGTCATCTATTTCATCTGTAATTGATAATAATAATACATATTAGAAAACAGAAAAGATTGGCTGAAACAGGGCAACATACCACAGTATCAAAGCTCTCACAAACTATATTTTAATAAGAGTAACAGTAAAGTATTATTTATTACTAGCGTTCATCTGCAACTGCAAACCTGAAGAAAAAATTAAGTTTTCATTGATAGTTTTTTTTTTTTTAAATTTTTTAAGTTTCAATTTCGACTGATTTTGAAAAAATCAAGATTACTCGAAAATGGTTAACTTTTGGATAATGCATATAGGGGTCATAACTATCACAAATGATCCCCTCTATTACCTCCTAACGGGAATACGTCTAATTGCCAATAACCCTGTATAATAAAGCATAAACACACACTTTTTTGTTGCCTAAGATGTCAGCAATCACATGTTATTTTTGAATAACCTTTTTTTTTATTAAAAGCCTTACACTTACGTCACACACTTTAGGCTATGTATTTTCACGCCATTAAACTTAGGGGCTAAATATTTTGGATAAAAACCCTCATATGGGAAAGAGATCATAAGTTGCTGCCTACATCAAGGAAGCAAGGTTGCCATGGTTTTTCATAGTCATGTCATTTGCAATTGATAATTTGACACATGTAAACAATGAAATAAAAAAGCAGATGCATTGCCTACCCTTAATTGACAGAGGAGGAAACGCACATAAAAAGAGCATTTCCCCTTCCTATGCGTCTCAACAGAGATAATCCAGAATTAAAGAGTTTAAGCAACAAGTACAGAATGTATTATGGATATATAGTTGTAAGCAATAGAAATTGTACTGTACATCTCTTTACTATGTTTTAGTTCTTAATATCCTGCTTTGATGCATACTTAACATCTATCATTGGAATGTAGATTAAAATGTTTTTTTTTTTTATTTCTCTTTTAACAATACAAAAACAATGAAATCTAGCTTAATCTAAAAAAACGCTAAATAAACCTCAATGGTTTTTCACTAGCGTTTCAGTGGCTTGCGTACAGAAATATTGTTTCAGTTTATGCATAATGTTTTTTTGTGTTATACATTTTATTAAACCTGAGGGTAGTTCATTAACTAATCTAGGTACAATGTATGATGCCGTGCGCTCGCTGTACACATTTTTTGCGCCAATAGTATAGTACCGGCTTTCTGTTATCGCTCGAGTGCATATAGGATGTTCCTTTCTTTTAATAATTTTTTCATACCTTACATAGCTAAATCTAGCTAAATTTTTCATAGCTTACATACCTTTGATGTTTAATTTTGTAAAAGTAGTCTGAAACTTCTTCTGGCAGCGGAGGACCTGTTCCTTAAAGTCCGCAGCGTTACAGAGTTTAGAGACGCACTCATCGCATATTCCATCATCACACACACTGTTCGCCGTTGGTAACTAGAAAAGAAAATTTGTTAGATAATTTTGTACTAAAATTATGTTTATTATGAAAACGAAGATAATAATTACGTGTATTTCGAAGCATTCTTTCAGCATATCACCATAAATTTCAGCTTTTCCTAGACGAGTGTATATCGCTTTAAGTTTTTTATCAGGCGGTTGCGCCAGGCAGCATCGGCATAAGCTGCCCATGTTCATGACTTTTATTTTAACTCCAAAATTAAATAATAACTATGGATGAATTTAAGCTGTAAAGAGACAAACAATAAACATCTATTTTTCTAAATAAATATAATGCACTGTCAACGTCATTCTGTCAATCAAACTTATCAAATAGTTGACAAATAGAAAGTCTAAATGGTGTTGTACCTTTACAAAACAACTTAAAGCGTAAAAAATCGATAATGTACACACAAGCTATCGAGTTTGCTTTTCTGTATTTAAAATAAATATCTAGAAGCTATTAACAAATGATAAATAATTAAATTCATTGTTATTGTACTGAAACATGGATTACTCTTTTAAAGTTGAGCTGGTGCCAAATTATAAATCAACATTATCTTCAAGTTACTTTCATTAAAGTAATTAGGTACCAAATAAAAAGAATTTGACTTAAATTACGCATCAAGGTGCTAGCTTAATTTTAATACAGTTATCTGCCACAAATGTTTTTCATAACAAATATCGATTTTAAATCTCAAAAAATTACATTTCTGAACGCCATTATTCTACTTCAGAAAACAGAAAATGGCGGAATATCATAGCGCGGCGTCGGTCCAATTTATTTAGATTTAGTATTATATTATTAAAGTCGATAGTTTAAGATTTCCCATAGTAGGACTAACAGAATAGTGTAAATAATAAAATGGAGACTAAAGCAATTGACGGCATGTGCCGGTGTTGTGCTTCGTCAGGTATTTTCAAAGACTTGTATACGACGTTCAATTGGATGGGCGAAGACGAGATTTATGCAAATATGCTCCAATATTGTTTTGATATAACAGTAAGTAATATATAGCTATTACGATGTTATCAAAAGTCATATATTTTATATTAAAGTATTGACCAATTTGACATTTCAACAAATTCATAGTCTACACTACACTTCGTCTATTTATTTAAAAATATATTTATCTTAAAATCTCAGTCGAATTTTATCCTCAATGATATTGAAGGGAAAAGATTTTGGCTTGATTTGTGAAAAATGTAATTTAGATTTGTTGTGCTGTTCTATAGCAAATATCCATCCAAACATTCGCGTTAAAAATATATGTAAGATATTAGTAACATGAATTCCCATTTGTTATAAATGAATATGAAAATTCAGAATATTTCCATATCATAAAGTTTCACCAGTATATTTTTTCTATTTATTGCTAGATAAACAGATATTTGGTTGAACTATATGATTATTTTTTCTACAGCTATCGACCGCAGATGATCAGAACAATGGTGGTATATGTGAGGTGTGCATAACACAACTACGGAATGCTGCCAACTTTAAAAAACAAGTACAAAATACCGAGATACAGTTCAAGAGGTTGCTAGAAGAAAAGGATTTTAATAGTGAGTTGTTGTTTTAACAGTAGTGGTTTTAGTTACATTTGGAGGCTAGTGTCCATAAGTCCACTATTAGGAAGCATTCTAATTGAATAATCTACAATAGTTTGGACATTTCAATTAGGGTGCAAAACAAAATACAACACAGCTCAAAAAAAAAAAGAAAAATATAAAAAAAGACGGTTAGTGGGTTACCGTTAGTTTCTTTTTTTTAATATCCTTTTTTTAAAAACATAAACAAACCAGCGCTTGACCACGACTCCACCTACGCTAAGTGACGACGCGGCCGAAGGATAGAGCGCGCAAGCTCAGTATGTCTCCTTTGTTAGCACTCACTGTAATCTAATTAGTTATTTGTAGGAAGAGTTATTTCGCCTGTTGCAATGAACGAGGCAATTTCTCCTGAAAAGGAACATCGCGGATTTCTGCGAATTCAATCTAATGTTTTTACAGTAAAAAAAACAGTGATTCCTACACATATTGGTGAAGAAATTCAGAGATATGTGTAGAATCCTGTACTGGGCCAGCGTTTTTGGCCTAGTCATCTCTTTATGTTACCTCCAAGCTACTCAGTAGGGATGTTTACTGAACTGATAATGAATTTGTTATTTAAATCTGTTGCAGCTAAAGCGGTGAAAATAGAAATATCAGAAATGACGGATTTAATAGATGATGTAATCAATACAGATAATGAAATGTCCGATTCTGATGGAGGTTGGTAATTTATATTTTTTTATTTATTTCTATATTATAAGGTTACAAACAAGAAAGTGGCCACATTAATACGACAAACTGGCAAATCGACTGCTTCCCATGACATATTAATAGTGGATGCGTTGCCTACCTTTGATCCACAGAGGAGACGCACAATAATAGCATGTTACCTCTTCCTATACATCTTCACCATCAAATCCACATACCCTGCCCATTCTTTTCTTATAAGAAAAGGGGTGGGAAGGAAAAGCGACTAAAGGTGAGCGTCTGGCACCACACTCATCAGCCTGTATAAATTTTTTCCCGCTTCACGCCTGTTTTCTGCGTGGTTGTGGTATTGCTGGCGAGTCGACCCATTCGTGCGATGTTAAAGCGGGCTCTAGCACTGTTTTTTTATTATTTATCAAGTTAAACCAATGGGACAAAATTATGATATACACATTTTTACTTGATACAATAAGTAATGTGCAGATAATTTGTCCTAATTATATGTTTATACAACATACTTAGACAACAACAACAGTAACAACAGTACAGATATGTTTTTTTTTTTTAATTTTTTTTGAATGCAAATTGTAAAATTTTAAATAAAACCAAGTAATTTAAATGTTGATCATTTGTTGAAATAGATACATGTAAAAATGTTAACAGTTGGTTCTTTTCTATATCTTTACATACATATAGCAAAATTGTAGTGTCTGTCTGTAATATCAAAAGAAAAATTCCAGATTTCGTTAAGATGTATTGGCCTTGCTGATAACGAAAATGACATTTAAAATTATCTTGTCTGTCTATCCGCAAGCCGCGTTTGTTCCGGGTAATCTCCGATAGCTAGGCCGATTTCGATTCGACTTTCACTGAAGAATAGCTAAAAGACGGGCATATTATAGGCTATTTTTTATCTTAGTTTTGCCAGGCAACAGCTACTTAGTAATAAAAAAATGACATTTTTCTATTTAATCGACATGTGAACATCTCCCCTGCCTTATCCTACTCCTGTAGGGTAGGCGCACCGGGTTTTCGTCCTCCAAATAACTATCATCCATCATCTTAGTCATCACTTCCTTCTTGATCATGTCTCATTTCACACAATCCATCTCTTTCTAGGTCTACCTCTACCAATGTACCACATTTATAACATTGATTCATCAATTGTCATGTTGAATGTTTTTTAAAATTTATTTAACTTAACTGTACCATTTGTGTATTTCAGAGTTTACGTTAAACATAAAACAAGAAAGTCCAGAACCTAAAGCAAAGAAGAGAACGAAAGCGACAAGTTCTCGAGCAACAGATGATGATATCGGAGAGACATCAACTAAACGTAAGTGAATAGCTTAATTCATAGGTGATTGTGGTCATGTTCCTATGCAAAATACATAGATTTTATAGCTATACTATCTTATCTTACTTCTTACTAATTTTATAAATGCGAAAGTTTAGATGGATGGATGGATGTTTGTTAGCATTTGTAGCTTAAACCGCTGAATGGATTTCGATAAAATTTGGTGTAGATGTAGAGGATAGCCTGGAAGAACATATAGGCTACTCACTTTTGTTTTTTTTTTTTAATTTCACACGGACGGGCTAGCGGGCGAAAGACAGTAATGTTATAAAGATGAAATTTAACATTTCTGGATTATTGTATGTACCGAAATATTTCAAAAATTGCACATTTCTTTTAGCATGAAAAGCTGTTATCGCTGAGTAACATAGGCTACGTTTTTCAAAATTTTTAATTTTATCAACATGAACGAAATCGCGAGGAACAGCCTAGTACTTAATATAATAAAACGTAAACACTTTATGTACGATGTCAGCAATCACAGTATATTTTTGAATAATTCTTTTTTTAATAAAAAAGCCCTATACTTACGACATGTTTCCGGCTATGTATTTTCTTGCTATATACTTAGGGCAGTAAATAATTTGGAAAAAACCGTCATGTAGGAAAGTGACAAAAACTAAGTCAATAGAAGTGAACAAGCATGGTTGCCATGGCAGCGGTAATTGTTAGCCCTGGCAATGGAAAAGACCTTTGTTTTTCAAACATTAGAATTTTTGACTGACTTCCCAAAAGAAGGAGGTACTCTATTAGTTTGTATATTTTTTTTTTACAATTGCATTTGAATGGGATGTAAACAATAAAATAATATAATAACTCGTGGACAAAGCCATATAATAAAAAGTTAAAAAGTATACTAGATGTTACATGACTTTGTCCATGGAATAAAAACTATATTTTAACATCTTCAATTTCTTACAATACTTGAACATTATTTTGAGGTAAAATAGGACATAGGCTACCTATTCTAGGCTATAATCTAGCTCTGTGATAAATTTTACCCCAATCCATTAATAAATAACAAACATCCATCCATTCAAATATTTACTGTCAATATAGTGGTATATTACAAATGTTTTGTTTTGGCCTAATGTTGTTAATAATATTTTTTTAAGCATATTCTAATATTGAGTATAGTTTTTGATGTTATTTTGTGTTTTTTGATATATATTTTTAGTAATATTTCGCCTGGGAACATGATCTCTTAATCACCTTGGAAGATATAAGGAAACGCTACATTAAGTTATTAATAATTTTCATACTATTAATAATATCTATATCTTAGGGGGGGAGGCAATGATCCCGCCAAATATGGTCCATCTTTTTTTAAAATGTGTTAGTTTTGTAATAATTCAGTTTTTCTTATGAAAGTTTGTTAAAAATGTGGTCTTTCCTAATGTTTTTCGTGTAATTTATGTTTTTAAAGATTTGTATAGACATGTTGCAAAATCATATAGGATAGAGAAATGCAAAATAAAGAAATCTAGGATATTTCATTCTAGAAATATTATTTTGCAACACTGTCTTTTTTGTTTCTTATAAATTATGAAAATTGATTCTTTCCTCTCTATTAGAACATTTTATAAAAATATTTCTTTAACAATGAACTTGATGAAACTTGAACCAAAATCATGCGTATTCCAAATAACACTTTTACGTAATCTTTTTATCGAATAATTATTTGCATCTCCAAGGGTGTTCGGGAGGGGCAGCTGACACCCCCTAGATAATTGAAAAAGGACTACTTTGTCCAAAACCAACTTAATGGTATCTCCCCCCTAGGGGCCTAGACCTATTCTAGAATATCTACTAATTGCACACAATACAAGAAATATACCAGATTCCTACTAAAATATACTAGTGAAAAATGTAATGCAAAGGGGCCAAATGTATACCCTTGTGGTACACCATTCAAGAATTACGGTTTTTAGTAGTTTTCTATTTAAAATGCAACAAAAGCGTACAATTTATGTTCTGGGTGATTTGAAGTGAAGTATTTATGAAGAATTTAGAATGGATTTAATGGATTTTGGGTACATTTTATATAGGTAAGTAGTTTATAATCATGGTCCATTTTATCAAACGCTATAATTAAATCGATGGCATATCTTTATTTTGTTACGTTTATAAGCAATTTTTCTTATTTTATTTTGAATCTATTGTCGTTAGTAGCTTTAAAACGTGATTTAATTCACTTTGAATACAAAGTACAGTTGAGGAAACTATCGGTGTTCCTCTTCAAACAACTTTGAACACCGCGGATCGCCGCGACTGTACCAACGTACGTTTTTTTTCTACAACGCAAGAATTTAGTAAATTTACACCTGAGTGAAGTGCTAATAGTCAAGTGGTTAGGGATAAGGAACTACTCTTACGTTATTGGTTCCAAATATTATTGAGTTTTGTCGTAAAGTTGGTATTTTTAGACAACTTATTTAATTGATACTGTCGCTTTAAACTCAGAGCAACACTTCTCGTCAGGACTCAGGATGCGCGCCAATCTATCCATACTTCTAGTGACATTGACAGCTGTCAGCTAGTGACGTGACGTTTATGCCGATAATCTAGAGTTGCGCCAACTCTACAGCACGGTACTTATTTTGTTCTTAACGGTATATTGAGATTATTTTGTATTTTTCCAAAAATTTTAGTATATAATCTACGAAATGCGTAATAGTTTACGATACTGATTTTTTTTTATTAACTACAGTGGATGAAATATAAAAACCAAGGGCCCTTTCAAATACATTTTTACAGCTTAAACATACGTCAATTCTTTTATACCGAGACTGTAGGCGGAATTTTAACAAATTTTCTTTCACCATTGTAAGCTACGTTTTCACTGAGTAATACGGACTATATTCTTTATTTTTTTTAAATTCAACTCAGATGAAGTCGCAAGCAACAGCTAGTAAATAATGTACTTACCCAATGCAGTTATATTTACGGTGAAACAAACACGCTACGTCACAGTTTACAGTTTAAAACAGGAAGTGTACTCATAATCCATAACTATGGCGATTTCTACGCAAATTAGTGATGTAACTCGCTCTGTCCAATAACGAAGACTGGAGTACAGATAACAATAAGAAGAGGGAGATATTAATGAGGGGAGCCTACCCTAATAATGGGTGATTAGGCCATAATCAACCACTACACTGCAGGTTGACTTCCCAATCTTTGAATTTCTTCGCCGATGTCCATCATGATGTTTTCAAGAAGAGAATAGATGGAGATAATTGAGTTGTGCTCCTTTCTTGTTATAGGCACGGATGGCGAACCTCCAAAACGCAGAAAGAGGACAAAGAAAGCTACAGAAAGCGCAACACCGGAGCGAATCGAACATAGAGTTAACTTAACAGCGATACTACAACATTCCAACGCGAGTCCGTTCCGGGATAAAACGATGAGGGGATTCTCCTGTCTGTACTGCGCTAAGTACTTCCAGCGTATAGAAGATCTACGTATACATACAGCACAACAAACTGAAAAAGACAAAATTAATACAATGATCGACTACAAACTAAGTTACAATCCAATCAAATTAGATATAACAGATCTAAGTTGTACACTTTGTGGTACAAATATGAGAGATCTCAATGAATTAAGGGAACATTTAAGTAATGTGCATAATAAAATTATATATAAAAATATAAAGGATATCATACTCCCTTTCCGTTTGGAGAATGGACAGAATTTCACATGCGTTATATGTTCTGTTGTACATATATCTTTTAAGAATTTATACCATCATATGAGTAGTCATTACAGGAATTATTGCTGTAAGAAATGCGGTGCGGGATATATAACTATAGCTGCGTTAAGGAAACACGGTAAAACACATTATCAAGGCAATTTTCCTTGCGATTATTGTGATAAAACATATACGTCGTTAACGAAGAAACGTAATCACGAGAAAGGTGTTCATACTGGCGGTTGGTTGAGGAACAAATGTCCACATTGTACAGAAATATTCGTCAGCTATTATGATAGAAGTGAACATTTAGTTAAAGTGCATAACGAGACACCGGTAGTTTATCCATGTAATGCATGTAATAGAACGTATAAGAAGAAATTTGAATTAAATCGTCATATAAAACATCATCATTTGCAACAGAAGAATTATTTATGTGACAAATGTAATGCGAAGTTTTTCTCTAAACGTGGCCTAGTTGACCATATGTTGAGGCATACTGGGGCGGAATTGTGCGCTTGTGATGTTTGTGGTAGATCTTTTTCGAGAGCTAGGACTTTGAGAGAGCATATGCGGACGCATGATGACGATAAGAAGTTCCAATGCGAAGTTTGTAAGAAGACTTTTATGCAGAAATGCAGTTTGAAAAGCCATGTCCGTCTACATCAAGACGATCTCGATATATTCAAAGAATTTGACGATGTTAAACATTTAATAGACAATAGAGAATTGACGTTGAAACAGATTGCTGCTGAGAATAAGAAGAAAGAAGAAGCGCAGAAGATTATAGAGCAGTTGTCGTAGTTTTAGAAGTTTAAATGCCACCGGTTGGTTTTTAATTCCGACAATTAACGGATTTAGACTTTTTATTAGACAATGACTCATAGAAGTATCTTTTTTTAATAATTTCTCTTGCATTTGTAATCTGTCGAAAACATCGTTAAATCATAAAGAGGTAATTTGCTTGTGTTGAAAAAGTGAAATTCATGTCGAAGTGGTAGGTTTATTGTATTGAATGGTTTTGGTTAAGAAATCTTGAAAAAAAAGCATTTTGCCTTTAATACAAATGTAATACTGTGATTCCGTTCACTTATAATTAATATTAAAATTGATTAATACAGACGTTGGAAATCGATCTATTTATAGGTGTTATGCAGTGATAAAATTTTAATTACGTCGTCCCAATGACCTCTATAAATGGACAGGCTATTCCGTGTTTGATTACTCCCATTTTGGCGCTGATGGTATAGTTTGTCTAAATAAGATAGATTAGTTTGACAATTCATGTGACAATTTAGTTGGGTTCTTGGGAATCTTTTCGATTTTCGATTTTTATTCTTATGGAAGTTGAAATCTATAGCTTCATAGTTATAATTTGTGAAGTAAAAAAAAAACTTTTCTCAAATTAATAATGAACTGTAGAACCATTACAAATAATGAGAGTAAATATTTTTTATTACAAACAGATGTACGTTATCGAATTGGTTTTCGCTATTATTATTGTCATCGCTAAATTCTCTACACTACAATCAATACTAAAATTGTCCTATAAATTAGTTAATAAGAAAATAATAATTTTAGTCGGGTTCGATAGTTATTTAAACCGAATATCGATAGTTCATAATTGTTCGCTGCGTGTTTCGTCACTACGATACCTGTCTATTAAGTACATTTGCCTTCATACAAATTGAATTCGATACTTCATATGCGTCATTTATCAAACTAATCTATCTTATTTAGACAAACTATAGAAAAATATGTCAAAACATCAAAGGAATGAATACGTATCTCTTCGTATAGTAATAGTAATTTTCAGTCAGCGATAATCGAAATTTACTTAGTCTATGAAGGCTGTCCATATAGATTACAGTATCGGCCATACAGTGTACAAGTGTTTTGATTTTCGTAAAAGATAGCAATAGTTACGAAAAAGCTACTTAAGTCGAGTTTTAAGTTCCGTATTAAAATGAATAAAAATAGTCTACGAAGTTATACTTTTGTAAACTAGATGGCGCTGTGACAAATTGAAAACGCGCTGTTGATATTTTAAAATGAAATGGGTGCTTACCAAGATATAAAAAGAAAGAGATAAATCTTTGGCAGAAGAGGATAACCATAGTTGTCAATATCTTGTCTCTTAAATACTATCTTTATAAACCGAGCACTCAAATGCATAGTGTCACAAAGTTATTTGGCCCGGTGATGCGTTGATATTGTGGTTTTGTCAGTAACAATGTAGAATTTTAACTAATCGGACAAAAATGTATAAAACTAGACATAACTGTGAGAGAACATGACTAGTTTAGTTCCACTTTTGTCTATCAGGTATTTCTAAACCAATACGACTTAGGGTACGTCAAGAAGCGAATTCCTCTGGTGTTGCGAATGTCCATGGGCGTCGTTGGCCACCTTTGTGTTCCCGCCGCGCATTGCCACCTTCTCTTATAAAAAAAATAAGGATGTATGAATTTGACACATACTTGTACCAACAAAGTTATTTGACCCGTTGGGTAAAAGCAAAACTAAATAATGAAACTTCACTAGCGTCCTGTTAACGTCATAACATCCTTGGACTATTTTCTATGTAAGTGCATATTTTTAACTAGATCCAATCACCATATTAGCTCTTCCAAGGATTCAGCTTTGGCGCCAAGGGGGGGGGGGTCACATAGTCGTGGTCAAGTCAAGAGCTTGACAAAATATGTAAATATATTTTGTCAAGCTTTTAACCAACCAGCTCAGAGGGGGGGGGGTTTATGACCCCCATGACCCCTCGTTGAGCTCTTCACCGGGTCAGATATCTTTGTTAGACTAGTCATTGTAAACCCAGTGTCGAAATATTTGCTGATAGAATATAACATTATGTACAAATGGAATCTTATATATTATACATTTTTACCAGTGGATTTTGTTTTTTTTTAGTGTTTTTTATACCTAAGTGTTGCAATCTATGTCGTTGGTTCGCCATCTTTGATCTAAGTTTGAAAGTATTTTGTATTTATGCAAATAAGAATTTATTTGTGATTGTAATTGTAGTTCAGTTTAATAATACGACGGCCTGAAAAACGTTGATTTTTCTTTTATAGGCCGCGCGGAGAGAAAGACCCGAAGGCGGGTGAAGGATGAAGTTAAAACTACCCAACGTGAAAAATATATATCGGAAATGCAAAAACAATGGCATAATTTGACTACTTTGTTAAAATATTCAAACGCAACACCTTTTAAAGATAGGAATGATGCTGGATATATTTGTGCTTATTGTTTCAAAACTTATCCAGACCCAGAAGTGTTAAGAAATCATACGCAATACGAACATGTGAAAGAGAAACCGACGTACAAAGCTGGGTCTGGGATGAGTAGTTTTGTTGCATTTTTGGATGTGGTTAATCTAAAATGTACTCTCTGTGACACAATAATGGATGATTTAAAAACACTCACAGACCATTTAATAACAACTCACGATGTCAAATATTATGGCGGGTTAACCGATTACTTTCAACAATTCAAGTTAACGAATGGAAATCAGATAAAATGCTGCCTTTGTAATGAAGTATACCATAATATGAAATTATTAATGCAACACATGAATGTTCATTACAGGAATTTTATATGTACAATATGTGGTGCTGGTTTCGTAAATAGTTTTAGATTGATAAGACATGAGACGACACATGTTAAGAAGAAATCCAGTTTCCCTTGTAGACAGTGTGGTGAAGTGTTTGCTGCTGAATCTAAGAAGAAAGCTCACGTTAATACCGAACATAAGGGTATAGCTGGTGATAGTGTCTGTCAGATATGTAAAGCACGGTTTAAAAATTATTATCAAAAGACGAGACATATGATGCAAGTTCATAATGTTGAAGGGATTAAATGTGAAGTCTGTGATAAGACATTTAATCTTAAATCTAATTTGATGCTTCATATGAGAAGTGTACATTTAAAAGAACGACCATATGAATGTTCGGAGTGCAATATGGGGTTCTTTATAAAGCGACATATGATGGGACATTATTTAGCAACGCATACAAATGAGAGGAAATTCAAATGTGATGTGTGCGGGAAAGCGTATGCGACACAGAATAGTAAGAGAAAGCATATGAAGAAGAATCATGGAATGTCTAATAATAATGTTACTAACTTGTCTAAATGAATTAACTACTTACTAGTACTTAGTTTTTTTATATTATAAGTAGGCAAACAAGCAAGCGGCAACCTGAATCCACTGAAATGGAAAGCGACCGCTGCACATAAACATCCGCAATTGCAGCGTTGCCTACCCTTCATTGACGGAGGAGACGCACATAAAGAGGACATTTCCTCTTCCTATGCGGTCTCCACCGTCAAAACCAATTTTCCTTCCCATCTTTTCCTCTTAAGAAAAGGGTGGAAAGGGACTAAGTACATTAAATCAGTCTTTTCACTGGCGCTCAGTGGAAATAGCCACTTAATATTTGTATATCGTGATATTTTAGTGTATTATAAATGTGATATTTAATATGGAATTTCATTTAATACCTTTTTAAATTCAAAACAATATTTTTGATCGTAGGAATTTCGTTACGGAAACAGCAAATTTTGATATTAATCGCTAAGATTATTTTAAAATCTATTATAATAATGGTAATTTATATATTCAGCACCTATGTCCCAAAAAGTTTAGACTCCCCAAGTGGTACCTAGACTATAGCCTAAACAAGAAGGCCTACTGCGTGTTAACTTCATATTTTTGAATTTCTTACCAGATTAACTTATTAAAACTTTCGTGAGACATACTATATAATTTATAACACGGCTAAACTCACGTGGGAACTTTTGGTATAGGCGCCGATCAGTTTCAGACTCATCGGGGATCCTTCTTCGGAGTGAGTGGTTACCGGCTTTATTTGCTAGCGCGCCGCGACGGTCACTCACCGAGAAGGACCCCCGACGGGTCTGAAACTGGTCGGTGCACCGAATGTTCCCACGTGAGTTTAGCCGTGTTATAAATTATATTCTTTCCATTTGGAACATTTGTTTTCACGATGTTTTCCTTCAAAGTATAAATATACATATTGAATTATAAAAAAAAAAACATTAGTACATGGGAATCGGTGGCTCAACCGATAAGTCACTGATGTTTGAAAAAATAATAATTTATTGCGATTTAGATAAATAACGTTAAAAAACAATGCAAATTGAATCTAAGAATAACGAAGAGATCAAAGTGAATAATATGTGATTTTCTCTTGTAGGAAGACTACGTACCCTGAGAAAGATCAAATCAGAATCTACCGAAAAAAATATAGATAAAAGCAAGGGTCGTGAGTTAATGAAACACAGAAATAATATCAGAGAGATATTGAAATGTTCGAATGCAACTCCTATACGGTGTCATGTGGGGATCGGGTATGCTTGTGTCTTCTGTGAGAAACAGTATCCAAACCCTAAAGATCTCAAGAAACACACGATTGAGGAACATGCCTCGAAAACCAAACGATTCATGGAAGGGAAACAGATGTTTTCGTATATCGTGAAACTTGATATAACCTCATTACAATGTAACCTTTGTGCTACCAATATAAATACATTAGAAGTACTAATCGACCATTTAATTAATGTACATAAAAGAAAATTTTATACTGATATAAAAAATCATATACTACCCTTCAAATTTGATGATGACGCAATACTCAAATGCGTTTATTGTGTTAGTTTGTTCAACAAATTCAAGGCGTTACTGGAGCATATGAATATACATTATAGAAATTACATCTGCGACGTTTGTGATGTAGGATTTGTGAATAGAAGTATGTTATTGAATCATTCAGAAGCACACAAAAAGGGTACTTTCAAATGTGATTACTGTGATAAAGTCTACGATACGCAACGTAAGAAGAAATCACATGAGAAATCTGTTCACATACATCTGAATATGTTGAACAGATGCGGTTATTGTAAAGAGAAATTCAACACTTACGGTCGGAAGTTGGATCATCTGGTTAAAGTGCATGGGGTTCAGTCGCCTGTATTAAAATGTAAAGCGTGCGATAAGCAATTTGAAACACAGAAATCTCTAACGATTCATGTTAAACGCGACCATTTGTTAGAAAGGAAGCATGAATGCAAGATTTGCGATATGAAATTCTTCGTTACCCATCAATTGCAGCAGCATATGATTAAGCATACTGGGTTAGCGAGTTTTGTATGCGAATTTTGTCATAAAGCATATAAACGAAGGAAGACTTTGAAAGAACATCTTCGTATTCATGCGGATGATAGGCGGTTTAAATGTGAACATTGTGGTCAGGCGTTCGTTCAGAAGTGCAGTTGGCGTGGTCATATGCGAGCGAAACACGGTGAAGCAGTTTAAAACGGTTTCTTATTTTAAAAAGTATTTATATTATTAATTAAAAAGTTTTACAAATAAATTCTATTAATCGGATTATCTCTGCTTTTAATTCCTGCGTTTGTATCATTTTTATATTCGATCTTTTTCAGCAGTACTAATTCAAAATCACTTAGTCTATAATAAAAGTATGTTGGTTTATGTTGAAATATTTTTCACATGTTAGTTATTTACTTGACAAAATTCGTGCTACGAAATGAGTTAACATCCCCAAAAGTAATTACGCCTATTAAAACTTTCTTATAATAAAATATAGCAGAAAAAAGAACGAAAATGGATTGCATAAAGAGTTAATGCTTGAATTCAAAGAAAGAAATGATTATCAAAATTGATTAAAGCCTCCTTTTGTTTATAGGTACACTTCGTACCAAAACCAAACTGAAATATGAGAGACTAAACGCAGAGGATGTTGAGGAACCACATGAAGGTGCTGATGTACCTAAAAAAGGGGTAGAACTGACCAAACATAGAAAGAATGTTCTACAAATTCTAGTCAATTCGAACGCTACGCCAATACGATGTCACGGTGGCGTAGGGTATGCTTGCAGCTTCTGTACCGAGGAATATCCAGACCCTGCTGATCTTAAAAAGCATACAATAACTACACATAAAAACATATCAAAGTTCATGATAGGAAAAGATCTATATCGATTTCTCGTTAAATTGGACATAACAAATTTGATGTGTAAAGTATGTGACGGTACAATCGATAATTTGGAACAATTAATCGACCATCTTCGTAACAAACATAAAAAGTTGATATACACTGATGTTAAACATCAAATACTGCCATTTAAATTTGATAGTGAGACGTTACGTTGCTTTATGTGTTCTAATAGGTTCCACAAATTCAAAACTCTACAAGAACATATGAACGTGCATTACAGGAATTATATTTGTGAAGTTTGCGACGCCGGCTTCGTGACCAGAGGTATCATGATCAAGCATTCAGAATGTCACAAATTTGGCTCGTTTACTTGCGATTATTGCAATAAAGTGTTTAATACGTACCGAAAGAAGAAATCCCACGAGAAATGCGTCCACACTTCAAATCTGCTCAACAAATGCGGATACTGCAATGAGAAGTTTGGTGACTATCGAAAGAAGCAGAAGCATTTAAGTGATGCTCACGGTGTGCCGACACAAGAATTGAAATGCGAAGCTTGTGAGAAATCTTTTGTCAGTCAGAAGCATTTAAGTGTGCATATAAAAAGAGTACATTTAATAGAAAGGAGGCATAAATGTTCGGATTGTGATATGACATTTTTTTCTTTATTCGAAATGAAAAGGCATATGTTGAAGCATACTGGAGTGAGGGATTATGAATGTACAATGTGTCATAAATGGTACGGCAGGAAACGGACCTTACAGGAACATATGCGTATACATGCGGATGATAGACGTTTTAAATGTGAACATTGTGGACAGGCGTTTGTACAAAAGTGTAGTTGGCGGGGACATATGCGAGCGAAGCATGGTGATAAAGTTTGACTGACCTGTAAAACTATGCTTGTATTAAATACTAGCTGTGGCCCGTGACTTTGTCCATGCATTAAGATAAATTTGGAACTGCTAGTTTTAAATTTACAATAAATATTATTAATAAACATTAATTTTATTGTTTCTTTTTCTATCGATTTGAGAGCTTAGTTTTCTTTGACTATTTACTTTCTTATTAAATATATTTTCTTTACGATTTATGTAAACAATCTTAACTGTGTCCGTAGGTCTGTTTTTTTGTATTTATTGAGCCTAGGGTTTACCCCCACCTTACCTACCTATCACTAGGTTTTATACCCAACAGTACAAAATAATACATTTTAGTTGTGGTCGTGTCGTTCTTTCATTTAGAACTGCAGAACTGCAGATATGGTTAACTAACACGTATTTCTCTTTGTAGGTGTGGCAGTAGTGGCCAAAGTAAAGAGAAGTTTACAGAATGAAAATACATTAAAACCTATGGTATTAAAGTTTACAACTAGAATCACTCCTGCTCCGGTTTCTGGTAACCTATTGACAGAGACCGTTAAAAATCAGCATAATCTAGCCGTAATCTTACTTAATTCCAACGCGAATCCAATCAGATGCAAGGATAGTCTGGGATACGGATGTGCGTTTTGTACGAAGCAGTTCCTGCAACCGACAACGTTAAAGAAACATTTCCTCGATGAACACAATAACGATAGATTCATCAAATTCATGTCCAGAAGAGTATTTGAAAACGTCGTCAAATTGGACATAACATATTTATGTTGTGCCCTCTGTGATACGGAATTTTCACAATTAAACGATTTCATAAAACATTTGAAAACTACCCACAAGAAAGAAGTTTACGAAGATGTCAAGAGCGAAATTTTACCCTTCAAGTTCGATGCACCAGAACTGAAATGCGCGATTTGTTCGACTGAATATTCCTCATTCAAGATACTTCAAACCCATATGAATCAGCACTTCGCTAACTATGTTTGTAACATCTGTGCAGGTGGCTTCGTCACTGAACGTTTGCTGCAAAATCATATCAACCGTCACGGGGACGGTGAACACAAGTGTTCACAGTGCGACAAAACTTTCCCAACTCTCAACAAAAAACAGGGACACATCCAAAGAGTACATCTCGGCTTAAATAAAAGGAATAAATGCAATTACTGCGATGAGAGGTTCGTGGATTATTGGCAGAAGGTAAAACATATGGTAAAGATTCATGGAGAGCCGCCGGTAGTTCTTAAATGTCAGGCATGCGAGCGAACATTCAACAACCAAAGGGTACTCTCCAGGCATTACAAGAAGTACCATCTGTTGGAAAGAAGGCATCCCTGTTTAGAATGTGACATGAAATTCTTCCACAGAAGTGATTTGATAAAGCACATGACGAAGCACACAGGCTTAAGACAGTATTCTTGCGATATCTGTAAAAAGTCTTATGGTAGAAAGAATACGCTGCGAGAACATATGAGAATTCATAACGACGATAGACGACACAAATGTGAATACTGTGGTCAAGGTTTTGTACAGAAATGCAATTGGCGAGGTCACATGAAGTCCAAACATGGAATCAATGTTTAGCAAATCGTTGTTAAGATGTAGAATAAAGTTAATTTATACCTCATGTTGAGTTTTGTTTTAGGAAAAAGAATATTTTCAAATGTTATTAGTAATGTTTCGTCTAAATATTACGGGAAACAAAGTAAACGACCGAACTGTCGGTTCCGGCACAGTTTCAGCCAAAAATTTAGTTTTTGCTAAGCAAATACAGCGAAATATTCGGTCCCGCACAAACTGGAGTGTTCTTCAATTTTCGAATCGAAAATAATATTCTCACATTTTTTACTATATAAGAAAATAACTTTGTTCGTGCAATAAATTACAACGACTTTGATTTGTCGTCGTCGAAATTTGTTAAAAGTATACTAATCCAATATATTAATGGTAATCTTAAATGTATCAGAAACAGAGATTAAAGCCAAATGTGCGGTTTCCGTTATGGTTTCGGCTAAAAAACCAATTTATAATGGACATTAATACATATTCTTTCAAAATCCTTTTGATTACATACTTAGTTCACTCACAGCATCTCAGTCAATAGTATGAGTTATGTATACTACAAATATTGAAGAATCTCTTTTAGATAATTTACATACTCTATTTGCGATAGGCCACGCCTTGTAATAAACTACTATCTTCTTTCGTACCACATACCTCTAGTTTGCAGTTCCCTTTGAAAAATATCTATAGTAAATTTTATCGTCATAGTTGTTATCTGTACTCTTATTTTTGCGAGAAATTGCCAAATAGTAATGTAATGTATATCGAACAACACATGAAAATCAAAAATTCAGTTATATTTTACACAATAACTCATTGGTAACAAAGAAGACTTAAAAGAAACTTGTGAAGATTTAGCAAACAACCAATTTAAGAAACCGAAGAAATAAACTCATCAAAGTGTAATGGGTAATAAAAGAAAAAACAATAAGAAAATGATTGACTTTTTTGTTTGTAGGTGTGGCAGGATTGGTCAAAATAGAAAAGAAGACTGAAGATATCGAGGATTCAACAAAACTAGTAAAACCGAAGGTTACAACGAGGGCAAATCGTGCTCCGGTTCGTAGGAACCGTGGACTGACAGATGCTAAGAAAAACAAACATAATCTGACCGTCATCTTGCAAAATTCTAACGCAAATCCAATCAGATTAAAGGACGATAATGGATACGGCTGTATGTTCTGTAGCAAGAAGTTTCCCCAACCGACATCGTTAAAGAAACATTTCTCCGAAGAACACAACAACGACAAACTCGACAAACAAATATGCTATAGTTTCAATGACATAGTCATCAAATTAGACATCACCTACTTACGCTGTTCGCTTTGTCAGTCCGAATTTACGCAACTCAACGATTTTACCCAACATTTAAAGACTACCCACAAAAAAAGTTTATACGTAGGTTTTAAAAATGAAATCCTACCCTTCAGATTTGACACACCGGAATTAAGGTGCGCAATCTGTTCGGCAGAATTTTTCACATTCAAGAATCTCCAAACGCACATGAATAAACATTTCTGTAATTATTCCTGCGAGATATGCGGCGAGGGATTCGTTTCCAAACATTTATTACACGGTCACGTCAAACGTCACGGAGACGGCAAACACAAATGCACACAGTGTGAGAAGACTTTCTCAACCATAAATAAAAGAAAGGAACACATCCAAAGAGTGCATCTCGGTTTAAACAAGAGACATACATGTAACCACTGCGATCAGAGATTCGGGAGTTTCTCGTTGAAAGCCAAACATATGTTGGAGATCCACGGAGTGTCCCCAGCAGTTCTCAAATGCCAAGCATGCGAGCGAACATTCAACAACCAAACGGCACTGACGAGGCACCACAAGAAGGACCATCTCTTAGAAAGGAACCATGCCTGTTCAGAATGCGATATGAAATTCTTCCATAGCTTTGATTTAGTTATGCATATGACAAAGCATACTAAAGTAAGACAGAATACTTGCGATATCTGTCAAAAATCGTATGGCAGGAAGACAACGCTGCGAGAACATATGAGGATTCATGCAAACGATAGACGATTCAAATGTGAATACTGTGGTCAGGGATTTGTACAGAAGTGCAGTTGGCGGAGTCACATGAAGTCCAAACATGGAGAAAGTGTATAGAAATTTACTGTTGTTAAATTGTAGAATAAAATATGTTTAAACCACGTTGAGTTTTATATTTGTCGGAAATATACTAAATGAAGCCTTGATAATGTTAACGTAAGGTTTGAAGTACAGTCAAATCTGTGTAGTACAATTACTAAATTCACAGCAAATGTGCTGTGAATTTAGAAATTGTAAGGTTACGTTTATAAAATATTGCCATGAAGTTAGTTGAATTATTATTGTAAGTTAGAGATCCATGGAGTGTCACCAGCGGTTCACATTATCACAAAAAGGATCATCTATTCTTGTTTCTTTTAATATTACTTTTTTTCGTCGTATTACTCATTGACTCTCAACGACTTTTTTCTATTTTCCCTGTAGATATATTTTTTTTTAATGCCATATAATATGTAAATTTCTTGAAAAAATGATTTAAAGATGAAGTAATTAGTTAGTAACTAACAATCTTTATTTCGCTATTAAGATAAATAAAAGGTAAAAAACGCCCAAAGTGATAAAAGAACAACTGAATATGCACACGAAGTATGAAGAACGGGTAGAAAGTGATTGTTTTTTTTTGTTTATAGGACAGAAACATAAGGAAATGACTAAATCGGAAACAGAAAAGTCTATTACAGCAGACACAAAACCAATAAGAGAATACCAAAAACACCACGAGAATCTTCGATCTATTTTGCAATATTCAAACGCTAGTATGATTCGAGGGAAGGATTCTGATGGGTACAGCTGTACCTTCTGTCCTCAGAAATTTCCTCAACCCAAAGAACTAAAAACACATTTCCTAAATAACCATTATGATATACAGAAAATAAAGTTACCAAAATTCACTGATTGCTTGCTCAAATTAGACATAACAGGTTTGAAATGTTACTTATGCTTTAAAATATTTGATAAATTAAATCTATTTATTGAACATCTATCAAATCATGGTATAACAATATACAAGGATGTTAAAAACGAAATAATACCATTCAAATTTGATTCAGAGATTTTGAAATGTGCTGTTTGTGATGCTACATTTACAACGTTCAAAATTCTACAAGAACACATGAATGTACACTTCAGTAACTATTTCTGTGATATATGTAAATCCGGTTTTATAAACAAGCGTCGTCTTGTCGGACACAAACGTAGCCATCGGACAGGAACATTCAAATGTGGGTATTGCGAGAAAATATTTACATGCGAATCTAAACGACGCGACCACGAACTGAGGATTCATTTAGGTTTTAAACGTAATAAATGTAAAATCTGTGACGAGAAATTTGCTGATTACTGGACGAAAGTAGACCATATGGTGAAGAAACATAACCAACCAAGAGTTATGTTAAAATGCCAAGCTTGTGAAAGATCTTTCGAGAACAAGAGAGCGTTAACCCGACATGTTAAAAAGGACCATTTGTTGGAGAGAAGACATGCTTGTAGCGTTTGTGATATGCGTTTTTATTTAAAGCATCGTTTGAAAGATCATATGCTGGTACATTCTGGTGAGAAAAAGTTTCAGTGCAACGTTTGTTCAAGATGGTTTGCTACTAAAAATTCTGTCAGACAACATTTAAGGTCTCATGTGGTGAGAAAGTATGCTTGTAATATTTGTGGAAGGTCGTTTCTGCAACAGAGCACGTTAAAGAACCATATAAAAATTAAACACGGGAATAAATAACGTTTCTATGCGTTTGTGGTACGTATGTGGTTGCAGAAAACGTGAATATTACATATTTATGGATAGTTTTCAGTTAGGGATTTCTTCAAAAATCGACTTACGCTCCGTAAATTGTTGTACTTTGTACCAATCTAATTATTATTTTTAACTAGCTGTTCCCGTGCGGCTTCATCCGCATGAAATTATGAAAATTTTATCTTATTATTAACATTTGTCAAATTATCAATTGCAAATGTCAAAATGACATGACATGACAATCCTTACCAATTTTGATTTCTTGATGTTGGCAGCAACTTATGATCTTTCCCGCATTAGGGTTTTTAACCAAATATTTACCCCCTGAGTTTAATGTCGTGAAAATATATAGCATGACGTAATGTAGGGCTATTTAATGAAAAAGTATTATTCAAAAATATGGTGTAATTGCTGACATCTTAGGCAACAAAGAAGTGTGTTATTACGCTTTATTATAATAGTATAGATTATACTTCAAATTTAGTTATTTATAATTATTCATAGATATGTTACTAAATAGATAAATTACAAAATTTTAATAATTGAAATCAATGAAATTTCAACAATCATTTTTTTATTACAGATACAAGATCAGAAGATGAAGAAATAACACTAAATAAGAAGAATTTCACAACATTCATTACGATCAAGCCGAAAAACAATCGAAGAAAAACGAAAAGAAAAATTAAAAATACTAAAAAAGCTACTGAATTAGATTTTCATTTTGATAATATAAAATCTGTATTACGTTATTCCAACGCTACACCATTCAAAGGTCGTATAGGATCGAAATACGCCTGCGGGTACTGCACAAATAAATATCTAACATCAGCTGAATTGAAAGAACATACTTTGGTCCTTCATGAGTCGGATAAACCGGATTGTCTACGAATTCTGTCACTTTCGAAATACATAGTTTATCTAGACATAACAGACTTAGAATGTAGACTTTGTAATGTATCTATATTTAATTTAAAAGACCTTTTATATCATTTGAAGTTAGATCATGAAGAAATAATTCATACGGATATAAAAAATCATATAATACCGTTTAGTTTTACGAATAATTTGCAATGTGTGGTGTGTTCGAACAGTTTTGTTGTGTTTGAAGATTTGTTGGAACATATGAGTATGCATTATCAGAATTATTCCTGTGATTTATGTGAGGATACGTGGTTTGTTAATAGAAGTTTATTATTAGATCATAAAAAGACTGTACATTTTATTTAAATATAAATTTTGTATAATGAGTGTATTTTCATTCACCTGGCTGTAACTTTTATGTTTTAATAATGCTATTAAAAAAAAAAACAAAAGTAAGCCTATGTGTTCTAGGCTATCCTCTATATCTATGCCAAATTTCATCGAGATCTGTTCAGTAATTTAGGCTACAAACTCTAACAAATATATATCTAAACGCATTTATAATATTAGTATACTTTCAGGTGGATTCCCGGGGTTTAAAAAGAAAACTCGCATCGAAATATCAATCGAACCTCGGAAGGATTCCTCGAAAATCTCAAGGAATCTAATCTTGTTTAAGAAGAACGAATTGGATCTACATTTAGATAATTTGAAAATAATATTATCCAATTCTAATGCAACTATAATACGTTGTAGAAGCAGTATCGGTTATTTGTGTTGTTTTTGTCAACAGCAATATTCAGATCCAGGTGAATTAAAACAGCACACGTTAAACCACAAAGATATCTTCAAATCAAGCTATATAAAGAATCAAACGATGCCTACTTTCTTAATTAAATTAGACATAACAAATCTTTGTTGTAAAATTTGTAGCAAACGATTGTTCGAACTCGAAGAGTTACTGCACCATTTGAAAGAACATAACATAACCTACAATATGAATATAAAAAGTCACATAGTACCGTTCAGATTTGACAATGATCAATTGAAATGTGTTATTTGCAAGCATATTTTTAATAATTTCAAAGTACTTTTAGAGCACATGAATTTACATTATAGGAATTATATCTGTGAGATTTGTGATTCTGGTTTCGTTAATAAACGTATTTGTCAAATGCACGGTTATAGACATAAATTAGGCAAATTCAATTGCTCTTATTGTGGTAAACAATTTAATAATAAAGTGAAACAGAAAGCCCATGAAAGAGCGGTACATATTTGTTTGAATAAAAGAAGTAAATGTGGTTATTGTGGTGAGAGGTTTTCTGATTATACGAAAAAGCATGAACACGAGGTTAAAAATCACGGCGCCAAGCCTGTTGTTGTGACTTGTTACGCTTGCGAGAAGATATTTGATAATCAACGTTCACTCTCAGTACATATAAAGTCATTTCATTTAATGGAGCGCTAATTTAGCCTTTAGTGGCGTAATAGTTAAAAAAACTGATCTCTCGTGGGTTCTTCCGCCATCTTTAGTAAACGATATTCACCAAGTTTTGGAATGGTTATAATAAAATTTTAATTTAACAAATTGTTTTATTCACTTTGATGCCTCCTTCATGTGGTTATATTGCGACAAGCTTATCTCTTTCTGTTTGTTTTGATATTGGTTCTTTTACAAAATAGATATGTAATAAAAAGTCTACATGAATATAGATATTATGACAGTATGACATTTTCCAATGTCACGAGTTTGAGGGCGCTAGAGAGCTGTCATAATTGTAACACTCACCGGGTCAAATAATTTTGTCGAACTATAAGTATCCGTGAGGGTTATAAATGAAACTAATTTATTACTTTGTACAAATCACAATTTTTATTTAAATATTTACAATGAGGCGGTCATTTGCGGCCGTCGCTTACACATCTAAATAAACGTATAATCCATAGTAAAACCGTTCAAACTATAGGAAACTTGTTTAGTTGCTAAAATAACCATAAACAGCATTTCAACTGCACACATTCCCACTGATCTCTACAAATAGACAGGCTATAAGACCAGATAGTTTGTCTTTGATTCCATTTTATAGCTTACTTCATTTGATAGCGATAGTTTAAATTCCTACTAAAAATAACCGTCTAAAAAGTAATAGCTGTCATTTCCAAGCTATCCTATCTATTTATACAGATCAGTGGAAATACGTGTTAAGACAGTTTAAACTCAAAAATAACACTTGTACAACATTTTTATACAAGTTTCGACAATGAAAACGCATACATAGTGAATACACCCGAGATATACGGTTTTGTGACTACCTAATCTAATTTACTAGAATTCTTTATACATGATTAAACTAAACTACGCAAGTTTTTTGTCCGTTTTATTCTAGTTTAACCCTTAGAAGCCTGATTTTTATATCGAATTACATAATGAAGTGTTGCCCTTTACTGTGTTTTTTACTAAAGAGGAAAAATAAAAAAATCAAAACCAAATTTTTATAGATTTCCGAGATATGCTCCTTTTCAACGACTTCCTAAAAGAAGGAGGTACTGCATACATCTGTACGTTTTTTTTATGTTCCGGCATAACTCCGCCGCTAGTGGACCGATTTTGATAATTTTTTTTTATCCGAAAAGTGCTTGCAGGCGGGTCCCATGTTTTTGTTGGATTTTTGGAATCAAAGTTTCTAATTTAAAATTATCAAAGGTGACATGAACTGTCTAATATTGAAATAAAATCGATTATAGCCAAATGCGATTAAATTCGGTATCAAATTTCAAACTTCAGGTATTTAAGGGTTATGTTTAGACCTACAAGTATCTTATAGTTAGCCATTTTGAAACCTAAAAATGTGGTTAGAAGTGTCATATTTTGACCAATAACATCAACCATAGTAATTGCAAGAAATGTCAATATTTTACAATTACGAAATTCTATGAAAAAAATCACGTGCCGATATATGTAGGTATAACTCATATTAGAACCATAGACAACTTTAACTCATTATTGATTCTGAACAAAAAAACTATATACAGTAGATAAGTTAAAGTCCGTGGGAAACACAAAATATTTTAAGTTATAGAAGTTTTAAGTTATCAAGGGGCTATGTTGTAGAGGTTTTGTGCTCTGATGGGAAGGAAACATATTATTTTTTGAAGTTAAAGAGGTTTTTATGTTACCGAGGTTTGAGTTAAGTTCGAAGTACAGTCTACGTCTTTGAATAATCATAAAGCTGTAACAATTTTTGAAGACGTTCCAATTTTAATAATAAACAATTAGGTACTTAGGTCATAATTTGCAATTTTTTTTTGAAAAAAATCGAGAAAGTAGGGAATTTTTCTTTACTGGCAACACTAAAAACTAGCTAGCCACTGTCAATGTCAAAATTACAAGATCCTTGTAGGTCTATAAGATATTGAAACGGGAGGTTAATATTTAGTGTCAAATTGTCACCGCTATGCACCTCATATAGATAGGCTAAGTCGTGATATTTTATGCCTATTTTCGCCATTTTGGCGATAGTTGAACTAATAGAGACAGAAATATCAACAGGCACAACACTGAAAGCAAAATCTATCTTCCGAGTAGACTTTTTCAAACTATTTTCTAGTTAAAAAAATCATTCAAAACAACCACTTAGTACCATTGTCGCTTTAGTATGGAAAATGTATTTAAAATCTAACATCCGTACATTATTCAATAAATTTCATACAAATTTACATACAAAAACCTTCATAATAATCATATCAACAAAATACAAAATTCATAACTCATTAAAATTAAAAAAAAAATCATGTTTCTAAAAGTTTCGGGACAAAAATTAATTTTCTTACCTATAGTAATAAAAATTACCAAATCAATTTGATTTTTTCAATACATTTCAAACAGATGTCTTTTAAAAATGAACTTTCCTCTTCAAAGACTTCAGAAACTGAACAAAAAAACATATTTTTCTGTAAATATAGCTACCATAGATATATAATCTATAGATATATACAAGTTTCACGTCAGAGTCAATTTGTCATTACCATGTCATTAGTGCAAGGTAGTGTCAAAAAAACTACCAAACTACCAAAATTTAGTAGAAAATTAAAGATTAAACGATTATCAATTTTATCTTATTACTAGCTTTCACGCGCGACGCCGTCTGCGTGAATTAAAAAAACACAAGTGAGTAGCCTATGTGTTCGTCCAGAGTACGTAAGTCCTCTACGTCTATGCCAAGTTTTACAGAGATGCGTTCAGTCGTTCAGGCTACAAACTCTAACAAACATCCAAACTTTCGCATTTATAATATTAGTAAGATAGTAAGATTACTACAAATTAATATAAGTAAAAAATTTGTTAATTTTTAGGCAAATTTAGTACTGGTTACTATTAAATTTCTCAACTAAAGATTTCAGGCCATTTTACCTGTTTATTGCTTTGATTATCTATAGATTATATATCTACATAACAAAGAAAACTTTATTGTGACATCGACATTTTATATCATAGAAATATATCAAAAACTTAAACGACTAGACTCACAGATTTCAGACTGGAAAATTATTTAAGGCTATTTTATTACTAAATTAGCCTCAGAAATTAGTAATTCACTGATTGTTTTAAGGAATTAGTGTAAAATATAAATTTATTGACATTATCTGACCCGTAGGACTATTACAAAGAAGTTCAAATATATAGAGGAGACAGAACAATTTTTTTTTCAGTTTCTTGTCTAAGCCACTCCCTTAGCGGAATGGGCCAGAAAACTTTTTTTTCACCGGTACTTTCTCTGGCAAGTACTAAATCAATTGTCAAATTTAGTGCCACCTCTGTTTATTGGCATGTAATAAAACATTTTTTTTAAATTATAGCCCTTTCTTTTATTATAAACTAAACAGTATTACAAAATAAAAACGTTTCATTATTTTTTTTTAATATAAGGTGGCAAACTCGCAAGCGGCCTGAATCCACCGAAATGGAAAGCGACCGCTGCACATAGACAGCCGCAATTGCAGCGTTGATTACCTTTCATTGATGGACGAGACACACATAAAGACATTTTCCCTTCCTATGCGTCTCCACCACCATCAAATCCACTTTTCCTTCCCATAATTTCCTCTTAGCAAAGGGTGGAAAGGAAAAGGGACTAAAATTAGGCCTCCGGCACCACACTCATCAGACTGTACGCGGAATTGCTCCCACTTCACGCCTGTTTTCTGTGTGGTCGTGGTATTGCTGGAGCCGACCCTACAGTGCGAAGATGTTAAAGCGGGCTCTACCACTGTTATTATTAAATGACATATATTGGCAATTAATTTAAATAAAATTAATTGACAAATGGATTTAGCGTTAGTTTTGTAAAAAAATGTCTCAAGTGAATTGTCAACTATGCCTCCTCTATACTTTTTGAAGCTCTTTGTTACTGTAATTGTTTAGATATATTAATGTTTTTACCTATACTTTAATATTTCGTAATGGTTAGAACAAAATTAGTACCGTGCTGTAGAGTTGGCGCAACTCTAGATTATCGACATAAACGTCACGTCCCTAGCTGACAGCTGACAGCTGTCAATGTCACTAGAAGTATGTATTTTGGCGCGCAACCTGAGTCCTGACGAGAAGTGTTGCTCTGAGTTTAAAGCGACAGTATTAATTAAATAAGTTGTCTAAAAGTGATAAGTCTCGATATCATTTCCGGGCCAGATAAAATATCGCACTATACATGAAAATTTAACAAATTGACATTTACATGACTGAGAAGATATAATATGGAGAGTGAGAGGTGTGGGAAAAAAGGGTATTCTGTATTTCCTCTTTTTTTCATATATTACTATTAGGTTCCTACGAATAATTAAAAATTGCGTATATATGGAAAAAGTTTTTACAAAATACTGCACTGATTGCTTCATCGATAGGTCATTTAGTCGTAATAAGCGATTTTTTTGAGTAGTATTTACGGCTTAAATTATTTAAACTTTCGTGAGACATTTTATAATTAATTATTTACGGCTTACTCACGTATGCTTTTGTTTTTCCTTTTGTTTTGCTTGCCTGCTTTTGTTTTGTTTTTCAGTGCGAGGCGCGACGCGAACGCGACATATACTTAACTCTCGCCCTGAAGAAGGACCCCCGCAGGGTCTGAAACTGGTCGGTGCCGTCACCGGAAAAACAAAAGCATACGTGAGTAAGCCGTAAATAATTAATTATTTACGGCTTGTTCCGTTTACCTAACTAAACTTACCTAACCAGTTAGGTAACAAGTATTTTTTTCCGTTTTCGTAACCGCTAGGGTGCGTATACTTTTCTATATTCCGGACCATCTATTACTATTATTATAAAGTATTACTTTTCCTTCAAAACTATACTTTTATACTATTATAATAAAGCGTAAACACACACTTCTTTGTTGCCTAACATGTCAGCAATTACAGCATATTTTTGAATAATTCTTAACTAATCATTTTTTTTGCTAGGGTGGGTACACTTTGTTAGTTTCATGTCCTCAATCCCATGTTAAAATGGCCAAGTTCACTCCGGCGAACACCACACAGCCATTATATGCAATCAGCTGTTTGCGTACGGCTTTATCTGCATGAAATTATGAAAAATTGATTTTATTGTTACATTTGTCAAATTATCAATAGCAAATGTCAAAATGGCATGACATGATAAACCTTGACAACCTTTCCTTGATGTTGGCAGCAACTTATTGTCTCTTTCCCACATTAGGGTTTTTATCCAAAACATTTACCCCCTAAATTCAATTGCTTGACGTAAGTGTAGGGCTTTTTATTAAAAAAAGAGTTATTCAAAAATATGGTGTAATTGCTGACATGTTAGGCAACAAAGTGTGTGTTTACGCTTTATTATAATAGTGTAGATTTGAAGGAAAAGTAATACTTTACTTTATAATAATAAAAGTAATAGATGGTCCGGAAAATAGAAAAGTATACGCACCCTAGTTTTACAAAAACAGAAAAAAATCCTTGTTACCTAACTGGTTAGGTAAACGGAAAAAGCCGTATTTACCTCAGTAATTTTATTAATTCTTGAAAATCTTTTATTACAACTGAATATACAATTTTTAAAACCGAATCTTTTAAATAAATCAATATTCAATAATAAACGATAAAAATCCATTTCCGCTATTAGGAATGTAAATACAAAAATATTGACAAAAAAAAATCACTTGGCGCCAAAATAATTCAAAATGGCGGACTATTCCAATCAATTTTTTACTAGTCGTTTACTACTTTTTTTTAAACAGAAAGAAAAAAACATGTCATATTTAAAAAGATTTTACAAGCAGTCAAATTTTAAATAAAATCCAATATTGACCATTAGGGCCTGTCCCACCAAATTGTAAATTGTCTGATAACAATCTAACATGTAAAATATGTGATAGAAATACGGATTTTGTTCCCTTATCTGATACATTTTTAAGCTATCTGAGACTATCAGCCAGTGGTGGGACAAGCCCTAAGGGTCCCACCAAATTGTATATTGTCTGATAACAATCGAAAGTGATAATGTGATGGAAATATCGGATTTTGTTCCCTTATCAGACAGTTACATTTTTAAGCTATCTGAGCCTCTATCAGCCAGTGGTGGGACAGACCCTTAATTGGAATATTATTTTTATTGTTAGATAGTAATACTTTACACTCAAAATACTATTATTTCGTTTGATTATGTTAAATTTAATAATAATAATGACCCTTCTATATTCAACCGAAAGTTATTTGACCAGACATAATTTTGACAGCTCACGTATTTTTAATTTCGCAATTTGTTTTATAGTCCAGTGGAAAACAAAACAACCCCAAAATCATAGTTTCTTGTTTACTGGTTTTTTTAGCGTTTCATTTTTATTGCTTAGCTATTGCCCGCGACTTCGTCCGCGTGAAAAAAATAATATAAAACATACACTCAATGATAACGTAGCTTTTTAATTATGGAATGATTTTTAAATTCGGCCTAGTTTTCGAGTTGTTTCAATACAAAATTGAAACAAATAAACGGAAATATTTACTGTTAAGAATTTTCTCATGTTTAAGATTCCTTTTAGTCCTATTTAACCGATTTAGATATTTTTTTTCTACTTTTTTTAATTTGACTGTATTTTTCCATCATGAACCCAAAAATGGCTATATTTAGAATATTTAAGATATAAAGATTTTTTTGTCCTAAAAACAACGAAAATTAGGTACCAAAACTAGCTTTTCCCGTGATTCTCCATCCGCTTAGAATAAATACTTTATTTGATTGTTTACGTTTGTCAAATTTTCAATTGCAAATGTCAAAATTACCGTTAACAATAACCTTGCTTCCTTAATGTTGGTAGCTTGTAACTTATGGTCTCTTTCCCACATGAAGGTTTATTTCCCAAATTTTTTACCTCCTAAGTTTAATAGCGTGAAAACATAGCCTAAAGCATGTCGGAAGTGTAGGGCTTTTTATTAAAGAAAGAATTATTCGAATGTGATTGCTGACATCTTACGTCACAAAGTACGTTTCCGCTTTATTATATTATATATTGAAGTTGTATATTTTTCCACATACGGAGACGATATGTCATTTTATGAGAGCGAAACATTGGGTTAGATATCTTTGTGTGACTGTATGTATGTAAATTATGACGTCATCATGTCATTACTCTGCTGCGCCACGTTCGCGCCCTTCAGTAGATCGTTGATGTCTCTACGGAACGTTGACAAGTTCTGTGTGAACCTGGAACACACATTTTATTGAATATTGTCTTATAATCTATCAATTTGAACAATGAATTGCCAAATCAAGAAATGCAAATTTGGATGTATGGATATTTTTTACTAAGATTATACAAAACAGCTTAACGGATATTGACGAAAATTTTCTAATTTTTGTGGAGCCTAAGTCAAAGCAGTAAAAAAAAATTTACATTAAAAAACATTATTAGGATTAAGATCTATATATATGGACAGCGATCACTTCGCCATTTTGACGAATTATTCAATAAGCTCTTTTAGCGCATTCTATATTAATCACTATTATTTAGTCAAATTCTACACTACACAAATTCTGCAAAAAACAATTGCTAACTTCGCTATTATAGCGAATTTTAACAATAATTAAACTACTTTACGTTATTCAATATCACCACTTCCTAATAACAATAAATACCTAATACTAAAAAAAACACGTTCGCTGTTTTAGCGAATTTTAAAAATATTTCGCCGATTTGGCGAATTAGTTTTAACAGTTGTAGCGTTGTTTCCTACATACCTATCCCTATTCTTGGTGAGCAGGTTGGGCTCGATGCCGGCCATGAGGTTGGCGAACCAGTGCGCGAGCTGCGGCTGCTTGTCGCGCGGCTGGCGCGCGATCAGCTCCGCGCGCAGGCGGGAGAACTGCTCCTCGTTGAGCAGCACCAGCCCCAGCAGGGGACGGGACATCGACCACTGGTTGCAGCACTCCTCGAACATTATCACGTTCAACACCTGAACATACAATTTTATGTACTAACTAGCTTTCGCCCGCGAATCCGTTCGTGTGAAAGTAAAAAAAAAATAGCCTATGATATTCACTAACAACGTAGCTTTCCAATAGTTAAAGAATTTTATAAATCAGCCCAGTAGTTTTCGATTTATTTCAATACATACAATAACAAATCTTTCCTCTGGCTTATAGAGGCGTGACGTCACTGCCAGACTACTAAAATCCGATACTTCCATCACATATTTTATACGTTGGATAGTTCTCTGACAATTTACAAGAATTGTGGGAAAGGCCCTTTATGTTGTAAGCAGTGGTGTTGTCATTAAAAAAAGTCATAATTAAAAAATATATGTTTTCGCTGACCTCCTATATAACTAAAATGAGTGTGTTTAGACTTTTTTTGAAAAATAGTAGATTTTTTTATTAATTTACTAATATTTCCTGTAACTATTCCAGTTACGTTCACAAGTCGAATGGTGGGATTCGAATCTTCGACCACAATTGAATCCGTACCCCAAACCATTAGGCTATTGGTGTTAAAACTCGATATGTTCGTATTGGTGTTGTGTACTGCAGCAGTATACTGACGGTGGCGAGCAGCTGCTGCATGATCTCGGGCCTGCGCTGCAGCACCTCCACGAACATGTTGCTGGTCTCCGGCGGCGGCTGGCGCGGGTTGCCCACCTTGTTGCTCGCTGCAACCGCACTCAGTCATTAGTATACACCTTATAAATGTCCGTGTCTAAATAATTCAGATTAGTTTGACAATTCATTTCAAATTTAGTAGGGATGGGTTGTGTAAAATCAGTCATGAATCTTATCGATTTTCGATTTTTATTCTTATAGAAGTTGGAATCGATAGATTTATAGTTATAATTTATGAAATAAAAAAAAACACTCAAATTAATAATGACCATAACAAATAATGAGTGTAACTAAATCAATGTTTATTACTACTACAGCCGTACGTAATCGAATTGGATTTCGCTATTATTTCTGTCATCGCTAAATTCTCTACACTGTAATCAATACTAGAATTGTCCTATAAATTAGTGAATAAGAAAATAATAATTTTAGTTGAGTTTGATAATTATTTAAACCGAATATCGATAGTTCATAATTGTTCGCTGCGTGTTCGTCACTACGATACCTGTCTATTAAGTATGGCATTTGCCTTCATACAAATTTAATTCGATACTTCATATGCGTCATTTATCAAACTAATCTATCTTATTTAGACAAACTATAGTGCAGTGGTCAACATTTACTCATAAAAGTGCCATTTTTAAAGTAATGCCTTCTTAGATTCGCCTTTTCGTCAATTCCATGGTGTATTTACTTTATAATTTATTTCATTTGATGTTTTTATGATATTTGACGTATCCAAAATATTATGTTGTGTGCCATTTATGGTACGCGTTTCAGTAGTTCGCCACCCCTGCCTTAGTATATACAGTAGAACCTCGATAAGTTTAAGTCCAAGGGAAACACAAAATACTTTAAGTTATAGAGGTTTTAAGCTATCAAGCTATGTTGTAGAGGTTTTGGGCTCTAATGGAAAGGGAACATATTATTTTTTGAAGTTAGAGGTTTGAGTTTATCGAGATTCTACTAGTAAATATTTTTGAATTAAAACATCTAGTTATTTAGTGTTAAAAAATGATTTTTTTTTTAAATTTCAATATTCATATTCGGCTTGGTTAGCCTAGTTTAGTTTGGCTTAGTTTGACTCACCTATCTATAAAACGGAACGCACAGTTAAAAGGCCACTAATAGCTACCCTTAGTGTAGACATAGGGCATCGCTAAAAGATAAGGCGATGCCTTTGGTATATTAAAGGGGCGAGTGGTCAAAACTATTTATAATATTTTTTTAGTAGTTTCTGATTGTAGAGAAAGTACGAAACGGTACTTTCTTTCTTACAGAGTAGTAAAATAGCCGCTGAGAGCTACCGTTAGTGTAGAAATATCTAAAATACTCACTTTTCTGTACTAGTTGTTTAAATAGATATGTAACTATGTGATCCAATGTTGCGCAACATCCGGTGCAAACACTCGTATCTGAAACACAAAACATACAATTTATGTCTACAAATTAAAACATTGTATTCAATTTCATCCACTTCAATTCGCCAAAACAGCAAAGGGATCATCCGGATTTTCAGATGCTTTGTCTTCCTTTAAAGGACAGAAACACACAGGAAGGGAACGTTACTTTCAGGTGTGTCCCTCTCCCTGTCACATACTCCTACTCTTCCCGCCCATATCATAAGGGAAAGCGAATGAGACCTCCGCTACACGGTTATCAGAAAGTACACGGATATAAGTATATGATATAAAGACATTGAACTTAAGTAAGTTCAATGTCTTTATATCATGTCCCCTCCCCTTCTCAAGAATTTATTGAAAGGGAAGAATAGGACGAGAAGGCTGGAGGAAAGGCATAAAAAGAAAGTATCATATCTTTGTCCCCTCCCCTGTCCACCACTTCGCCATTTTGGCGAATTACTTTTTTTAATTATTATCCGTATGTATATACTGACCTAACGCCGTCAAACCCTCAGATATAGAGGAGAGTATGTAGAGCGTAGCCTCCGGTTGCAGCGACGAGAGGAACGGCATGTGGTCCTGTGCGAGCCTCTCTAGCAGCACGTAGTACGTCTGCGATAGCTTCGGATAGTCCTGCAATATTACATATATATAAACAAAAGGAAACTATATATTTGTAGTGAATCTTACTAATCTTACCAATATTATAAATGTGAAAGTTTAGATGGATGGATGTTTGTTAGGGTTTGTAGCCCAAACGGCTGAACGGATTTCGATGAAATTTGGCATATATGTAGAGGATAGTCTGTTTTTTTTTATCACGCTGACAGAGTCGCGCGCGATAGTTAGTAAAACGACAAATACGTAGATATTGTGGATTATGGTACAAACGCAGACTTGTTGATAAACGAACAAATGTAATATAACAAAGCGTAAACACACACTTCTTTGTTGCCTAAGATGTCAGCAATTACAGCATGTTTTTGAATAATTCTTTTTTTTAATAAAAAGCCCTACACTTACGTCACTTTTTAGGCTATATATTTTGACGCCATTAAACTTTAAATATTTTGGATAAAAACCCTAATGTGGGAAAGAGACCATAAGTTGCTGCCAACATCAAGGAAGCAAGATTGCCAAGGTTTGTAATGTCATGTCATTTTGACATTTGCAATTGATAATTTGACAAATGTAAACAATAAAATAAAAATTTCATAATTTCATGCGGATGAAGAAGCACGGGAAGAGCTATTTCAAATAAAATTAAAAACATTGGATAACAATTACCGTTACTATTGCAATCTTATTACCTTGATATTGTCAGGTTGTAATTTTGATTCCTTTCCAACATAAAGGTTTTTTTTCTAACTTATTAACGCCTTAAGTTTAATACTTTGAAGATATAAAGCGTGTTTTGATAAAATAGAATTATTCGAAAATATACTACGATTGCTGACATCCTAAGTAACTAAGTAACGTGTGTTTACGTTTAATAATCTATATTAAGTATATATTGGTTAGAATTTATTAATAAAGCTATATTTCCACTGACCAACAAATCGCTCTGCGGTATATGAAGCAACAGTTTCACGAACATATTCAATGCGTTGTCTAGCGCCTCGTCGCCATATAACCTGAAAAATCATGAGAACTGTATTACTAATACGAAATAATAATTATTTCAGTCATTTACCTATTCTAGAGGCAGGGGAATGACATTATTTGCACACATAATACCCCACTATTGACAACTAATTCCGCGTACACTCTGATTACTGTGCTGTAGAATTAGTCTTTCCCCTTCTCGTTGCATTGGAAAGGGAGGGGACGCATAGAAGGGCGAAATATCATGTTTTGTTACGTTCTCTCTTTTGTTTAAAGATAGGCAACATTATTAAATGCGATAATCAGGTAGTGATCACTTCGCCATTTTGGCGAATTCAAGTGACCTTTGCAAATATCATACTACGTATCTCTAAAACATATAGATTAAATAGAAAATAGTTTTTTTTTTTCCAAATTATCCAACCATTACATTATAATTTGAATAAACAAAAAAAAAATGAATGTTTGTTTTGTAAAAAATTACATTCTGATTAATACCATTTTTCATAGAAAATATCTATATAAAATTTGTCACAGATTTAAAACTTAGATACAAAATTTTATTCAAACCACGCGCAGTCGTGTGCGACAGCTAGTTTATACCTGAATACACCAAAATTGGCGTAGTTCCCGCAGAGCGCAGCTTTCAGTATACAAAAACATACTGATATTCCTTTCAATTTCATTGCGTACATATCCTTCTTGCCCACTTCTATTGTCACTATTCTGCTGCCTGAAAAAATAACACTTGACATTTGACATTTAATAGTGGTAAACCGATTTAACATCTTCACACTGCATTTTCGTACACAGACAGGTGTGAAGTGGAAGTAATTCCACGTACAAGTCTAAAGAGCATATGTAGTCCCTTTCCTTGTCATTTATAAGATGATGGGAAGGCAAAATAACGTGTTTTAAAAGCCAAAATGCACAAATATGTGCGGTCATTGAAATTACTCTCTTCCATTCCCATCCTTTTCTGATAAGGAAAGGAATTATTAGGTGGAAACGCATAAAGGAAATATTCTCTATATGTGCGTTTCCACTCTCATTTAAGAGACAACTCATCTGCAATTGCGGATATCTTGGCATCAGTCATTTGCTAATTAGGCGAATTTAGATGTTAGGTGGGATAGTGATATCGACTAACATTACACAACTCTCAGACCGATCTACTATTACTATATCAGGCCTATCGGCAGTAGTCCTGTCCGTAATAATAGATCGATCCCAGTAGAGCGTGATACGGTTATTTTCTAGAACTGGTGAAGGCTTTAACATCTTCGCACTGCAGGGCTCACCCGGTGCAATACCACGACCACATAAAAAACAGGCCTGAAGTGGAAGCAATTTCGCGTACAGTCTGATGAGTGTGGTGCCGGAGGCCTAATTATAGTCCCTTTCCACCCTTTTCTTAAGTGGAAGGGATGGAAAGGAAAAGAGGATATGACGGAGGAGACGCATAGGAAGGGGAAATGTCCTCTTTATGTGCGTGTCCTCCGAAGGGTAGGCAGCGCTGCAATTGCGGTTGTCTATGTGCAGCGGTCGCTTTCCATTTTGGTGGATTCAGGCCGCTTGCGAGTTTGCCAACTTATATAATAAAAAAGGCTCATATTCCTAATATGGTACCTCAGAATCAACAAGAGAATATCACTATTATTATTTTTTTATAACATAAGATGGCAAACGATCAAGCCGCCACCTGAATCCGCCAAAATGGCGAAGCGATCGCTGCTCATAGACATCCGCAATTGCAGATGCGTTGCCTACCCTTATCCGATAGAGGAGAGGATATTTCCCCTTCTTATGCTTCTCCTCCACCGTCAAATCCGCTTCCCCTTCCCATCCTCTCCTTATAAGAAAAGGGTGGTAAAGAGAAAGGGACATAAATTAGGCCTCCGGCACCACACTCATCAGACGAAACACGGAATTGCTTCCATTTGACGCCTGTCTTGTGTGGTCGTGGTATTACTGGGGGCGTGCCGACCCTGCAGTGCCAAGATAAAGCGGGCACCACCACTGTTGAAATCTATTAAAATACTAATATGAAAAGCAAGGTTTCTCGTACCATAAGCACATATGAAGGCGGAGAGCTCCCTGAAGAGCAGTATCCCGTTGGGCGAGGAGACGTCGAAGTGCAGGCGCTGGTTCCTGTTGTGTGCGAGCTCCGCCGCCAGCTTCAGCAGCGGCGTGCTCAGCTCCGGCTGCGCGAACCACGCCTCCAGCCCGCGCAGCGCCACCTTCAGGTACACCGGGTAACTGCGCACCACAACATATCTATACTGTTATAATAAAGCGTAAACACACACTCCTTTGTTGCCTAAGATGTCAGCAATTACAGCATGTTTTGGAATAATTCTTTTCTTAATAAAAAGCCCTACACTTACGTCACGCTTTAGGCTATATATTTTCACGCAATTAAACTCAGGGGTAAATATTTTGGATAAAAACCCTAATGTGGGAAAGAGACCATAAGTTGCCAACATCAAGAAAACAAGATTGTCAAGGTTCGTCATCATGTCATTTTGAAATTTGCAATTGATATTATGACACATGTGTACAATAAAATAAAATTTTCATAATTTTATGCGCATGAAGTCGCACTGGAATAGCTAATAATATATATAGCATATGTTACTCAGATAAATTACCTTTCTAATGTTGAGAGGATTTTTAAAATCGCCCCAGTAGTTTTTGAGTTATTTCAATACATAAAAAAATACAAATCTCTCCTCTTTACATTAGTACAGACTAACTTTCGCTAACAACTCTAACAATCATTCAGCAAATTACTGTTGTACTGATGTCTGAGAGAAGTTTGGAAAAACACAGACTACTCATTATCTCCCCTGCTTTACCTACTCCCGTAGGGTCGGCGCGCCGGGTTTTCGTCCTCCAAATAACTCTATTATACGTCATCTGTCACTCCCTTCTTGATCATGTCACCTTTCACACAATCCATCTCTTTCTATGTCTACCTCTACCGGTGTACCACACTCATAACTAACGTCCGTCTTGTTACATGCGATTTATCCCTTCATAGATTACTCATTTTTGGTTTTTAAACCATGCGGTTGGAGTCGCGAGCAAAAGCTAGTCTATACTAATATAAGAGGAAAGATTTGTATTTTTGTATGTATTGCAATAACTCAAAAACTACTGGGTTGATTTCAAAAAATCTTTTATCATAAGAAAGTGGGCTATATGGCTATGGGCTATGTTTTTATTTTTTTTCCACGCGGACTAAGTCGCGGGCGAAGACTAGTTTCATTTAATTAATACTTACATCCAGTCAAACAGCATCATATACGTAGTTTTCGTATTAAAGGCGAATGCAAGTCCTCGTAGATCTCTTGCTAGACCTATAAGCGTCTTCTTGGCATCCTCTGACGCGAACAAAGGACTCTCAGGAGGTCCCAGCAGACCGATTATACTCTCGAAAGCGGCTGGAAAATATATTTAAATTAATTAAATATGCTATTAGATTAATTAAAAAATAAACAAAATGTAGTCACTCAGAGATAATGACGCTTTTTAATAGTGAAAGAATTTTTTAAATAGTCCTAGTAGTTTATGAGTTATTTCAATATATACAAAAATAAAAAACTTTCCTCTTTATAATACCACTAGCTGTAGCTCGCGTGGAATAAAAAAATAATAAATCTATAACCTATGTCGCTCAGAGATTATGACGCTTGTTAATAGTGCATTTTTCGAATTGGCCCAGTAGTTTTTGAGTTAATTCTATACAAAAATACAAATCTTTTCCCTTTATTATATTAGTATAGAAGTATAGATAGGTATAGAATTACAAATAGATAGATGAAATAATCTGGTATATTTTCATATATAGTGGGATTGCCTCCGAATGTCTCCTGGCGTATACCTGTGAGCGGCATCATGAAGGCATGGAACCTCTCCTCGTCCTCGCCGAGCTCCACCATCAGCAGGCGGCCCAGCGCCGTGTACAGCATCGTGCGGCATCTCATCTCCGAAGGCCCAACTCCTGAGATGCCAAGGAATGGGAAGTGTTCCGCCTGAAATATACAAAAAAATATTTTAGTTTTAGATTGGATTGCTAAGGAAACCATTGATGTTAAATTTAGAGAAAATCTACACTAAGGGAATGTGAGACTAGGAAATTAATTTAACGTTTAAGGGGAATTTAAAAAAGCGCCATCTAGTTTCAAACACCGAAAACAATCTAACTAGTATTATAAATAGAAAAATTTATATGTATTGATATTTGTTAGTTTGTAGACTAAACTGCTGAACGGATCTCGATGAAATTCATAAATGCAGAAGATGGTCTGGAAGAACACATATACCACCTTTTATTTTTTTTTAATCTCACACAGACGAAGTCGCGGGCAAAAGATAGTCCAGTAAATAAAAGTTTTGTCTAATAATTATTTTTATAAATCACGATCGCTAAATGGTGTTTGCTACTAAAATCTATACTAAGGGACTAACTACTAAGTCCATTAAACAAAACATAACAGCGCCATCTATTTTCAAACTCCGACATTATCATTTTACTTACAGTATGATGTGTCAGCATAAACTGGACTTCCTCTAGCGTCACCAGCTTCCTCACACACGCGTAGCCTCCGCTCAGGTCACTCAGAAGACCTAAGGTCTTAGAGATGATCGGCTCAGACCCGCCCCAATATTTTAAATTCGTTATTCTGTTGACAAAACGTTTTTTAACATCCTTTTCTTTACAAGCATAGCATTTTTAGTAGTATAAGGTGGCATTTGACAATTTAACATTTAATTCAAGGGAGATTTTTGTAGTAAAAAATATAAGATTATACCAAAATACTAGACTCAAAATCTCACGTATTTATCTCTAAATTAGTTTAGTAGATTTTTTTTTATTGTCGCATCATATTTATACAAATTAAGTATATGACACTATCTCGCAAGCTTTGTGCGCCCTTGATTTCGCTAAAAAAGCGAAGAGATGTCAAATTAACAGAAAAGACTAAAATAAATCAGATAGTAAATTGTCAAAATTAATCTCCTGTCGTTTTATAAAACATGGGTAAGATTATGTACAAATTAAGATATCTATACTAATACTAAAAAGAAAAAAGATAATATTACAAAGAGGAAGGCATTAAAATAACTCAAAAACTACTGGACCTATTTCAAAAATCGCTCCATTAAAAACCTATGACATTACTGAGTGACAGACTATTTTTACTATTTTTTTACGCGAGCAAAGTGGCGAGCAGCAGCTAGTAAAATGCAACTTACATTTTCCTCATGAGCACGCTGAGGAGCTGGCTCTCATCAGCGAGGCCGAGGACCTCGCTCAGTCTGCGGTAGACCTTACTGCTCTTCTGCACCTGCTCCCCTACGTAGATCTTGCGGAACTGCTCGAAGAATGACATCATCGCCAACTCCAGCTTCTCGCATCCACCCTGCTTCAAATGGAAAGAAGATACATTAAGAATTAAAATTATCAATAGCAAATGTCAAAATGACATGACATGACAAACCTTGGCAATCTTTTCCTTGATTTTGTCAGCAACTTCGGTCTCTTCCCACATTAGGGTTTTTATCCAAAATATTTACCCCCTAAGTTTAATAGCGTGAAAATATATAGCCTAAAGCGTGAAGTAAGTGTAGGGCTTTTTATTGAAAAAAGAATTATTCAAAAATATGGTGTAATTGCTGACATCTTAGGCAACAAAGAAGTGTGTTTACGCTTTATTATAATAGTATAGATGTAATAATTGAAATGATACCCTGGCGAGCCTGGAGTCAGTGAGGTCCATCAGCTGCAGCACTCTGCAGACCAGCTCTCCATCCATAGCGTCGTTCTCGTCGCACGTCGTCACTGACGCTCGGCCGCCGATCGCCGCGCCGATTATATACACCAACCAGCTCAGTTGACCTAAAACACCATTTTATATATACTAACTTTCGCCCGTGACACCGTCCGCTTGGAAAAAAATGCGAGTAGCCTATGTGCTCTTCCAGAGTATTCTCTACACCTTTACCAAATTTCATCGAAATCCGTTCAGGCGTTTAGGCTACAAACTCTAACAAACACAGACAATGGTAGAGCCCGCTTTAACATCTTCGCACTGTAGGGCTCGCCCCCACCAGTACCACAACCACACAGAAAACAGGAGTGAAGTGGGAGCAATTCCGCGTGCAGTCTGATGAGTGTGGTGCCGGAGGCCCAACTTTAGTCCCTTTTTCTTCCCAACCTTTTTCTTATTAGAAAAGCATGGTAAGGAAACGTGGCTTCGATGGTGCAGGAGACGCATAGGAAGGGGAAATATCCTCTTTATAAGCGATCAAGGGTATCCAACGCATCCACTATTGCGAATGTCTATAGGCAGCGGTCGCTTTGCCATTTTAGCGGATATGGGTGGCCGCTTGCTCGTTTGCAACCTTATGATAAAAAAACATCCCTCTAAACTATTGCATTTATATCATTAGTATGAAGTATTATAATCACTAAGTCATCAGTCCATCTGGAGCGAGGACGACCCATGTTCCTGGTCCCTGAACCTGATGATTGGATGCGGAAGACGGAGGACCGCCTTCTGTGGAAGGCATTGGGGAAGACCTATGCCCAGTGGGCAAACAAAGACTGATGATGATGATAATCAGTATGCAGGTGACCTTGCAGCACCAGCAGCTGCTGCGGGCGCTGCTCCACGCTGTACTCGGCAGCTGCGCGGTCGAAGTGCGCCACCAGCAGCTGGCACGTCTTGCCGTACTCGCAGCGCCCGATCACCGCCAGCTGCTCCAGCTGCTGCTGCACCGTGCCCGCCTCCTCCAGCGGGTCCTCCACGCCCTCGCTGCACACACAAACAGACAGATAGTAGCGTGTCAACTCCATACCCTCGCAGCACAACACACCATGTAGAAAGAGACAGATAATATTATCAATTCCATGTCTTTTACACACACACATTACAAATACACGAGATAGAAAGAGACAGATAATATTGTCAACTCCGTCGTTAAGGTGATTTGATTATTGGACGTGGACGTATAGTTTTAGGACCTTTTCCACAATTCTTGTAAATTGTCTGATAATCCAGAGTATAAACACGTAATGGTAATATCAGATTTTATTGCCTTATCGGACAGTGACGTCATTTTTAAGCTATCTATGCCTCTATCAGCCAGTGGTGGGACAGATCCTTAATGTGATCTCATACATTCGCATTTATAATATTAGGATATATTAGAAGCCTATCCAACAATGGGCTGATAGAGTCTGATGATGATGATGGTGATGGTGATGGTACCTGACTATAACAGCAACAGAGTCTAATCTGGAGGTGATGTACGCCGCAGTGACCCCCGGCGCGTACTGCTCCAGCCGATGAGGTTCAGTCGCCTTTACATATGGCACCGATGCCACCATCCGCTGCCACAATGACAGCAAATAGTGCACCGAGTTGGGAGCGAACTGCCACACCTGGAATTCACGGTATACATTTTAGGGACATAAAAAACATAATTAGGAACTATTTAGTTAAACTTAGTTTAGTATTAGTAATGGTAAAGTCTGGTTTGACATATTGTTGCAATATGTTAGTTATGCATATTGTTGCCAAGTTTTTTTTTTTATAATATAAGGTAGCAAACTCGCAAGCGGCCTGAATCCACCGAAATGGAAAGCGACCGCTGCCCAAAAACATCCGCAATCGCAGATGCGCTGCCTACCCTTGATTGACGGAGGAGACGCACATAAAGAGGACATTTCCCTTCCTATGCGTCTCCACCGTCAAATCCACTTTTCCTTTCCAAACTTTCCTCTGACGAAAAGGGTGAAAAGTAAAAAGGACTAAATATAGGCTTCCGGCACCACACTCATCAGATGAAACGCGGAATTGTTTCCACTTCACTCCTGTTTTCTGTGTAGTCGTGATATTGGTGGGGGCGAGCCGAACCTACAGTGCGAAGATGTTAAAGCGGGCTCTACCACT
>NW_013525124.1:485907-490625 GCF_000836215.1 Papilio polytes
GGTTGCGCGCCAAAATACATACTTCTAGTGACATTGACAGCTGTCAGCTGTCAGCTAGGGACGTGACGTTTATGTCGATAATCTAGAGTTGTGCCAATTCTACAGCACTGTACTAATTTTGTTCTTAACACTCTATACTTTAATATAATTAAAAATACTCTATAACCAGAGATTCAAAAACTATATAGAACTGTCAACTATGACAATTCATCATACTTCATATTAATATTATAAATAGGAAAACTTCGTAAGATTGTAATGAAATAACTCAAAAATCATAATACGAAGAACCTCGATAACTCAAACCTCGGTAACTTATAAACCTCTAACTTCGAAAAATAATATGTTCCCTTCCCATCAGAGCCCAAAACCTCTACAACATAGAACTTAAAACCTCTATAACTTAAAACATTGTATGTTTCCCTTGGACTTTAACTTATCGAGGTTATACTGTATTGTATTGAAATATCTCAAAAATTCCTTCAACATTAAAAAGCTACGGTTTCACATAGGCTGTGTGTTTTTTTTTTTTTATTTCACGCAGGCAAAGTCGCAAGCAACAGCTAGTTGTAATATTTTTCGACATCCACATGTCAATATTTTTATGATGATTGACATTTATTTTTTTATATCATAAGGCGGGAAATGAGCATGCGGACACCTGAATTCGCCAAACTGGCGAAGCGACCTCTGCCCATAGACATTTACAAAAGCGGATGCGTTACCTAACCTTAATCGATGTAAGAGGAAATGCACATAGAGGATATGGCCCCCTTTCTATACGTCTCCTCCACCGTCAAATCCACGTTCCCTTCCCATCCTCTTATAAGAAAAATGGTGGGAAGGGAAAGGGACTAAAGTTGGGCCTAATATCAAACATACCTGAGTATTATCCAATATCCTCAGTACTCCAGCTGCTAATCTATTGAGGAACTTTGCCCGTTCATTATTACTGAAGAGACTTCGCCGCACCGAAGCCAGTTGTACAAGACAGGCCAGCGCCAGCCCCGCCAGTGAGCCGGCCAGGGAGTGATACAGCTCGAAGAACAGACCCAGGGTAGACGGCTCTAGGAACGTCGGCCTCCATGATGTAGGGATCTGGATCAGAAATATATCTTGATTAGCTTTCTCCCGCGACTTTATCCGCGTGGAATTAAAAAAATAGGTCTGTGGTTCTTCCACACTATCTATCACAAGCGAAAGTTACGATGGGTGGATGTTTGTTAGCGTTTGTAGCCTGAACAGCTGAACGGATCTCCATGAAATTTGGCACAGGTTTAGAGCATAGTCTAGAAGAACTCATAGGCTACTTTTTATCCCGGGAATAGTTACGGTTCCTGTGGGATTCATTAATTTAGTTTTTTTAATGTTTACTTGATCATTCTGCAACGGTTCAACATATCTTATTGAAATTTGGCACAGATATAAAATAAAGTCTGGAGTACACATGAGATGAGGTTCATCCCCGAGAAATGTCCGGTTCCCGAGGGATACGTAGCTTTCTGTTATTTATATAATTCGTATATTTCTAATACCACGCGGATAGACACATAGACACGGGCAACAATTTCATCCCTATATCCATGCACAAATTCAAATGTCACATTAAAAAAAAACGTCATACCTGTACAGTACAGAGGTCATCAGCGGAGTCATCGCTGGTGGTTCCTATGAAGTCGAAGGTGAGGCAGGCGTGCGCCAGCCGCAGCAGCGCCGCCAGCAGCTGCTGCTGCGCCTCGCCCAGCAGCGGCGCGCCCAGCAGCGAGCACGACACGCGGAAGATCTCGAACAGCTGGTTGTCTCTGTACACAACTGCACTGTTACTTTTAGATAACCACAATGCACTTTATTTCTACATACAAAAAACGTAAGATGCGACGTACATGAAAACTATAGCTATCCTCCTCTAACACATGCAAAGCATGTCTCGTACATGAAAACTATAGCTAAGTGGTAGTGCCCGCTTTAACATCTTAGTACTGCAGGGCCGGCACGCCCCCAGTAATACCACGACCACACAGAAGACAGGCGTGAAATGGTAGCAATTCCGTGTTTCGTCTGATGAGTGTGGTGCCGGAGGCCTATTTTTAGTCCTTTTCCCTTTTCACCCTTTTCTTCTAAGGAGAGGTTGTGAAGAGGAAGTGGATTTGACGGTGGAGGAGATGCATAGGAAGGGGGAATATCCTCTTTATGTGCGACTCCTCTTCCGTCGTATAAGGGTATGCAACGCATCTGTTTTTGCGGATGTCTTTGAGCAGCGGTCGCTTCGCCATTTTGGCAGTTTCAGATGGCCGCTTGCTCGTTTGCCACCTTATGTTATAAAAACAAAAAAAAAACAGCTGTCCTCTCTGTCTCTTTCATTCCTTCATACATACTTTCTTTTGTTCTAAGAATTAATTATGATATTTAAATCCTTTTTTTAAAGTGTGTGTATAACTTTAAAAAACATATAGACGAGGCATAGTGTACTTTTTTCACGGGTACTTTCTCTGAAAGGTACTATATCAGTTCTCAAGTTTAGTACCTCGTGTCCCTGTATTGATATATCATCATCATCACCAGCTCACTATACGTCCCCACCGAGGGGCTCGGAGCCTACCCTAAGGGTGACTAGGCCATAGTCAACCACGCTGGCCAAGTGCGGGTTGGTTGACTTCACACATAACTTTAAATTTCTTTTGCGATATGTGCAGGTTGCATCACGATGTTTTCCTTCACCGTAAGAACGTCGGGTAAATTATGTACATATGAAAATTCGAAAAATCGAAAATCACATTGGTACGGCGGGATTCGAACCCAAGACCTGTAGATTACATGTCAAGTTCAAACCACTGAGCCACCGACGCTCTTTATAACAAAGAAATACGAAGACAAAATGGCGGGCGAAAAGTTAGCAGCGAGAGTTGGCTATACTATACTATAGGCTATACTGTTTTTTATTTTTTAATTTCACGCGGACGAATATACGAGCAGCAGCTAATTTTATTATATGTATACTAGCTGTTTCCATGCGACTTCATCCGCATACAATTATAAATATTTCATTTTATTGTTCACATCTGTCAAATTATCAATTGCAAATGTCAAAATGACATGACATTACAAAACTTGGCAATCTTGCTTCCTTGATGTTGGCAACTTATGGTCTCTTTCCCACATTAGGGTTTTTATCCAAAATATTTACTCCTAAGTTTAATGGCGTGAAAATATATAGCCTAAAGCGTAACGTAAGTGTAGGGCTTTTTATTAAAGTAAGAATTATTCAAAAATATGCTGTAATTGCTGACATCTTAGGTAACAAATGAGTGTGTGTTTACGCTTTATTATAATAGTATAGATATCAAATTACCGACCTGAATGAGGATGCTATCTTCCTATGCTTGGTGAGGGAGCGGCTGCCATCATCAGTCACCTGGTTCATCTCCGACACCAGCTGGCACAGTAGCTGCACGCCGATGGTGCACATCTCCGCTGGACCCTGGAAAACACCAGTCCAGTGGTACAGTATACTGGAATCACGACTCAAACTTGATTTCAATTGGACAGTAGCACAGGTAAAGCATGGGTCATATGAAATCACTGCAGTTACTGTTTACATTATGCCAGTCAGATGACAGTCCAGTGATAATCGCTACTGTCCTACTGTACTGGCCAAGTGTGAATCACGCACACTTTGATCACTCGGATCATTACTCTAGATACTGTTTAGTTAACAGCTTAAGGTGCATTAATAAATATGGAAAGGGGACAAACACTTAGCAGGGGAATGGACGTATAGGGAAATCTGTCCTCTACCCTGCCCTGTGTCAACATTAGCTGCTGAATTTACTATTACCGCGAAATGACACAAATCTTAAATATTACACTTACAATATAACAAGATTTAGCTATTTTACATATTTTGATGCCCTAGGGGGGAGGAACTAAAAGGACTCTAGTGGAGGGGTACTAAGAGAAGGGACTCCAGAGGGGGCTCTAGGAGGCCCTAGGAGAAGGGGATTTTAAGAGAGAGGGGGGGCACTAAAGGGCTCTCTAGGAAAGGGGACTCTAAAGGAGTGGACACTAGAAGGGGCTGTAAGAGAGGGCATTCTAGAAGAATCTCTAGAAGAAGGGGCTCTGAGAGAGGAGGGCACTAAAGGGAGCTCTAAGAATATGAAAGTATACCTGCAGAAAGCTGGAGACATCGTGCATGACGTTCCTGAAGACGTACTCCTCTTTGACCATGTCGAACCATCCCAGCTTCGTGATGCGAGCGAACAGGGACACCAGCGACTGGAATGTAAAGAAGGATATTATACAAGGTGTGTTTACATTTTATTATATTTATTAATAGCTGATGCCAAGCTTTCATCCGCATGAAATTATAAAAAAATCATTTTATTGTTCACATTTATCAAATTATCAATTGCAAATGTCAAAATGACATGACATGATATTAAACCATGGCAACCTAGATTCCTTGAAGTTGGTAACTTATGGTCTCTTTCCCAGATTTTTATCCAAAATATTTACCCCTAGGTTTAATGGCGTGAAAATATATAACCTAAAGCTTGAAAATGTAGGTCTTTTTATTAAGAAAAGAATTATGTAGTCTATACTATTATAATAAAGCGTAAACACACACTTCGGACTTGACGTTTGACAGCGTTGACGCTCGGTTGAAGTTAGGTTATAATTTCTGAGAAAAAGTTGTTTCGTTCTATTTCCATTGTTGATTT
>NW_013525124.1:494729-541543 GCF_000836215.1 Papilio polytes
TATACTTTCAATTATCTTCAACCTTGACGTTGGCGAAATCATCGAAATAACGATGGGGTCCACTAAACATTAAAAGAAGAAGAAGAAGAACACACACTTCTTTGTTGCCTAACATGTCAGCAATTGCAGCATATTTTTGAATATACCTTTCTTTAATAAAAAAGCCCTACACTTACGTCACTCTTTAGGCTGTATGTTTTTATGCCATTAGAATTAGGGGGTAAATATTTTTGATAAAATCCTTATGTGGGAAAGAGACCATAAGTTGCTGCCAACATCATGAAAGCTAGATTGCCAAGGTTTGTCATGTCATGTCATTTTGACATTTGCTATTGATAAATTGACAAATACAAACAATAAAATATTTTTTTTATAATTTCAAGCGGATGAAGCCGGACGGGAACAGCTAGTATACAATAAAAAGCAACTAACCTGTACAACGAAAGTTGCCAGTTTAGGTCTTGTAGCGAGATAGTTGAGAACATAATTTCGAATATCTAATCTCTGCTGCACCGACAGACTGGTCGTTGATCTGAAAATAACACATTGCATTATTTATACACCTTTTTCTTGTATCAGGGGGAAATCTTCAAAAAGATACCCTTCCTAGGGTGAAGACAGGGTTTTCTGTTGTTTGTACCCAATAAACACCCCTCGGTGGCCAGCCTCTAGTGCAATAGAAGGGTGTTTTGGGATCTCCGTGGAACTCACTAGAACCTTCGGCACTTTACGACACAATATAGGATATTGCCTGATGTTCCGCAGCCTTATGCCAACAGAGGACCATGGCATGGAACGATCAGGGTCCCCACCCTAATCACCAATGGTCTTAAGGGTCCCTAATGCTTAAGAGTTAACGGTTTATTATTTATAGACCTACAAGTCATCAGACAGGGTATAAATTAAACTAATTTTAGACATGTCACTACCTTGGCAATATAAAAAAGTGTCACAAGACATATCATAGCTTATCTATACAAATATTATAAAGTGGAACCATTTGTGTTGGAGTTTTTATATGTTTGTATACTGGCAGGCAACACTGTACACACTAAGGATGGTTTTTTTATATTAGAATAATATATAATTTAAATTATTAAGAATTCTACATTTGATGAAATATACAAAGACTTCACATCTCGACACGGAACAAGTAACATTGTAGGACAAATAGACTTTGTATAAAATATGGTTCAGATATTTTAAATATAATGATGATTAACTAGAAGAAAGTGTTTCAATAGCCCCACACCTCCAGAGCCCGGACGAGAGAAAGTAACCGTCCAACAATTTGTATTTTTGTATGTATTAAAATAACTCAAAAACTACTTGGACGATTTCTAAGTTTTTTACACTAAAAAGAAGCTATTTTACCACTGAGTAGGCTACATGTTTTTATTTCACATGGACGAAGTCGTGAGCAACAGTTAGTCTATACTAATACTATGAAGAGGAAAGATTTGTATTTGTGTATGTATGTATTGAAACAAGTCAAAAATTACTTGGACGATTTCAAAAATTCTTACCCTAATAAAAAGCTATGTTATCCTGAGTAGCAGACTATAATTTTCAATTTCACATGGATAAAGTCGCGAGCAACAGGTTATAAATAAAAAAAATAGCATAGAAAAGAACAAAGGATCTAATCTACAGTATGTTATTGTGTATTTACCTGCTGAGTAGCTTGTCTAGGGTAGTCGCTGCCAATAACTGGGAGTAGCTGGAGTCAGCTCGCTCCAGCAATGCTTGACACTTGCTTAGGGTGTCCGGAGACTCCTGTAAATCAATGAAAAACCATATACATTGCAAGATTTGATATTTAAGAGGAAAATTAACTAGACTTGTATACTAATATAATAAAGCGTAAACACACAATATTTTGTGACGTAGGATGTCAGCAATCACAGCATATTTATGAATAACTTTCTTTAAGTAAAAGCCCTACACTTATGACAGTTTTAGGCTATATATTTTCACGCTATTAAACATATGAGGTATATAAATTGGAAACACCTTCCCGTGGGAAAGGGACCATAAACTACAAGCTGTTAACATTAAGGAAGTAAGGTTATTACGGTAGTTATTTTGACATTTGCAATTGTCAATTTGACAAATGGACACAATAAAATAAAGTTTACATAATTTCATGCAGATGAAGCAACATGAGAACAGCTAGTTAGATAATAAGATAATGTTCTAGTAAGATTTGATATTTGCTTGTCAAATTTACTCGCATTAAAAAATAGGGTTCAGTAGAGATCCTACAAATGTTATCATTACATACCTGAAAAGCGACCACCGCCTTTTCAGCTTGAGCCCTGATGATAGGATCCTGGGAGTCATACAGCTGTTTGCACAGTAGCTCTATCTGTCGCACCTCCTGGACAAATGATTATACATTAAAACCTCCTTTACGATTTTTTGCCATATGCCTAATTTCACTCCTTATCCCTTTGCACTCTTTCCTTATAAGGAAGGGATGGGAAGACAAAGTGGATTTGACAGAACATAGGCAGGGGAAATATCTTTATGTGTATCTCCTCATCTGTTGATTACGGGTAGGCAACACATCTGCAAGCAGAATGTCTATGTGTAGCGGTTGCTTCATCTTTTCGGTGAATTCAGGTAACTGCTCACTTATTTGCCATCGTGTAATACGAAAAATGCACATCTACAGCTTAATAAGTTACTAGCTGTTGCTCGCGACTCCGTCCGAGTTATTTAAAAATAATATAAAATACTAGTCCATGTTACTGGCAGAAAAATTACCATTATAACGGTGAAAGAACTTTTAAAATAGACCCAGTAGTTTGTGAGTCATTTCAATACATACAAAAATAAAAATCTTTCCTCTTTATATTAGTATAAATTAGTACCAGGCAACATTATGCAAATATGGTTACATTTAGAAGAATATAATTATCATCAGCTTGCCTTTGACCCTCCGGTGGGATCTCAAGGGATCTATAGATCTCAAAGAAATTTTTCATGCATGTAGAGGATAGTCTGGAAGAACACATAGGCTATTTTTTTAAATACCACGCGGACGGAGTTGCGGGCGAAAGCTAGTATTACTTCGCAAGCTCCATTTAGTATGGTTTTATTTTTGTATGTAATATCTTTGATATCTACTAGGATGTTACCAACTAGAAATGATAATAAAAATCCTCACTATTTTATTTGAAATGACTATTACATTTCTCAGATCTATCAATAGTTTCTAATAGAAATAAAGGTGTATGTAGACTTAATTTAGGTAGTTATAAGGTTGTAATATACAAAATAAGATGTCCACATACAAATTCAAATTGTGATGCATTCAATATCAATTTATTTTTCAAAACTTTGAATTATTATCTATATATGTAATTTCTATAATAATATCAGTTCAAGATTTGATACATATTTCATAATGAGACAGTTTCAGCGATTTGATTTATGACGAAAATGCGACACATGACGGCAAGTTTCAAGGGTATATCGTTGTCAACACTGGATCATAACCAAAAAGCCGGTATTTTAACGCTGCTTACGTTTCTTTCGTTTATTCGATTCGATTAAACATTAAGTTGATTGTACGTTAAAAACATATTACTATCGAAAAACTTAAATTGAAGACTGCAATACGCGGTACAAAGTATCCAAATATTTATAACGATAAAACATAGATCGTATGAAAGTGTTAACTTTTAAATTAAGAGAAATTTATTACAAGATTATTGTGCAAATGTTGTTTTATAAATATGTGCTTAATTCTGTTAAAATGTAATATAAAATACAATATTTTGATACTCACCTGTTCTTCAGCCATCTTTGTTATTTTCTCGCATCTGGAATGACGTTTCGTTCTAAAGAACAAAGAGTACATATACAAAAGAATAATCAATTTCTGTAATCATCGGCAATGGACATTTAACGTTTCATCCAAGAAATATTTATAATTATACAATGTAGTTAAATGAAGTAAAACGTAATAAACAACCACGATTAAATAATCATCGATAATTTTTACAAAAAAGTACTTAAAATACAATAATTTTCTTAAATCGTGATTAAGGAATTATCATTGTATCGACAAAATATCGATTTAGATGAAATACGAGGGATAAAAATATAGCTTGACCAAGAATACTACGGTAATCGGAATAAAAACAATGAATTAAGGTTTTTACAATATCATGCGGATAAGCCGCACGGGAACACCTAGTTCTTGATACACAAAATGAGAGTGATAAGAGATTAATATCTTGGTCAAATTACAAATTTAATTTCATCGTAGACTTATTTGTATGCATAACACAGAAACATAAGAAATTGGCTCTAAAACTAATTTAAAATAATAAATTAATACTAAGAAATCTCAGTAACCAATCAAACTGAAACTTATGTCCGGTTTACACTTTTCCAGTACAGTTGGTTGGTTGCATAGATTTTTGCGTAGTTGCGTAGATTGTTAGAAACCACTGACGTTAGTTGCAATGACCAGTCGTAGATAGTTAGGAGTTACTGACTTCAGAAAGCGTTTACACTGTGCCGGTTGATTGACAGTTCAGTTATTCAGAGCTACTAACTGTCCTGGCCCAGTGTGAACCGTGCATTAGAATTGAAGGCACTATAAACCTGACTGGCGACTAACAACAAATAGAGAAAATGACGATATTTATTTATGAAAGAAGTAACAAAAGAATAATGTAACAGATCACAATGGAAGAAATTAAAGAAATATAGAAAAAACGTTTTTTTTAACCCAACTCCGGAAAATGTAGAACTATTTATTTCAAAATTTATACAATTTATATTTTATTCGGTGCCCTTAAATAAATAAAAATAATACATGCAGAAAACGTTGCCGTTCATTATGAATCTTAGAAATAGAACCAAAGATGTAGGTCTGGCTTTATTGAAGTTAGACAAATGTAAGTATCTTTTTAGTTTTTTCAATACATTTCAGAGTTAGAGATAACCATTTTTTGTCATTTTTTGGTCATAGACCACTTTCGTAATTTTTGATCTCATTCCCACTTATGTTGGGAGAGTGATTTATTTTCAAATACCTTGCCTTTAAGGGAAAGACCAAATTAAGTAAGATTTCCACTCAATAAAAATCCTAGGTGGTCATCTTTAAGGGCGCCTGCGAGGGTCCCGAGATCTCCAAAGGAACGCATCGGGACTTGGGACCTTCTGCGAGAAAAAAACTCACTTGTTCCGTCAAAAAATTCCAAAACACGGACTGTTTTGTCTGGTGGGCTGCAATTCTTAAACGATACTTCTAGATACGATACGTAACTAGATGGGACTACGATGCAGGTCAGCTTGGGTTCTAGAAGCACCCGGACTGGGTCTCTAACCTGAATCCTTTTCCGGTCCTTGCTTTCCAATCTTCTGTTCACATAAAAGTGAATCTTCAGTATAGTAAACTGAATTTCCGTGGACCAATAACTTGTAGATCCCTAATTTTAAATCTAGCGGATGTAGACGCCTGTAGGGTCTCCTGCCCCCAGGGAGTCTACCTGGACCACTTTGGGAATTGCTGGTAGAAGGTTTAAGGATATCGCTTGGCAATGTTTCTGAATAATTAATATTTCGTGGAAAGCTCCTTGACTTGGAGAAGTCTAAATTTTTAATTAAAATGAAAAAAGATTCTTTTGTCAAAATTTTCAATTTACAATAAAGATTTTTTTAAAAGAAGATTGATTATTATGATGATAAACTAACTAATTACGGATGTAAAAGAATTGTCTTATTAGCGTTTAATTTTGTTCACAGTGCCTCTACAGAAATTGCGAAAAGTAGGTAAAAGTACAGTCGGCGGCTCGAAGGATTCCACCCCAGAAGATGAGTGTGAGAAATGCAAACATGTACATGATAAAACGTTAAGTTGTGAAAACGATCTGGTGATGCGTGTTTCCTCTAAAGATAAGGATGACGGCCAGAAGGATAAGTTAGAAACTATAGTTGAACACCCATTGGTAGAGATGGAGCCTAGAGTTGAAGGCCTAGATGTGCCGCCGAAACTGTTCGGTAGCGAACTGTTCAAGCAGCCGCTGGACCGTCGACATCAAAAGAGTTTCGATATGAACAAAATGAAGCCGATAGACGAAATCGCTTGCAAGTTGATGAAGGTGCCCCCGTCGCAAATTGACGCCAAACTAATGGATACATGTCTCAGCACTCGCACCGTAGACTTTGAAAGATCAGGAACGTATCCGATAGTTGAAAATTTAGAATGCGATGTAATGGAGCATATCGTGCAACCGTTTGATAGTTATACAGAGGTGGACAAGGATACTACTTTCGCAGATAAATACTCTAACCTAACGCCGAACTATATTAGGAGCTACGATCTGAATCTGGAATCTGATTCAGATGAAAAAACATTAAAAGCCGAGAACTTGCATCCTGTACATCTCGATGTCGAGTTCAAAATGTCTATTGAAAAAGATATCTTGCACGATTTGAGTTTACACTCGTTTCCTCTTAGACAAGAATTTATAGCTTACAGTATGGCGGTGCCGCCGCCTTTGCCCCCCAATGAAACTTCTATATCGAGTCAAATGATTTACGAGGATGATATACACGAAAGATTTCGCCGCGACAAGACGATGCCGCCCTACATGAGAGAGTTCAAAATGGGCAGGAGGATGCAGGACCCGAGGATGTTAGAAGAAAGAACCCAGGAAAGCTATGAGAATTACCTATCCACATTATCTAGGTCCGCCGCAGTTCATGAACCATTAGGGCCGAGAAAAGACAACTTGAGCACCTCCAAGAGGCAAGAGATTCCCCTCTCCGAGTTGCTCCGGCAAGTAAGACAAAGAAATAAAATAGCGCAAGAAATGCAAAAGAAGAAAATAAAATTTGATCCTCGTCCTTTTTTTAGCAAATCCACGTGCTTGCCTCCTTTAGACCTGCGACCTAGGTCTGCGACTTGCTCGCCTAAACCTTGTCCGCCCCGAAAGAAGGAGGCACCCCCTAAGAAAGCTATGCCCTGCCCCCCGCCGAAGAAGCCTCCGTGCCCTCCGCCCAAGAAAGGTCCTTGCCCGGTGAAATCCAACCCGTGCGATCCTTGCAAACCCCCACCTCCTTGCCCTCCTCCGAAAAACCCGTGTGGCATGTACACTGGTAACAAATTTAAGGACACCATCACCTTGATTCTTTGCGGTTTCAATCCATCTAACATTTTACAATACGCACTTGGTTTACCCTTGCTACGGAGTTGTCCCCATAGTTTTATAAAAGATTCCGCAATCCGCACATTTTTTACCAATTCTATAGCGCACTCTAAAGCTTTAGGTTTAAAGTCAAAGGAATCATCCTCTAACATCACGTCCAAGGAGTCGTCTTATAAATTTTATAAATATCTCATAGTTCCTGATTTAGGAAAGAAACAAAGGGATATACAGCAAGCTTATTTCTCAAGGAGTTATTCCAATAATCCAGTAAATCCTGGCGCAATACAAACTATTTCTACTACTTCAATGTCGCATGCTGCAGCTCTTGGATTGAAGTCTAACGAGTCGTCTTCTAAATTCTTTAAACTCCTAAAAGTTCCTGATTTAGAAAAACAGAAGGATGAAGAGCAAGTATATTTCGCAAGGAGTTATGAGCCATGGGCGCCGATTCCATCATGGCCGACTACGAAAAAGGAGAAGAAAAATAAATTGGTTTGCCCCAAAGAAGGTTGCAAGGTTCCTAGACTTATGCCCAGCAAGCCCTGCAAGGAGTTTCCTTGTTCTTTCAAATCAGCAGATCGAAAAGTCTAAATATAACCAAAAAATTAACAAACAATAGTCAAATTTAATTAATTTCAAATTTATAAGTCAATAAATCTAAAAATAAAGTAAAATTGGTGTTTTCAATTATAGCTTGTTTGCAAATACGACCGTATCGGATTTCTACAATTTATCCAATGAAAAAATTTTTTTTATTCATTTATTTCAATTCTGCAAATATTTTTTTGAAACCATAGATTGCCTTTGGTAATAATAATCTTTTAATTAAACATTAGTAATTTTTAATTCTTTTACGCCAATGTATGACTATTGTCAAGTCTTAAGTGGCATAATAGATATGTTCTAAGAATCTTCGCATTTTTGTATGACTGTTCTATTCTCTATAAAGATAAGCAAAGTGTATTGAACTTGTTGCGAAGCTATTTCAAACCTTGCTTCATTGGATTATAGTTTAAAATTGAATGTAAATAATTAACAGGAAATTGATGCTATTTTCTAGTTCTATTGAAAATTGTTATCAATAGTTTTCTATCGTTTCTATATTTAAGTTTACATGGACAATAGCAAGAACGCAAGGTTCACACTAAAACTAAATATTTTTAATATTTGGTTAAAACAGCGGGTAATATTAGAAAAAATAATTACCTCCAAATCGGTCCACAATTTTAGGCTCCACGATTGTAGGTCACATTATTGTTTATACGTCAATAAAAAAATTATATCGTCTATGGTCACTTCAAAGGACGTTGGCGCGAAAAACAACTCAATATAACGGCCAATTTTTAGTATTTATTGAATAAACTACTATTATTTCATTATGGGCTATGATAGAAATAAACAAAGATCATCCCAGGGGAAGTCCGTAATCCCGCTAGACAGAGATCCAGTAATAAACAAGGTAGTTATTGTTTGACCTTGAGGCAGCCATATTTTTACGACGCATATGTCTAGAATTAATGAGGTTATATTTGAATAGTGCGTCGCTTTTTTGTTTCTTTGACTATAAAATGCAAATAATTATAAAATATTAGCTTGATTTCCAAAATAAAAATGTAGGCAGATGGCAAAATAATTTTTAAAAGAGGCCCAGTAGTTTTAAATCTATTGGTTAAATATAAAATTAATTGCCTTATACCTAGGCCTTATTGCCTAAGTACTATAGATATAGTATTGTGTGCTACCAGTGTGGCTATTTTTTAAGAGAACAACAGTTAAAATAAAGAAAACATTTTATTATACAAAATACTTCATTAGAATTTTTCAAATACATAAAAATGGTCACAAATTATCACATTTCAATACATAAATATTAGGGAGTAACAAACCAAAAATTACCACAGACAATAAATGGGACTAAAACAGGAAAATATTACTAGGGATGGACCCTTGAAAGTTCTTCTTCAGTTATCGATCTTTTAGTAATTTATAGTCAAATATTTATACAATGCTTTATTACTCCCAATGTTTTATCGAATTTTAAGCGACGCGTAACAAAGTTTCAGCGTAAACATCGCCATGTTGGTTAATTCCGTTACATCCGTAGTACCCAGCGTCAGCTTTCTTCACGCTGGCGATATGGACATCGGAGACCGTGCGGTTATTTTCATTAGATTGGTTGAAAGTAACGCCATTTCTGTTGAGAGCATGGCCGTTGTATGTCCAGGATATCGAAGCTGTAGGTACCGCTAAGACGGAGCAAGGTATAGTGACCTTTTCACCTTCCTTAGCAGCGATATATGTGGGAGGTTTCTTGTCGAATGATGGGGAACCTGGGAATAAGTATAAATATTTTTATATATAGTCTTCAACTGCAAAACACTAGGAACATATCCTTGTCTTTCTCAAACGGAATTCAAGGGATAACTGTCTTAATACCTAGCGTTATTTGTTCTTAAACTTATAATAATATCTCATGAAAGTTTTAACAATTAAATGCTTTGAAAATATTAAGCCGGAATAATTTAAAATGCAATCAAAATTTTAATTGATATCGATAAAATAAGTTCCCTTCCCTATCAAAGTCGACACTAGCGCCAATCAATCAAAACTTTCAATACTCACTGACAACAGTTACATAGAAAGTGTGTTCTTTGGGTGTGCTCTTCTCATTGTCAGCTTTGCAGACGTAGGCGCCCTCGTCGGCGAGCCATACATCTCTGATGAGGAGGCGCTTCCCTTTGCTCTTGTTGTACCTGGTCACACGGTCTTGTGGCGAGTTGTTCACATCTTGTCCGTCTTTGAACCAATCGGGATGCGCTAGAGGACTGTCATACAAATTATTAGAATACGAAATAGTGATTATTATTGTAATAAATAAGGCGTTTTATTTATCAACACGGGTTCTATTCATGTCTAACTCAAGCCTTATTTGCTTTTATGTGTTTTTTTGTACATTTTAATTTTAAAAAAACTCTAAAAACGTAGTCTCTGATTAAACCCATGAGACAAACTATCGATTTTGAAACGAACCTCAAACACTTGGCTTCGTTAGCGCTTTTATAATCTGACTTTCAAAATTCCAGTGTGACTTTATTTCAAAACGTTGTTACATATCAAAATGTAGTTTCAGTATTCTGCCGTTAGTGTTTACTTAGTGACTCAGATCACGGTTAATCTTACAGATAACTTTTAATTAGACTAACAATTAATATATTCTAAGCACATTTGTATTTATTTCTCGCACGTTATCTATTAATTAATGACTCATAAATAAAATACAAACATACAGTGACATAATGTGCAATAATTTGCATAGGAATAGCAAATTAACATATCTATAGCGAAAACTTAGGAAAACAACATGTAGTTTATTATTTCGATCGCGTATGCAAGGTCATAGCTTATCTGTTCCATTATCTGTGATTTAAACAAAAACAAAATGGCGTCACAGCTATCAAACGAGGAATACTTTGTTTATGGTTTTAGATACGATTGGAATTTAGGTTGCAATAAAGTTCGGAAATGTGAAAATACCTTTTTTTTTTACAAAAATTACTGTTTTATGTAAATAATAATTGTTAAAGTGAAAACGTATTTAAAATTAGTTTTAATAAATATTTATTTGGATTTAAAGATCGAATGATATTCGAATACTGGCCTTTTATAAAAAGAGATACTTACTTGCCGCCAAATATGCAGAACAGGTATGTACGCTCGCCGAATTTCAGCGTTTGGTTCTGATTCAAATATTGTGGTACAACTTTGCTGTAATCATGTCCCTTGTTCGGTTCCAGACCTTCAATATAATGTTCGGCGAGGACAACCGGCTTCGTAACCGCGGGAGAAGAAGCGAGACAGACGTATTTGAAGTTATCGTAAGTATCAGATTTTTCTACACTAGATATGTACAAAGTACCGTCAGGTGCAACAGTGTAACGAGCATTGGCGACTTCGTTCGATACTTTAGGATCACTTTCTAACTGCAATCTCCATTCGATTGTCGGTTTAGGGTAAGATTCAGGGATGGGACAGACTAATTTGAAAGGTGAGCCATCGATCGGCTTGTGTCTCTGGACGGTAACTTTAGGTACATTTATGTAGGCTTTTTTAACTGTTATCATCCTTGTGCTGGCGACTCCTGCGTCGGATGTTGCGAAGCATTGGTAATGACCTTCGTCGCCGTCTTTTGGTTTTAAGAAGACGATCGTCCCTTCGTTGTCTGTTTTAACGACGTTGCCGTGTTTAGCCCAGTCGAAAGGTTTGCCGTCCTTCTGCCATGTGAAACTGTAAAAGTTAAAATATTAACTCAACGGAAATTGATCTGCAGATCGGTTCGCATATGAGTAGATCAGGGAACCAGCAACAGATCACTCCGCGACTTCGTCCTCGTGGAATTAAGAAACAATAGTGACTTATGTAGTGACTGTAGTAGACTTATGTGTTATTCCAGACTATCTCCTACATCTATATCAAATTTAATCGGAATCCGTTAAGCCGTTTAGGCTACAAACACTAATAAACATCCATTCATCGATCTAAACTTTTGCATTTATAATATTAGTATGATTTGCGTAAGTTACAGGTCAGTTCATTGCAGCTCTTAGAGTTATAGTACATTACGTAGCGCCGTGAGCTGCTAATTTAGTTATTGAGCCACAGCTCAATCATTTGCTATGTGATGTGATCTTTTGAACCGGTTAAGAGCTGATTCACACGTCTTAACTTTAGACTCACAATCTGTGACATCTCTAAATATAGACAGGCTATGTCTTGGTATTTTGTACTTATTTGATTTTCGCCATTTGGCGCCGATTGTAATGGTTGGTTTTGGTGAGATTTGAAACTAATGTGTATTACTTACTGGACATTCTGCGAGCGGCCAGTGACGCTGCACGGCAACCTAAGTTGCTGTGAAGGGTCCGACAACGAGTACAGGACCTCGGCCGGTGCCTCCGACAAGATAGGGCCCTCCTCCACAGGCACGGAGGCACCTGAATAAATACGGTAACTAAGTCACAGGTAATAAGCAAATATTAAATCAATTTGTATGTAGTAACAAAGGTGAGAGAAATGTTGTTTATGCTAGAAAAAAGAGCTATTACTTTAGCGGGTAATTGAACGTAAGTTTTGACCTTTGATTAAACTATCGCATAACTGTTTAGTCTCGCTTTGATTCCTACGAGCTTATATAGAGGTACACTACTCGATTTTTAGTTGTACAACTAAACAGTTGTATTGGCTGCGAAACAATCTATAATCGCACATTTGCGCGATCAAAATCGCAAAAGAAATGGTTGCCATAGGAATTATTTTTAGTTAAATAGTTATAAAAAAACAAACTTACACATAGCAGCAAGAGCTGCGAGCGCAGCGAAACTTTTCGCAAAACTCATTTTTTATTCCTACAATAAAAAATACAAACATATAAAAAATTAAATAACATACACAGTTAAAAATAAATAAATTGCTACAAATACAGCTACATTTTTAATTTAATAATTAAAAAATCATAGACAAAATAAATAACTCTCTTCAATAATTAAAAAAAAGAAATTAAAAACATCAATTTCTGAACGTACCGTGTTGTTGGCGGGCAGAACACTGATGCACCGTGTTGCTGCCACAGCTTATATATCCCTAGCGGCCAGTCATCCAGCCGCAGTGTAAAGTACCGCGACTCATCTATGACCTTTAATGTATTTAGGATAATATTCACATATTGTTAAGAATTTAAAAAACATACAGTCTTTCGCTGATGTACAGATAAGTCAGTTTAAACAGTGGTAGTGCCCGCTTTAACATCTTTGCACGAATGGGCCGGCTCGCCCGGTGCAATACCACGACCACACAGAAAACAGGCGTGAAGTGGAAGCAATTCCGCGTTTCGTCTGATGAGTGTGGTGCCGGAGGCCTAATTTTAGTCTCTTTCGCTTTCCACCCTTTTCTTAAGAGGAAAAGATGGGAAGGAAAAGTGGATTTGACGGTGGAGGAGACGCATAGGAAGGGAAAATGTTCTCTTTATGTGCGTCTCCTCCTCCGTCGATTAATAGTAGGCAACGCATCTGCAATTGCGGATGTTTATGGGCAGCGGTTGCTCTCCATTTCGGGGGATTCAGGTGGCCGCTTGCTCGTTTGCCACCTTATATTATAAAAAAAAAGTCAAAGAGGACATCCAGAGTCGTAAAATAAAAATGTTAACGACCCTTAATCGACGGAGACATCCCCCTTCCTATACATCTGTCCTGTCCACGTTCCCTTCCCGTCTTTAAATTATAAGAAAAAGGATGGGAAAGGAAAGGTCCTAAAGTTGGACCTTCAGAATCATCAGACTGTACGCGGAATTACTCCCACTTCACGCCTGTCTTCTGTGTGGTCGTGGTATTGCTGGAGCCGACCCTATAGTACGAAGATGTTAAAGCGGGCTCTACCACAGTTTATTAGCTGATCTGTTATTTATTTTTACATGAGTAACTTTTAGGGCACAAAGGGTGAAGAGAGAAATATTTTTGCGACTCCGTAAAAATAAATTTCTTGCTCAATATAATTAAGATTGCTACATTATAATAATCTAACAACGTCAGAACAAAGCCCTTGTAATGTATAAATTGTTTACAATACTACTAAAAATAATAATGAAATTACTTTGTTTACCAAAGTTTCAGCACTTTTAGCGGGAAAGCGGAAAAAAGTTTGTCTGTCAGCGCCATCTAGCGCTTCAATGATGTCAAAAGTAACTTTTTAATTGTTTTGAAAGTGGTAGAGTCCGCTTTATTATTTTCGCATTCTTTTATTTCCTTTCCTTTCTAATACTATTGTTACAAGGAAAAGATGGGAAGGGAAAGTGGATTCGACGATATCGCATAGGAAGGGATGGGGGAATGTTCTCTTTATGTGCGTCTTCTCTATCGACTAAGGGCAGGTAACGCATCTTGTCTCGCTTTTTCCGCGAATTTAGGTATCCACAGGATATTTCGCTGCCTTATCTAAACTGATATATAAAGAGAAAAAAGTGAATTTTTGTATTTATTGAAATAACACAAAAACTACTGGACAGAATTTAAAAATCCTTTCACCGTTAGAAAAATCATTTATTCATTATTTTATTTCACATGGACAAAATCGCAAGTAATAGCTAGGTCATATAAAAACGACCTGTTTTTAACATACTTGAGTGTATTATTTTTTCTCCTAGTTTTCCCTTAACTTTATTGAATCAAACACTAATGGATTAACCTGTCTTATAATTCCTGATGCAATAAAATGACAGATTTGTTTTTTAAAAAACAAACACAACACTCATTGTTAGGAAAATTTTCTAATACAAGTATGTGACCTAATTATTAGTCATTTAAAATTACGTATAGAATTGTCGCAATTGAAGGTAAATTCCCTTCTCTCATTACTAATGTTGCTTGAAACTTCATACACCTGGAATAAAAATGTATCCTATGTTACTCACTGATAACATAGCTTTTTAATGATGAAAGAATTTTTGAAATCGGCCCACTTGTTTTAGAATTGTATCAATACATACAAAAATACAAATCTTTCCTCTTTATATTAGTATCTAGTAGCTGTTCGCGTGCGGAATCATCCGCGTGAAATTATAAAAACTTTATTTTATTGTTTAGATTTGTCAAATTCTCAATTGCAAATGTCAAAATGACATGACATGCCAAATCTTAGCAATCTTTCGTTCTTGATGTTGGCAGCAACTTATGGTCTCTTTCCCACATTAGGGTATTTATCCAATAAATTTACCCCTTAAGTTTATATAGCCTAAAGCGTGACGTAAGTACGAGTATAGGGCTTTTTATTAAAGAAGAATTATTCAAAAATATGCTGTAATTGTTGACATCTGAGGCAACAAAGAAGTGTGGGTTTACGCTTTATGATTATAGTATAGATAGATTGCTCGCGACATCTCCCGCGTGAAACTAAAAATCAGACCAAGTTATTTTTACTTTTTCCTTAAATTGCAAATTTGTTCGTGATATTTGCTATAAAAAGTAGTACAGTACAAAGTTATTTACGTAATTCTAACGATTCTAGTTAAATAGGATAATAAATAGATATTATTAGGTCAAGTCTTAACCTGTAAATAAAATCTAGCATAGATACAAGTAATCTCAGGGATTCACCGAGATGTAAATCTATTCCTCTTTCCTCATACGTAAAAGAATTGTAAACATTGTTTATGGCTTTTAGTTGATTTTCCTTATGAGAGAGAATACGAAATGAATTATGTGTATACTAGCTTTCGCTCGCGACTCCGTCCGCGTTTAATTAAAAAAAGAAAGGTAAGTAGACTATGTGTTCTTCCAGACTATCTTCTGCCTCTGACAATCCTATGCCAAATTTCATCGTGGTCCGTTCAACCGTTTAGGCTACAAACTCTAACAAACATCCATCCATCTAATTTATAATATTAGTAAGATAGGTATTAAATTATAACAAACCAATCTAAAGAAAATCTTTAAAAAGTTGAAAACCAGACATGTTTGTATCAATTTAAAGTTGCCAAAATAATTCCATAGATAATATGATAAATGGCATTGCTTATAAAATTTCTCAATTTCATTGAATTTCAATATATGTTCAATGAATTTTAAAAATCTGACGATACATTAGTTATATTTTATGGTTGTATCCAGACTTTATAATTACAGAAAAAAACACCCTAGCAACGTAATCACGGCTCCACGACCTCTATGCTATAATAATTTTAGATTTAAAAACAAATAAAAAGCCCGCGAACATGTTCAGCACAACATTCCAGGTTATTGCCGCGTCCCTACAGATAAAAAAACCGCGAAACTCGTTTTAAATGAGATCGAAACGACTCGAGAATATGTAACATCGATTATTTTTATTTTTTAATCTGAAGATTACATTTGACACTGACAGGTCATTTTGTTTTTAATTTCTTTTTAAAGTTTGCAAATATTTGTTTTGATCATTTATGTACTACTTTGTATTAAATATAAATATTACGTATTATAATGCAATAAAGTAAATTAATGAAATGCAATAGCATTTTTGTTGTTTTGTATCTGTTCGGTTTTGTCCCTGTTCCCTCTTTACAAAGTTTATCTTAAGTTAGCTGTTCCCGTGCAGCTTCATCCGCATGAAATTATGTCAAATTATCAATAGCAAATGTCAATATGACATGACATGACCTTGGCAATCTTGCTTCCATAATGTTGGCAGCAACTTATGGTCTCTCTCCCACATTAGGGTTTTTATCCAAAATATATACCCCCTAAGTTTAATGGCGTGAAAATATATAGCCTAAAGCGTGACGTAAGTGTAGGGCTTTTTATTAAAAAAATAATTATTCAAAAATATGCTGTAATTGCTGACATCTTAGTCAACAAAGAAGTGTGTGTTTACGCTTTATTATGATAGTAATGTAAATTTCAACCCATGTTTAAAATAAATCCGATTAATATTAACTACAAACAATTGTTTTAACTATACAGAATACTGTATGTGTAGAAAAACAAAAACGAAATGAGGAAAACGGTTTTGGCTGTTTATATAGTTTACAAACATTGAACATAGATGTCGTCTTTTAAAATAATTTAAGTGATTGACGATTTATAAATTATAATTAAGCGCCATCTAGCGTGGAGTAGTGCAACTTCATCGAGAATTGTGTGTGATTTATTATATTTGTTTAATTAAACAAATGAAACTGTATCGGTGGTATATTTTATTTTCAGTGTACGGTTTGATTCGTAATGTTCAGCAATATAGTGCAATATATACAGTAGGGTTATTTAATAATACATAAAACAAAATAACTTACACAAGATGATTTAAAAGAATATTCAGATTTTTCATTGCATTTAATTGTTTCGTATTTTAAATAATATGTTTGGGATATCACAATTTGTTTGTTCAAAACGCGCCAAATACACAATACCTAATACACACAAGAACTATTAACCTCTATAGATGACAAATATATTTGTCCTTTTCATGCAACGTGAATATAGGTTTGCTAGAAAAGGATGACAATATTGAATTATAACAATCAACTTTTTAATACATTTGGGCAAAGACAATAAGTTCATACAGCCAGATATCAGCAACTTATAAAAAAACTATATTAATATGCGCTTTGGTTGATAGTTTAGGGCTTAAATAATTATTTAAAATTAAGTACATAAATCTTATATATTTAAGTCTAAGAGATTTTTATTATAGTAAGTAAATACAGCTTTTTTACGTGTATTTCTGTTAAGTAATATGTATTTACAGACTAGTATAATTCCTATACAATGGAAAGGGATTTTTTAACCGTAAAACTGTTTCGTTATAGTTTGTCTAAATAAGATAGATTAGTTTGACAATTTAGTAGGGATGGGTTGTGTAAAATCAGTCATGAATCTTATCGATTTTCGATTTTTATTCTTATAGAAGTCGGAATCGATAGATTCATAGTTATAACTTATGAATAAAAAAACACTGTTTTCTCAAATTAATAATGATCAAATAATGAGAGTAAATAAATGCTTATTACTACTACAGCCGTACGTAATCGAATTGGATTTCGCTATTATTACTGTCATCGCTAAATTCTCTACACTATAATGAATACGAGAATTGTTCTATAAATTATTTAATAAAAAAAATAGTTGAGTTCAATAATTATTTAAACCGAATATCGATATCGATAGTTCATAATTGTTCGCTGCGAGTTTCGTCACTACGATACCTGTCTATTAAGTACGGCATTTCCTTCATACAAATTTAATTCGATACTTCATATGTGTCATTTATCAAACTAATCTATCTTATTGAAACAAACTAGTACAATGTATCAGTATACTAGATATTATTTACATTATATTTTAAACTATTATTGTCTATGCTTGATATTTTGGTCTATGCCAAACTAAATACTCATATTACGTATTTCTTTTAAACGATTACGAGCGGATATATCAAATCTTAAAAATATCCGAGCAAAATATAATTATGCCCACTTAGAGATTTTTTTTTTGATTATGCTTAAATTTTATATATTTTATATTACCTATGAATATGAAATAATTTACGCATATTTACAAAATTATATACATTTGGCAAGTGAACAATACTTTTGGTAAGAAAATGCAATTGTCGTTTTGTAACATTTTCATTGAATTTTTTTTATCACAATTTTCATGACAGGATCAATTTTATTATAAAAACATTCACACGAATCAATAATATTAATACAAGATGTTATAGTCGTTACGGTTTATTTCATTCCAGTCCAGTGAACAAAATTAGCGCTGGAATGCAACTTATAAAAAAATTATTTCTTACTGGAATCCACGCAGACATTCCAGTGTTCAAAATGATCCTGTTAGAATATAGATCACTGGACTGGAATAATATAAACCGGCACAATATGAAGACACTTTTTATACCGGTCAATAGTTACCGGGAATTAAGTCGGCACGTCAAAATCAACAATTCCTTTTATCTGGCGTGCCAACTTAAGTGTCGTAAAATAAACAAGATTTGGGGTAAAAATTAGTACGTAAATGTAATCATTTTTGTATAACAATGTTCAGTTCAGATCTACTAAATAATTAAAATGAAATAAATAATAACCTCTCTCATTGGGGTATTTAAAATTAATTTACTATAAAAGAAATATAATTTAAAATAAGTAGAATATTTTTTTTATAATATAAGATGGCAAACGAGCAACCGACCAACCTGAATCCGCCAAAACGGCGAAGCGACCGCTGCCCATAGACATCCGCAATTGCAGCGTTGCCAACTCTTAATTGACGGAGGAGACGCACATAAAAAGGACATTTCCCCTTCCTATGCATCTCCAACGTCAAATCTACTTCCCCTTCCCATCCTCTCCTTATAAGAAAAGGGTGGTGTGTAAGGGACTTAAATTAGGCTCGTTATAGCTTACTATATATATTACATTGGCAAGAAAGACAACGACCAAACTAATATTTGGTGTAACCTCAAAGCAAACTGCTGTCGTTCAGTTGGCACGTCTGGCAAAAGAGCGCTCTTATTTTCCATGTGCCAACCCATGATTATTAAAGTTAAGGCCTGTCCCACCTCTGACTGATAGAGGCTCAGATAGCTTAAAAATGTAACTGTCAGATAAGGGATCAAAATCCGATATTTCCGTCACATATTTTACTCTTTCGATTGTTATCGGACAATATATAATTTGGAGGGACCATTCTAGCCTGTCCCGCATCTGGCTGATAGAGGCTCAGATAGCTTAAAAAATGTAACTGTCAGATGAACAAAATCCTATATTGCCATCACATATTTTACACATTCAGACTCTTAGTGTTCTACATTCAGATCTTTTTTAAAATATTTACTAATGTACAAATTCATTAACAGCACCACCATGATGGTGAAATTGTTGCGTATTGTCAACAATCACGCTTGTATACCCGCCATCTTGTACTGTAGGGCTGGGCGCCATTTTAGAGAAATTCCCTCCAAAATTACCCTGTATCGGTCGGCCATTTTGATTCTGACTATTATGACCGTAAAATGATATCAGATTGGTATAATTATATTGCTGATTGACTTCGGAACTCTCTATTGAACTGCAACTTGAAGAACTCGCTGAAAATGGTCGTTGGTTTTGTGGATATACGTAATTGGGTATTATTTCTGGTTCTGTGTAGTTTTCGTTGTAGAATAATTCGTATGGACCGTTCTGTGTGTTATATTCATCTTGTGTCTCGTATTGTACTGGTATTGTATATTCTGGATAGTTATAACCTCCACTTGAATCTGTACTGAAATCACTTTCGTTTAAAATCACTTTGTCTGTGTTTCGTGTGTGAATGTGCGGTGAAGTGCTTGTAATGTGTGTTGGTGTTTGTACTTCGGTGTTGATTTTCGGAGGGCCTTGGTCTATGTTGAGTATTAAATGTTTCTCTTCGATATCACTGTAACAATAGACTTTAGTTGATTTTCTGATATACAAGGATATAAAAGCATTTGAGACTATCGCACAACTGTTTAGTCGTATTGATTTATATAAGCTTCATTCACTTGCCCTTATCCCTTATTTAGGGTCGGCACAGTATGTGCTCTTCCATACATCTCTATCAGTCATATCTGAAACCACTCCTTAAGCATATCCTCTTTCACACAATCCATACTTTCTTCGGTCTTCCTTCCTTTGTAGCATTCATATGAGCTTTTATGGGATTATGCCCAACCGTCACCCCGCTCTGTCCCCACGTGAGGACAGATGACAATAAAAAGTTTTATCCGACCCACCTTTTGCGGCGTAAGGACAGTTGGAACTTATTTTATTTCGTAACAGTTCCATCTGTCACCTTATTGATGATAGTGGGACTAAAATGTGGGACGGATGAAACTTTTTTAAGTGGGGACTGAAAGTAGTGTAGTTTGGGAATACTCTCTTACATTGAGGTGCACACTACTCGATTTTTAGTGCAACTAAACAGTATTGACTGCACAATCGCATAACAGTTGTGCGATAGTTGAGTTCAGTTAATATAGTTATAAGTACTAAAGTGATTCAATAAATATATAGAAGAGGCATAATTTACTTGAAACATTTTTCACATAATCTCAACATCGCTATTTGTTCCTCAAAATCAAATCTTACTAATATTATAAATGCGAAAGTTTAGATGGATGTTTGTTAGAGTTTGTAGCCTAAACTGCTAAACGGATTTTTATGAAATTTGGCATAGATGTAGAGGATAGTCTGAAAGAAAACATAGGTTGTTCACTTTTTTTTTTCAATTGCAGCTCATAATTTTGTAATATTATATGTCAATTATATAGGAAGCGTCGGTGGCTTAGTGGTTTCAACACTTGACTTGTAATCAAGGTATAGGTCTTGGGTTCGGATCCCGCCGTACCAATGTGATTTTCGATTTTTCGAATTTTCATTTGTACATAATTTACCCGACGTTCTTACGGTGAAGGAAAACATCGTGATGCAACCTGCACATATCGGCGAAAAAATTCAAAATGTGTGAAGTCAACCAACCCGCAGTGCAGCGTGGTTGATGGCCTAGTCACCCTTAGGGTAGGCTCCGAGCTCCTCGGTGGGGACGTATAGTGAGCTGGTGATGATGATGATATATCCATACAGGGACACGAGGTACTAAACTTGAGAACTGATAAAGTACCTTTCAGAGAAAGTACCCGTGAAAAAAGTACATTATGCCTCGTCTATGTTTTTTAAAAGTTATACACACACTTTAATAAAGGATTCAAATGTCACAATTAATTCTTAGAACAAAAGAAAGTATGTATGAAGGAATGAAAGAGACATGCTTTGCATGTGTTAGAGGAGGACAGCTATAGTTTTCATTCACCTGAGCACGTAGTTGACGGAGACGATGCAGTGAGGTCTGGAGGAGCGCGAGTTGTGCACGATGGTGGCGTAGCTCTGCATCCACACCCAGCCCCCGGACTTGGTGAGGAAACGGTAGTACCGTGACGTCACTTGTCCCTTCGCTAGCACTAACACCAATTAAAACTATATTATCTATACTAATATTATAGAGGATTTGTTTATTTTTTGTATATTGATTGACGTAAAAACTACTGGGCTTATTTAAACTCTTTAACAATTACAAAGGTTTATCTGTGAGTAACATAGGTTATGTTTTATTATTTTCATGCTGACAAAGCATAGCAATAGCTAGTAATATAAAGAGGAAAGATTTGTATTTTTGTATGTATTGAAATAACTCAAAAACTGGGCAGATTTCAATTTCTTGCACCGTTAACCCTTAAATGCATGATTTTTTATTAAATTATAAAATCAATATTTCAGTATAGGCTTTGAGACACAGATTAAGGTAAAAATAATAAAAAAAAGTCATGGTTTCAATAAAAACTATAATTTTGTTCGTAGACTTTTGGCAACAATATGCATTTAAGGGTTAAGCTGTCATCACTGAGTAATATAGGGTATATTTTTGCAATTTTAGAAATTGCATGCAGCGAAGTCGCAAGCAACAGCTAGTACTTGACAAAAACACATACGTATAGTGTGTCTAAATAATTTAGATTAGTTTGACAATTCATTTCAAATTTAGTAGGGATGTGTTGTGTAAAATCAGTCATGAATATTATCGATTTTCGATTTTTATTCTTATAGAAGTTGGAATCGATAGTTTTATAGTTATTACTTATGAATTAAAAAAAAACATTTGTTTTCTGAAATTAATAATGACCACAACAAATAATGAAAGTAAATAAATGTCTATTACTACTACAGCCGTACGTAATCGAATTGGATTTCGCTATTATTTCTGTCATCGATAAAATTCTCTACACTCTATTCATTACTAAAATTATCCTCTAAATTAGTAAATAAGAAAATAATAATTTTAATTGAGTTTGCTAATTATTTACACCGAATATCGATAGTTCAAAATTGTTCGCTGCGTGTTTCGTCACTACGATACATGTCTATTAAGTACATTTGCCTTCATACAAATTGAATTCGATACTTCATATGCGTCATTTATCAAACTAATCTAAATTATTTAGACACACTATAGTTGAAAGTTGAACTTGACAAATTGACGGTCGAGTTTGACAAGATGGTCGTGGGTAATCAAATGGAAGGTTGTGTTTGACAATTCAGTTACTTACATGTGCAATGCGAATATCTCATGTGGAGTACATCAGTGCCGTGTATGAAGTGGTACAGCGTCTTCTCTATCAGATCTTGGGGCTCGTAGCCTGTCAGTGTTGCCACTCTGAAAACAAAAATACAACTATTATTATTAAGTTGGTAGATATAGGAACTTTGGATAATTGTCATAAACAGCCTTTCTCAACCGTAGATTAGTTAGTGAAATTATTTTTTTAAATTTTAAAGGGGGCCGGTCCCACCAAATTGTAAATTGTCTGATAACAATCCGACGTGTAAAATATGTGATGGAAATATTGGATTTTTTTCCCTAATTTCACAGTGACGTAATTTTTAAGCTATCTGAGCCTCTATCAGCTAGTGGTGGGACAGGCCTTTAGTATTTTAGAATAAATCATCAATAAGTGTATATAAATGTTAGATCGTAGTTATTGTTTTATGTTTCTGTACGAATTTCTATAAGATTTGTATTTTTGTATGTATTGAAATAACTCAAAAACTACTGGGCCGATTTTTAAAATTCTTTCACCATTAAAAAGCTACGTTATCCATGATTAACATAGTCAATGTTTTTTATTACTTTCTTTAATATCACGGACACGGCACTAGCATTAGTTAGTTTTTTACAGTACTATACACACAGAAAATTACGCGCGAAATCTTTTGACAGGCGAGAAGTACCATAGAGTATAAAAACACCACCCTCGCAATACAATGTTCTGTCAACCGAAAAAACTGTTGACTCTTAGAGAAAAAATAATCCAAACTTCCGCCAATTAACCGGTAATACATCGCATATTGTTTTTTGATGGGCCACCCTCCGTATTACGCACACTTAAGTTCATTACTTTAGCAGGGGTAAGTGTTTTGTCAAAGAGGAATTCTGTGCATTGATTTAAAAGTAATTGGATACAGACAGTATCATACTAATGTTATAAATGCAAAAGTTTAGATGGATGTTTGTTAGAATTTGTAGCCTAAATGGCTGGACCGATTTCTATGAAATTTGGTATAGATGTAGAGGATATTCTGGAAGAACACATGGTACTTGCTTTTGTTTTTTATTAATTCTACGCGGACGGAGTCGCGGGCGAAAGCTAGTATACTATAATTGTGTCAGGTCACTAGCGCCCCCCTGTCAAAAACATGAATTCCGTGTCGTACTTTTCAAGACGAGTAATGTCATCTATATCCATGTAGATTTTATTTATTTTCTGACAAAACTAAACGGCGATAGAGCCTTTCTTACAAAATAAGGTTGTCTCTCTTTATATTTTTTATTCTGAAATAAATATATGAGCTTTAAATTTCATTCCCGTAAATGAGATAAAAAAAAGAAAACGTACTAATAATCTTTCATAAAGCTGGCCACTTATAAAATATTAATTGTCCACGTAGAGCTGGCCATTAAAAAAAATCACTACGTAAACTGGCCACTAATTAAAAAAAAGAAAACTTTTTTCTTCATAAAACAGCACAAGGATATCCGATACTGAAGAGCGAGTGGCAATTACCAGACGCGCTCCCCGTTACACCCTTTGTTTCTGACGCCCCAGCGTTTTGGGGACAAAGAGATGAGTAGAGTAGTTCTAGAGATATCGACTAAACCTTTTCTCTATCGTTATGTTTATTATTAAACGATACAAGTTTCTTGCCCGTTGCATAAATCTATACTAATATTATAAAGACGAAAGATTTTTTGTTTGTATTTTTGTATATATTGAAATAACTTAAAACCTCTTGGGGCGATTTCAAAAATTCTTTCACCATTAGAAAGGTCTATAAGTAACATAGGCTAGATTTTTTTTAATCACGCGGTTAAAGTCGCGAGCAACAGCCAGTATTATATAAATTGAAACTAAGCAAAGTAATTTATGCTTCATAACTGGCACCGTGTAAATGGGACGTAAGGAGAAATAGCATAAAGTATGTCCGATAAAAATATGTAATAGCGTAATAATTATATAGAATACTATCAAACTGATTGCACATAAATCTATACTATTATAATAAAGCGTAAACACACACTTCTTTGTGTAAAATATGCTGTAATTGCTTAAGATGTCAGCAATTATAGCATATTTTTTAATAATTCTTTCTTTTTAAAAAGCCCTACACTTACGTCACGCTTCGGTCTATAAAGTTTCACGTCATCAAACTTAGGAGGTAAACATTTTGGATAAAAACCCTAAAGTGGGAGAGAGACCATAATGCCAACATTAAGGAAGCAAGGTTGCCATGGTTTGGCATCGTCATGTCATTTCGAAATTTGCAATTGATAATTTGACACATGTAAACAATAAAATAAAAATTTTCATAATTTTATGCGGATGAAGCCGCACGGGAACAGCAAGTTACTTCATAAACCAAATACGATTGAAATATTTCAATCATCGCGCTATATAAAGGACATAAATATCTGATACATTACATATATGTACTGGATTGTTTACATAGAAAAACACGTACTGGCATTGTATTTGAATACCATATGGTTGTGCGTTGTTCTAACTACGAGTACTAATATTAGATAATGATTCAGAGAATTGAAATGCCAATATAGAGTATTATAACTAAGTAGGTATTGCTCGCGTCTTTGTCCGCGCGGAAATAAAAATTGTAGTTAATATAATTTAAGTTTCTCAGTAATAGCTAGGCTATTTATTGCTGATAGAATTTTTAAAATCGGCCCAGTAGTTTTTGAGTTATTTCAATACATACAAATTACATTTTTTTTACTATTATTAGGATATATTTAGATGATAGTTACAATTAGACTATTTATTTGTACTAATACCACAAATATAAACTTTATTCGCAGATAATGTTTTAAGTTATAAGTATTTTGATTTTCTACAAAATATAACAGGTTTTCAAGGTTACGAAATTTTGTAATAACTATCTAGGAAATCAAATTCAATTCAATGTAGTAAAAGTTTCCTAAAACTAACGACAGCAAAACTACTAGCTAGTACACGCGATTTTGTCATTTTTTTTTATTTAAACATCCATTTAATTATTTAGTTTATTCGACAAACCTTTCCACTTTGCATATTAGTAAAAGTAAACCACGTGAATTTGATATTAAACTATTAATGAGTCGTAATATTTGCATCGCAAGCGACTCCAAGGCCGTCACTGTGCTGACGTCGCGGAAGTGATTCCCGCTGAGCGCACTCCGTCACGTAGATATAAAAGCGTGACTTTGACGTTATTGACAAGACAATATAAATCTTATCGCATAAATAATAAGGTTGACATTGCTTTAAATGTATTGTTTTACTAAATTGATGATTTTTAAGATATTTTTTTTGTAAAAACAAAGCACGTGTTTTTAAAAAAAGTGGTTATTAAAATAAAAATATAAACTGTAATTAAAGAAGTATGTATCACTAGCTGTTCCCGTGCGACTTCATCTGCATAAAATTATGAAAAATGAAGTTTATTATTTACATGTGTCAAATTGTCAATTACAAATGTCAAAATGACATGACATGATGACAACCTTGCTTCCTTGATGTTGGCAGCGACTTATGGTCTCTTTCTCACATTAGGGTTTTTATCCAAAATACTAACCCCCTAAGTTTAATGGCTTGTAAATACATAGCCTAAAGCGAGACGTAAGTATAGGGCTTTTTGTTTAAAAAAGAATTATTCAAAAATATGCTGTAATTGCTGTCATCTTAGGCAACAAAGAAGTGTGTGTTTACGAAATTTTTAAAAGAGAATAAAAAGGAATAATTAAATAAACTTAGCTCACTATGGCAGTAAAGAGCAGAAAAATTCTTTACATGTTAAAAAATCAATTTATAGATTTCATAAAATAAAATGCATTAAAAAAATAAAAAAAAATACCAAATAATCTAACTAATATTATAAATGCGAAAGTTTAGTTACATGGATGTTTGTTAGAGTTTGTAGTAAACAGCCGAACGGATCTGGATGAAATTTGGCATAGATGTTGAGAATATTTTGAAAGAACAGATAGGCTATTTTTGTTTCTTTTTATTCCACGCGGACAGATTTACGGACGAAATCTAATAACTTCATATTTTAATGTAAAGCATACTTTAAAATCAACTTTATTCTTATTATTATTTTAGTTGTTTATTTTGGTTGTGGGCGATGACGTTTGTCCGCCATCTTGTTTTAGTTCAAAACACGGCGATGAAACTCAATATTCAAACGATAAGTTCTCAGTAGCCGGTCGATATTGATTACTTATTTATCTTTAGACCTCCTGTGAATAATTTGTATTAAGGAGTGGTCAGAATTTAGTCATCGTAAAACTGTGACCATATAAAAGATCTGCGATGTATTTATTGATAACTAGCTTTCGCACGCGACTCCGTACCCGTGGTATCTAAAAAAAAAGTAGTCTGTGTGTTCTTCCAGACTATCCTCTACATCTGTGTCAAATTTCGTCTAGGTCTGTTCAGCAGTTTAGGCTACAAACTCACAAACATCCATCTAAACTTTCGCATTTATAATATTAGTAAGATTTATCATTATTCGATTCAACTATGATGTCAAATTCACTTGATATTTCCACATTAAAAGTAAAGTATGCACGGACACCTAAATAACAAAATTCGTTTTTTAATTAATTATAACAAAAATAACTAACAAAATGCAAAAAATACGTAATTTTCAAGACGTTTATCATATTGGTAACGTTCGAATTTAAAATTTTTAATATATAATCTGTGTAATTTTTTTTACTTTATTGTAAAGTGTTAGAATTGATTAACTTCCTTTGAAATAAAACTGTCAACTATAAAATTGAAAGTTTGTATGTTTGTTATTTTATAGCGAAGAAACTTATTATGCATAGACATTTTTTTTAATTGCGTCATACTCCATACTAATATAATAAAGAGGGAAGATTTGTACTTTTGGACTTTGGTATATAACGAAATAATTCAAAAACTGGTGGACCGGTTTTAAAAATTCTTTCACCATTAAAAAGCTACGTTATCAGTAACATATTTTATATCCATGTGGACGAAGTCGCGTGCAACAGTTATATTATACAATTTTTATTATAGTATGTTGCCTTACTCTAAGCCTATGCTCAGTTTCTTCGAATGCGAGGCATTGTGAGGGCCCGGGCGGTTTACGTGCGTCTGATTGGCGTGAACCTATAAACGCGGTGCGCTCGTGTCCACTGTCGTCGACACATTTGTTATCGACATATCGGATGTGTGAAATTCGATGATCGAAATTCGTGTTTTGAAACATATTAGTAAATTAAAAATTAATTTACTTTTATTATATTTCAAGTGTGCAAACTAACAATCTGTTTTTGTTATATTTTTGCCTTTGTCCCTAACACTAAATTAACATTTTTTTAATGCGTTTTTTTAATCTAAAAATACTCTTAAATTATTAATTAGTTATTAAAGTGTTTTTTCCATTACAGTTACTAACGTTCTTTTCGAAATCCGATTCAAATTCTCAATCCTATTAATAAGAGCGAAAGTTTATGATATATGGCTGTTTGTTAGAGTTTGTAGCCTAAAATGTTGAACGGATCTCGATGAAATTTGGCATATATCTAGAAAAGAGTCGAGCTTTTGGTTTGTTTTAATTTGCAGGGGAAATCTATTTTTATAATTACAAGATGTTATTACTCGTGTCGTGAGCTATGGAAACACGCAGCAGGACTCGTATTGTTCGTAGCAAGTTCCGCGGAATGCAATATAAATTATTATCGCGCTATGTCTATAGTGACGGACTGCGACTTTATTTAATCATATGTCATATAAATATTATAAATGCGAAAGTTACGATGGATGGATGTTTATTAGCGTTTGTAGCCTAAACGGATGAACGGATCTCCATGAAATTTGGCACAGGTTTAGAGCATAGTCTGGAAGAACACATAGGCTACTTTTTATCCCGGGAATAGTTACGGTTCCTGTGGGATTCATTAATTTAGTTTTTTAGTGTTTACTCGATCATTGTGCAAACGGTTCAACATATCTTATTGAAATTTGTCACAGATACAAAACAAAGTCTGGAGTACACATGGGATAAGGTTCATCCTCGAGAAATGTCCAGTTCTCGAGGGATACGTAGCTTTTTGTTATTTATATAGTTCGTATGTTTTCTAATACCACGCGGACGAAGTCGCAGGCACCAGCTAGTAACTTATAATTTAACCATAGATAACAGTATTTATATTCGTCCGAATACGAAACGAAACGAAAAGAGATACATCTCTAAAGATATCTCGGATTACTCACCGATAACTTAGCTTTTTAATGGAGAAAGAATTTTTGAAATCGGCCTCATACTTTTTGAGTTATTTCAATACATGCAAAAATACATCTTTTCTCTTTATGATATTAGTATAGACAACAGCTATCTCTAAAGAGGTCACAGCGAAAAGAGATCTTTCTTTCTTTAGACCAATATTAATTTCTTATATGACTGCCAAAAGGCCAATTTTTTGTACATCTGTGTTCTGTTTGTAAAAATTTAAAAAAATATAAGAGGTTTTTGAATTGAAATATAACTAAAAGTGAAATATTTATATTATATATTACTAAGTATACGTTAGTAAATGTAGATATCAATTAGTACGTGACATATTTATTTTAACTCCGTATTTTGTCATTGGCTGCAACTTTATTGTAGTTATTGCCGTTTTGCAGATTGGGAAATTAAATATGTCGCTTGTTGGCCAAATGTTAACTTTATCTATTTATATTTTATCATTAAAGTAACTTCATTGTGAAAATAAAGATAAAAAATAAAAACTTTATTTTACGTTGCAGCAGTTTTGAAATTAAATAACAAATGAATGAAGAAATACAAAAATTACGAATCAAAAGCAGTTCTAAATTCAAATTTGAACTAGGAATCGGACCATCGTTTATCGATATCGATAGAAATAATGTCGATGTATCGATTGTCGATGGTATACGAGCCGTGACGCGGTGTGAAATTGTTTTGCGCGCGCTCCGTTGTCGGCGACGGACAGTTTTAATAACTCTCAAATTCATTACCGTTTCGCGCCATTTATATTTTAAAATGTTCAATTCTTTAAAAAAATTATATATTCTTTCAAAGTAAATATAGTGTACAAGTAATAAAATTGTAATGTCTGTATGTAATATCGAAAAAAAAAAACGGATTTAAAGATGATGTATTTGCATTGCGAATATTAAATTATTATTATAAATGCGAATGTTACGATGGATGGATGTTTGTTAGTGTTTGTAACCTGCGGCTGAACGGATCTCCATGAAATTTGGCACAGGTTTAGAGCATAGTCTGGAAGAACACATAGACTTTTTATCCCGGGAATAGTTACGGTTCCCGTGGGATTTATTAATTTAGTTTTTTAATGTTTACTCGATCATTCTGCAACGGTTCTACATATCTTATTGCAATTTGGCACAGATTAAAACAAAGTCTTAAAAAAAAGTCTTTAAATAAGATCAAAACATGGGATAAGGTTCATGCCCGAGAAATGTCCAGTTCCCGTGGGATACGTAGCTTTTTGTTATTTATATAGTTCGTACGTTTTGTAATACAACTCGGACAAAGTCGCGGTTTATATTAGTATTTATATTTTTTATTAGTATAAAACGGTATACCTGGCGTCGAGGAATATGAGGCGCATGTCGAGCGAGGCGCGGAACATGAACATGTTGGAGTGCAGCTTGAGCTCGGTGACGGCGGAGGGCGGCAGCGAGTGGCCCACCGCCACCAGCCCCAGCGCCGCCGTGCCCTCGCCGAAGCGCCGCGCGCGCAGGTACCCCGAGCAGTGGATCACCTTACACCCCACAGACAACATATATATATTGATACGAACAAAATTAGTACCGTGCTGTAGAGTTGGCGCAACTCTAGATTATCGGCATAAACGTCAGGTCCCTAGTTGACAGCTGACAGCTGTCAATGTCACTAGAAGTATGTATTTTGGCGCGCAACCTGAGTCCTGACGAGAAGTGTTGCTCTGAGTTTAAAGCGACAGTATCAGTTAAATAAGTTGTCTAAAATTTAAACAAACGAGCAAGCAGCCTGAATTCGCCAAAATGGCGAACTTACCGCTGTTAGAAATCCGCAGTTGCAAATGCGTTGCCTACTCTTAATCAACAGAAAAAACGCATATAAAAAGGATATAACAGAAGTGTGAAGCGGGCGCTATTCCGCGTTTCATCTGATGAGTGTGGTGTCGGAGGCCCAACTTTAGTCCCTTTATTTCCCACCTTTTTTCTTATAAGAAAATGACGGGAAGGGAGCGTGGATTTTACGGTGGAGGAAATACTGCTGGTGATGATGATAATAAAATATTTTTCATTAACTTACCTTGTACCCAGATGTGGTGAGTCCTGCGTTTCTCTTCGCTAGTACACATTTCATCCGTATGAAGAACGCGCGTTCGCACTCCACGTCCACTGTTGGTCCCCACGTGCCCCCCACTGGGTAACTGTAGGCAAATAACTTATACCATCAGCTCAATATACTTATTAGGGGGGCAAATGAGCGGTGAGAAGAAGAGACAGAGGTGGTCAACGATGCCCATGGACATCCGCAACACCAGAGGAACTACAGATGCGTTGCCGGCCTTTAACGATATGGTAGACTCGCTTCTTAAAGGACCCTAATGTGAGGATGGATGTGTGGTAACACGAATGGATAAGATACGAAATGAGTATATTAGAGGAAGTTTGAGTAACCCTAGTGGTAAAGAAGGTAAGGAGTAAAAGCATGAAATGGGCATGTTATGAGGAGGGATGAATCGCTTCTTACAAGGAGAACGTTAGTTATGAGTGTGGAGGTACACCGGTAGAAGTAGACATAATCAAGAAGGGAGTGATGACTGAGATGACGTATGATAGAGTTTTATGGAGGACAAAAACCTGTTACGCCCTACGGGAGTAGGATAAGGAGAAAGAATATGCTTCTTAAAGGACCCTAAGTCGTATTGCTATACTGTACTACTATACTTCCCTACTGAGCTCCCCTACTTAGCTTACCCTAAGTTAGTGACCAGGACATAGACAACGTTGGCCCACTACAGGTTGACGTCACACATATCTTTGAATTTCTTTACCGATATGTGCAAGTGTTTTGGGAGAAAATAAGATATGTGAAATCTTGCAGTGGACTAGAATTAACTATGACCTAGTCACTACAAGATATCAAAGCAAAGTGAAAAAAAAAAAACTCAAATCCACGGTTAATTCATGAACTTTTAGTAATATGGGGAAGGTCCAATGTCTTTAAAAGAATTATTGAAAAACTTTTGAGAAATAACACAAAAAAGCTTCATAATTAGTTGAACAAGATTAAGAATTCAAAAAAAAGTTAAACATACCCTAAGCTGGGCATCTGATGTCCTAAGTAAGAGTGTGGATGCTGCAGGCTGAGTACTGCGCTCATCTCCTCGTGGTCCTGCTGGTGGATGTACTCGTATATAGAGTTGCCGGTCAGCTCCACCTGTGGTGGAATTATGAAACAATACAGGATCTAAATGACATTAGAAACAAATTATGAAAAGAAGGCAGACATTCATTAAATAGGATAGTAGAAGAAAATAACGATATGTAAAGATATTCACACCCTTCTCACATCAGTTATAGGAAAGTTTATTTTCAAATTTACTATATCACTAATATTATAAATGCTAATGTTCAGAAAGATCGATGTTTTCAAAAGATATTTCTAAAACGGTTAATCCGATATTCGAACACTTCCAATAAGGTCCTAAATCATCACCACTTATGGAGGGTCGGCACAGTATGTGCTGCTCTTCCATACATCTCTATCAGCCGTCATACCTGAATCCACTCCTTTCTTAAGCATATTCTCTTTCACACAATCCATCCATACTTTCTTCGGTCTTCCTCTTCCTTTGTAGCCATCCACATTCATTCTTAACACAGTGAAGAAATCAACTAGCTATATATAAACTGTTAAACACTTAGTATAAATAAAAGACGTAACGCTTAAGTAATTCTGGTATATCTATTGATGTTCAAAATGTCAACCTTCTATCTTTACACAACGAAGTTACAAGTGACAGTCAAAATGTCGGGTACCTTTTTTTTTGAGCGAGGAACTAAATAGTACATTTTAGGTACATATTTTTGTAATGTGGTATAATTTAATTCGTTATTGTACACCCGCCATTTTGACTCTCATAGTTACAAGGGGGTCAAAAGTACCATGAACCGCTTGGAGTAAAAAAAAACAAACAGGCATATAATTTAGACACATACCTGACTTAATCCAAGATGTACAGAGGCTGTTTCACTAATATACATGATCTTGCCGTCAGGAGCCACTACGAAGATGAAACCGTCCAATGTCTGGAGTAAATGGGAACCCAGCTCTCGTATCGATAGTTCTCGCGGCTGTAATGGCGGCGGCGCTGCGCCCCACGCGTCACCGAGACCTGAATGAAGACTATGTTAACGATTGCGGAAATTTAAAAATCGAATTCGATATTCAAAAATCGAATACACAATTTTGAAAATCGAATACGGAATTTTGAAAATCGAATAAGAATTTTTAATGCATTAGCATTTAAAATTCTAAAATAGTTTGTTTGTATTTTTGAAGTCAAATTAAGAGGATCATTTGACAAAATAACTAAAAGGTCGTAAAACATTTTAAATCCTAAATCCTGGTTAAGAAATTTAAATTAATTTTTAACTATGCCCTGTGTCGACCAGTACAACAATGAAGGACTTCACAAGCGTTTTACTGTTGTACTGCATTCTACTATACTCTATATCTTCAAAATCACTATCTAATTGCAATGTATTTCTTTACGTAGACACAAAGGGCCTGTCCCACCAAATTGTAAATTGTCTGAAAACAATCCAACGTGTAAAACACGTGATAGAAATATCGGATTTTGTTCCCTTATCTAACAGCCTGAGCCTCTATCAGTGGTGGGACAGGCCCTGTATGATTTGTAATGAAGTAATGGGGAAGGAATTGGCTCCTGTGATGTCCTACTACAAGAGCCAAGGCTTTCATGAAATGTATACAAAAGAGACAATATAGCATTTATTGTATTCAGTCTAGTACTTACCGTCAGGAAAAACCTGCCTCATCTTTAGATAACTCGTCGTCAGCCGGATTACTGACGCCTTGTCAAGCTGCGAGGTGATAGCTGAAGGTAACGGCAGGAGTTTCGCCAGCTCAAGGAATTCCGAGTTTTCTTTCTCCCGACGGGAGCGAGCTGCATTTTTACTCTTTTCCTTCATAATGGCAGTGGCGTCTACTGACAGCGGCCGCTGCTCCCTGCGGCAGGCTGGAAGGAAGAAGTCTATTAACAATCCATTTCGTGTCACTTCTATAGTAGTGTTTACATCATAATGTGGCAGGTCCATTTGAAAACGCAGGAATACTGCTCATAGGCAACCCGCAAAAGTAGAGGCTTTCCTTTAGTGGATAGCAGGGTGAACAGAAAGTGAATATTTCCCTTTTATATAAGCTCCCGTTTTCTGTACTAATAAAGAGGAAAGATTTGTTTTTTACATTTTTGTATGAATTGGAATAACTCGTAATAAAAATTCTTTCACAATTAAAAAGCTACGTTATCAGTAACAGAGGCTATATTTTAAACTATTATTAAATCCACTTCGACGGCCGCAGCAACAGCTACTCTTATAAGAAGGGAAGGCTAAAATTAACTAAAAGCAGGCACACTCCACACTTATCAGACAAAACATGGAATCCACTTCATCTGTCTTTTATGTGGTAGATTTTATACTGAATAGTATATGTAGAGTAGAATAGAAATTAATTGTTTTTATTGAGAATCCGAAACTTAGAACTATCGTCACAGTCTACTCGTCTATATTTCTCTATCAGCCATTTTTATACACTTTACAAGTAATTCATCCATACTTTTTGGGAAATTAAACATTTAGTTACAATATCAAGTTTTTCTTTATATTCCAAATCTTTCTAGTTTGTCATGTTTAATTCCACGAATAATTAAGTACTATACACGCGAAATATTATGTAAAAAAATTATACATTCCAAAAATTTCCATTAACAACACTGATGATGCGCCATGCATAAAACGGAACGCAACGAAGGCTCTCAGCACAACCTTTGCCTCATGAATTTAAAAAATATACCCGTCAATTCCTGGCGGGAAAACAACAGCGACATAATGAATTATTCAACCTTAATACTTACAAATGACGGCAGCTTACAGAAATGTACGAGACTCGCCCCCCTGTTATCGGCTAAAACCGCGCGACAATAAACAAAACATATGGCTTCCATTTATAGTTGTAACTGGCAATAGTCGCAATAAACTATCGTATAAGAGCCCGCCTTTGATTGGTATCGATTTTTAAATTTCGAATGACTTTGACAGTTCAACGGAAACAAATAAGTTTCAGAAAAAAGGTTTTTTTTTTAAGTATTTAATGGCAACGTATACGACTAACGCCGTATAGGGTAAGTGCAAACTGATTTAATTATTTTTAATAAACTAATTTACGCTACAACGAATCAAAACTTTGTTTCAGATAACTGTTTTTATGGACAAGGTCCATTGCGAGGCAATTTAAATTTTTATTAAGCTTGCTTTTTGTAGGTAGCTTGTAAAGCAATTGAAAAATCTTTCGATAAAACTTACATTTAATAAAAATATATCAGACACAAATTAATTTACTCACGGAAATCCATTTCAAAATCTGTATACACATTGAATCTTCTCTTGCACGGATATTTCATTTTAAATTTAAATTAAAAAATATTAAAGCATCACTCCACTTTGCAGTTTTATTTGTGCAATTTACAATAAAACAACCGAAGAGGTTGACACCTTACACTAACAGGTTCAAATAGTTACTGGCTTAAATCACCTTCGTTTCCTGATGTCCGTTTCCGAAAAAAAAAAAACAAGTGACAGGTACATAACAATAGAGAACGTGGGTAAGGGATGTACTATTGAAATATCGATATTGCACGACTGAGAATATTGCACAAAGAAGTATAACAATGTTACAAATGTCATTGAAATGAAGAAAATTTGTGATAATTTGAATTTTTCAGTTAATGTAATTTGATAATTAATATAATTTAGATTATTTGATACATTATTTCCGTGTGAATGCAAGTTCTTATTGATTTTGATTATTCTCTACACTTATTTTAGGAGATTTTTGAGTAGATATAGTCACAGCAATAACCCGACCTACAGCTTATTAGAATTTAAACTATTTATATTATTTATTAGGTAAAATATATTGTGTACATGAAAAGGACGAGGAGCAGCAAGGAGGAGCGCGTGAAGAAATAAAAGAAAGTAATCAAACTGATAATTATAATAAAAATTGAAAAAAACCATATACAAATGGACAATTACTTAGAAATCATCCTAGCAAACGTTATGAGAATTTATGGAAGACTGATCCCTTCGTTGGTCAACAGTTTATCGATATGAGTTTTACTATCATTACCACATCCCTACCATTAGATAGGGATGTAACTGCATCAGAATAGCGCCCGTATCTGTTTGACATTCGATTCGATTGATTCCTATTGTCACATGATAATCTTATAACGGTCTTAAGGTTATTGTTAATGACAAATATATTTGGAGATTAACAGATTGAGTTGTTTGTTGTTACTTGAGATGTTTAGAAATTCATATATATTTTTAATTTCAATGTGATTAATGGCTGATTTATTTATTAGTGGCCAGCGTTATAATAAACTTCATATAAATTAATATTTCAGACTTACTGAAACTGTTAAGTTAACTTTTTAAAACGATAAATACCATGAAATACGATACTGAAGATACATAATAAACACAGATACTATGATCGTAACATAAAAACCTCTTTTGTATTTCCCCGTTCGGAAACTCATCAAAGAATGATTATCAACGTTCGAGAGATCATAAAATATAATAATTATGCGTGGTCACACTTAATGTTATAATCACAAAAGACCAAAGTCAATAAAACCACAGACGTCGAATCGTATTTGCATATCAGCCATCTTGGCTGAATATCAAAAGAACAGTTGCAATTTGAGCGGCGGAAAAAATTACAATTCGAAATTCGAATCTCGAGTGCTTAAGATTATCTTTTGCGAGCATTTGAATGGATTTTGTTTGTTTTTTATTTGTACAACACGTGTTTGTACAAAGATCTTTTAGTTGAATTTAAACACATTAGAAATTAGAAACATAGTCATTTTGTGTTTCGCTAACTTTATTTAGCGCTAACTTTATTTGCTCGCGTCTTCGCCCGCGTGATTTTTAAAAGATTATGCAAAATATAGCCTATGTTGCTTACTTATAACGTAGTTTTTTAATGGTGAATGATATTTTGAGATACAAACAAAAATACAAATCTCTCCTCTTTATAATATAAGTATAGATTTTTAATCTTATTTCTTGTTGGTCTACCAGAACATTTTCCTGTCCTTTACCCTACATGTGTACAAATTATGTACCCTTCTGTACATCTCGTTCTCTAGAATATTATCTTCCACACATCCCATTATTGTTGATATTCCTCTACCGTTTCTACAAAATAATGATTAAAAATAATACTTTAATTACTCAATTAAGACAGTATTGTTACATTACAAAAAAATGTTACATAAAAGATCCAAGAGCAAGGAAACAAAGCCGGAGGATGTTCCTAGTACTTGAATGACATAGATTAAGTTCCCATCGAACAAAAACATGCCACACGTGCGTTCTAATCCAAAGGATCCGGGTTGAAAACCCGGTGGCCCCATACTTCATACTGAATAGGTGAGCGCATGCTTGTATTGTTTTAGAGGGTGCGTAAAGCGTATTAGATTTTAACACTTGAATATTTGATTATTGAAATGGATTGTATAGAACACTAGCTAAACATTAAAAAACTAAATTAATGAATACCACGGGAACTGTAACTATTCCCGGGATAAAAAGCTTATGTGTTCTTCCAGACTATGCTCTAAACCTGTGCCAAATTTCATGGAGATCCGTTCAGCCGTTTAGGCTACAAACGCTAACAAACATCCATCCATCTTTCGTAACTTTGATTTAACGTAGACAAGAGTGTTAAAGGAAGTTTGAGAGTAGCCCCAGTAGTAGAGAAGGTAAGGAGTTAAAGGTTAGCATGGGGGCATGTTATGAGAGATGAATCGCATGTTACAAGAAGGATATTAATTCTGAGTGTGGTACACCGTTAGAGGTAGACATAGAAAGAGATGTATTGTGTGAAAGGTGACATTATCAAGCAGGGAGTGACTGAGATGACGTATGATAGAGTTATTTAGAGGAGGAAAGGCGGTTCGCAAAGTTACCGCGATATGGCGACCATTTTTATATTCCTGGTCAATTTTAATACGAAAATGTAGATAAAACCTCTATGTGTAAATGCAGCAAAAAACAGGAAAACAGTATCTGCAAATGTACAGCAAGTACCAGGATATCAGAGAATTTAGAAGTTAATTACAAAAAAATTTCCTTTCATATCTACTTTTCTATTTTATATCTAAAGGTAGGCATTTGTAACGTTTTAATTTTGACTAGATTTTGTCTATTATAAAAATAGTTACGTGTATAATTTAACAGGTTATAAACAGTGTTTTAAAATTATTCACAAAACGCGTGGGAACGGGTAACAGGATTGTAAATTTTTGCGTCCAAAGTCAATATCTACGGTATTGTTTCTTTTTTTTTCGGGGATGGGCAAAGGCTAGGTGCGATAATGCTATTGTCTCTGGCCGCAAGGACGCACGTGTCTCTGGCAGGTTTCACTACGTTTTGTTTATTAGTATTTTTTTACAACGTAGTGGACACCTGCAGTCTCATTCATGGTAATCTTTCAACAATTTGCGTTCACATCGTGGGAAAGTCAAGTTGGTGAATCATTTTTACCTACCGAATGAGGGAATGTTGAATAAAAATTATTAATTTAATTTTGTATCTATGTCAATGTTTGAGTTTAACGTGAATGGTAAGATACAATAGATTCTTTAACTGTTATCTTACTCCTATAAACTAGCTTACCCCCGCGACTCCGTCCGCGTAAAATTAGAAAAACAAAAACAAAAGTGAGTAGCCTTTGTTTTCTTCCAGACTATCCTCTACATCCATACCAAATCTCATCGAAATCTGTGCAGCCGTTTAGGCTACAAACTTAAACAAACATCCATCCATCCATCTAACTTTCACATTTAAAATATTAGTATAAAAGTATGAAATATGTTAAAGTTTGGATGGATTTTTGTTAGAGTTTGTAGCCTAAACTGTTGAACGGATCTCGATGAAATTTGGTATAGATGTAGAGGATAGTCTGGAAGAACACATAGGCTACTCACTTTTATTTTTTCATTCCACGCAACAAGCAAAAGCTGATATGATTATAAGGTTCAAATAAACCCTGCAACGTCAAAATCTCATTAAAACATTTTAATAACGGTACCTTTACTCTGTTCTTTAAAATGTCATGCTTGTTTTCTCATTTTTGACTGTTATTTTACGTTTACATTAACAAGTTCCAACTACCTGTAGTAATTCATAGTAATATCCGATGTTCTTCCCACGCCTAGAAAATAAAACAAATAGACACAAGGCAATTTTTTTGCATATATTTCAAACAATATTCATCAATTTTATTTCGATTTTGGACTTTATTACAGTTATTTTAGAGGTTATTATTAAGTTAACAGATCTGGTAATGACATTGTCTTTGGCGCGATGAATGACAGAACTTCGGTGTTCTTTTGTTTGGGCGGGAAATTATGACAATGGTGTTTACTCAATAAATGCAAATTAAATCTATTACTTTGGACAGGATCATTATAAGTTACAGTAAAATAACATTTTATTTTTAGCTGTCAAACTGTTTTTTACTGTCGAGGCGGTTTTAAGTAGTCGCTACAGAAGGAAATTTTCAGCATCGATACCGGTAAGATTCACCCAAAAATGCACTCTCTACATCATATTGACTATCTTTGAAAACATAAATTTACTAGCTTTCGCCCGCATTAAATAAATGTAAACTAGTACCATTGATAAATTCTTTTTTTATTTAATGATAAAACACACAAACTATTCACATAAATTGATAAAAAGGCATTTAATACAAATAAAATGTTGTTACATCGCTCACGTCACATTTTTCACTACTTTCGAATTACGTTCCATAATTACAAAAACATTTTCTATGGCTTTCTTGGCGGCCAGTATGATATTTATTACTTATTGCTTGACCACGCATCTCTGTCCGCGTAAAAATAGGTATTGCCTATGTTATTCAGACTATCCTGTTCATCTATGACAAACATAGAAATCGGTTCAAATTAGGCTAATAGCTTATGTGCTCTTTACCTAAACAGACCATTAATTTTACCCTGATCCGTCGACAGTTATGGAGTTACAAACATCCATACATCCAAGCAATTTCATCAACAGCAACTTTAGTTTTTTTTAAACTGCTTTAAGTAATTGTAAAATTAAGATATAAATGTCATAATTCTTCCGAAGACAATTTATTTTGACAGCTGTCAATAGAGCAAAGGTGTAAAAACATAGAGTAATTTACGGGAAGAGGCAATTTATTAAATGGCATGTTTTTTGTTGCAATACAACGTCGGGTTCCGTTGCAGCGGGATTAAAGGATTACGGGCGTGTTTAGGTCGAGAACAAGAATTATTGCACTCGGGGGATGTAATCCACGCACAGAACATCTGGCCGGTTGCGTGAGATTTGTGTAATTGTTAAACACTGGCTGTTTATGATATTTCGTTTATTTTTTAATAAGTTTTATTTTTAATTTTAAAAGGCAAAGGAATCATTACGGATTCTGTAGAAATGGAGTGAATTCAGATTATAACTGCTGACTCATAGTGCATATGTAATTTAATAATAACCTATATTTATAGTTACAGTTTACAGTAATCAAAATGGTAGTGTTGTTTATGTAAAAAAAAAACATATTTAGCGAACTTAGTGTATTTGTTTTGCTATACTGTGATAACGAAAATCGGTTTTATTTTTGTATGAGTTTCTGTCTGCAACCTTGCGCTTGTTCCACATAATCTCTGCAATAGCTGATCTATTTTTCGACATTATAGGCTATTTAATTCCACGATGAAAAGGCGCAGGCGACATAGTTGTCGTCTGCGTCTTTTTACACTAGTGTGTACCATAAAATTATTTCTATATCTAATTAAAAACGTGCACGGATCATAAGTAACCCGCCAAGTTAGTAAGTGGCCATGCTAGCAACAATGTAGCGTAATCGATATTGGCGCGAAAACCGTCCGCCATTACGTGCCCCCGCGCGTAAACAGGGAGACCGGTGCGCGCGGAGCACGTACAACGCAAGCGTTCGCGATTTTCCATAAACTAATGGCAACTAAACTGTTACTTTGTAGTTGTTTAACTATTCATCTTGTGTTTAAACAGTTGTTTTACAAAAAGGTTTTACTAACACGGCAAACTAGTTACAGACCACCAGTAATAGATTTAGCAGGGTTGTCTATGGCCTTTATTTAACGTTGTACTAAAATGTAGGTATTTTCAGTTAGGATCTGACAGTTTAAACTGAACCTTCTAAAAAAACTAATAATGAATGTTCTAGAATAGATTTAAAAAGTTAAATCTTACAAAATACCTAATTTACCTATTTTATTTATACAACGCACCTGTTTTTATTTCGTTTAGTTCCACCCTTTCTGGGGTTGGTCATCTAAAAAAAGGTTAACTTCTGGCTGATCGTTGATCATAATTTGTCTAAATCACCCAAAAAAAAAACAAAACCCGCCAACCTTCGAAAAAATGCAGCCAACATCACGCACGAAAACGATCTATAAAGATTTAGTGTGTCTATACGTGCGCGCGCGCCGTCACGCGTCAAACAAAATGGCGGTGCTTTTTCACATTTTTTCCATTTTATTTGTTGCTCGTAGTTTCTATATTTGTTTTTATTGCGACGTAATGCATTTTGGTAGTCACGAATCGGCCATTAGAGGGGATTGAATGGTTGCCAGCTAGGTTTATTAGTGATTTGCCGAAATTTTACCGACCTACGTAATTTTATGGTCAATTTTTTACGTCAACACGTAAACTATTGTATCGAATGTGTGTAAAAGGTGAAGCCTTTTCATTCTATTTCCTATATGAGATTAGTTATTAACGTATTTTGAATTGAAAAGCTTGTTTTAACACTTTTATGTAATTTTTAATTTTCATATTTCGAAGTTAGTACTAGTGAAGTCGATCCTAAAGCAGATTCGAACAAACCTCTTGACCGAACGTAAGTTTTCTTTTAAATCTACGCAGATTAAGTCGCGAACAAAATTCTCACTTCACACCGTCACCTGGGTTATCTCTAACCCTTAAATGTCACGTCTTATAAAATCTTTGACTTAAAAAAACATTGCTCTATGCTCTATCGCATATGCACTCGGGAAGCAGGTTTCTTTCGCCACGTGCACGATATTTTTCAATAAATATTTGACCATCGATAGAAATATCTTACTATATTCTATAAACAAAACGTCCAAATTCTTAGGAAAAAGTTCTATAGCGTCGGCCATTTTATTTCACGTTTACTCACAATATGGCTACCGACCGCGCGACCATGTTTGACGTGTCAATACACATTTCTTTTTTTATTTTCTCTACGGGTTTTCGAGTTGCTTTTTGTAATCTGTAGGGTTCAGTATGGACAAATTGAGTAAAAGGTGAGCATAGTAAGGACATTATAGACGCTAGCCGATGACCTAGTTATGTCTAGGGCATCTACCATTAATAAGACCTTTTTCGAAGTAGGTTTATATCAGTTTTACATTTAACGATTCTCTAGGGGATAGGCTAACTGCCTAGGACGCTAGTGACGGACAAATGAAGATATCTTACTAATCTTATTAATATTATAAACTAGCTGTCGCCCGCGACTACGTCTGCGTGATAAAAAAAACAAAAGTGAGTAGCCTATGTGTTCTTCCAGACTATCCTCTACATATATACCAAATTTCATCGAAATCCGTTCAGCAGTTTAGGCTACAAACTCTAACAAACATCCATCTATCTAAACTTTAACATTTACAATATTAGCAAGATAAGTAAAATGCGAAAGTTTAGATGGATGTTTCTTGAGTTTGTAGCCTAAACTACTGAACAGATGTCGATGAAATTTTACACAGATGTAGAGTATAATCTGAAAGAAACATTACTACTTACTTTTTTTAATTCCAGGCGGAGTCGCGGGCGAAATCTAGTAATAACATAAACAAGAAAGCAATGAAATTGATGGCTACATAAGCAAGCTATATGCTAGAGAAGAGAGTGAATTCAGATATTAATCTGATAGATATATATCAAAGAGTACATATTGTAAACACTTATCACAACGTTTAGAAAGTCTATATAAAAATAAAAATATAAAAGTAGATATTTATTTCCATATTTAATTATCATTTGTTATCTGTCAAGTTATGACGTAACTAATATATCATTATACAATATATGTCGAAAAATATTGTAGACTAGCTGTTCCTGTACGGTTTCATCCGCATAAATAATAAAAAACTTTATTTTATTGTTCAAATTTGTCAAATTATCGATTGCAAATGTCAATATTACCGTTACCATAATAACCTTGCTTGCTTAATGTTGGCAGCTCGTATCGTATGGCCTCTTTCCACATTAGGGTTTTTAACCAAAATATTTACCTAAGTTTAATGACGTATACATAGCCTAGAGCGTGACGTAAGTGTAGGGCTTTTTATTAAAGAAATAATTATTCAAAAATATGCTGTAATTGCTGACATGTTAGGCAACAAAGAAGTGTGTGTACGCTTTATTATAATAGTATAGATGCAAAATGAAGAAATAATCCGTAGGAAAAATGCTACCTTTTAAATGATTTTTTTTAACTCTAAGAAAACATATTTTTTTATTATTTCCTTCAGCAGAAATACTTAAAAAACAGTCAAGTAACTCTCCTTAACGTACTCTAAAGAAGTTATTTCTATAACCCGATATTCTCGCTAATGGAGTGAAATGGTTTGTAAACTACCACGCAAGTGGGTGTTGTAAAAGCATACACGTTATCGCAAACAACTTTAAACTTAATTTTCGAGTACTTAAGGCATAATTTCTAAAGAGAAATGTAAACTAAAAGTTATGAAACCTTTAAAGCTTCTTCGCCTATCTGCGTGGAATTTAAAAAAACTTAGTCTATGCGCTATTCCAGACTATCTATCCTTATTAAATTTCATTCGATCGTTCTAAAGTTATATCCGAATTTTCTCATTTATAATATCACGACTCGGCCTGTGTAAATTTAAAAAAATAACCTCTTTACAAAACTGATTTCACAAAAAGGCAATGGCGGCCATGAACAGAATTTGACGTTAGTCTTTTATCGAAACAAATGAAAAGCGGCGTCATATTTATTAAAACTAAATTCTGGGTCGCGTTCTAAATTCAAATTTTCATAAAGCTAGTAAAGCCTCGTTTGCGCGGGGCGAAGTGCGCGGGAAGGCCAGAGGGCGGAGTCTCTATGGATCGATGACCCGGCGAAGGTCGCTCTACCTAACCTATGGATATCATTTATACATAGACTAGCTTTCCCCCGCGACTCCGTCCGCTTATGCCTATGTGTTCTTCCAGACTATCATCTATATGTCTTTCATAGAGATCCGTTCAACAATTTAGGCTACAAACTAACAAACACATATCCATCTAAACCTTCTCTACAATATTGCTAGTTTTTAAGTAAGTAACCTATGATTTTTCCCAGACTATCCTCGATTTCTTAAAATCCGTTCATCCGTCTAGACTTTCGCTTTTTGACCGACTTCCCAAAAGAAGGAGGTACTTAATTCGTCTGTATGTTTTTTTTTTATAATATTAGACTACAATACAATACAAGTAACTCAAAATAACAAAATTTATCTATAGTATTTTGGAATATTTTACACCTTAGCCCTTTCACAACCTCATAAGAACATCAATAAGTTGATTCTCAGAAAGCATATCGATGACGTCATCGAACACCTGTTAAATAAACGCAGTCATTTTTTTTAATTCTACGAATGAAGTACTAGATACCATTGGTTTTGATCCAACGCCGAAAGTCACGTCATGCCTTACATGGCGGCCATTACGATCACAAAAAGTTCATTTATTTTTTTATATATTATAAGGTGGCAAACGAGTAAGCGGCCACCTGAAACTGCCAAAATGACAAACGACCGCTGTCCATAGACATCCGCCGCAATTGCAGATGCGTTGCCTACCCTTAATCGACGGATGAGAAAACGCACATAAAGAGGATATCTCCCCTTCCTATGCGTTTCCTGCACCGTGAAAGTCGCGTTCCCTTCCCATCCTTTTCGTATAGGAAAAAGGGTGGGAAGGAAAAGGGCTAAAGTCGGGCCTGCGGGTTATTTTGTTAAAATGAGATGAAATTAGGTTAATATTGTAAAATAAGTGTAGTTTATCTTATATTAGCTAGCCCGCGACTTCGCCCGCGTACAACTAAAAAATATAGCCTATGTTACTTACTGGTAACGTAGCTTTTTAATGGTGAAAGAATTTTTGAAATCGGTCCAGTAGTTATTGAGTTATTTCAATAACATACAAAAATACAAATCTTTCCTCTTTATAATATTAGTATACATAATTATGTTAAAAGTGTGTTTTACCAGAAACATTTTATTACTGGCCGTTGCTCGCATCCGCGCAATATTAAAAAAAAACATACGAACTATGAAAAACAAAAAATGTATCCCTCAGGAACTTAACATTTTTCGGGGATAAGCTCAATACTGGACTGGCAATCTAATGGCACAGTATGAATCCTTACTGGCACTAGTGAGTTCATACACTGACTGGCCGTAACAAACTATCCAACTGTACTGGCCAACATGATGCCATTGATTTTCAAACTAATATACGTTTTTCTCGAGAGATTTGCTTAGGTTTAGATAAAAATGGAATAAACAGTATGTGTGTGTGTTCTTTGAAAATGATGGCAGCTTTTATTTGTCAAGGCTACATAATAGGCACTAACTAAAATGACTAGGTTACATGACATCTAACCCTCCTTTATATGGAAAGCGAGACTGCAGATTTTTGTATTTCATATTTATACTGGCATACTGGCCAATTGCACCGGGCATAAAGCCATTTAAAAAAAATGTAATCATTTTCAAATTTCGAACAATGCCACTAGTTAAATCGTATTAGGAAATAACACGGTTGGTATAGTTACTAATATTTCATCCTTTTGTTTTGCTTCTACGGTGGTCCGGGATACGAATATTGCGTCTTTGCTGTAGGTAACTTACAGTATACACAAGACGATATTTGTACGTATTAAGTGTCGGAAAATATAGACTAGCTACGCTTTTAAAAATAATACGTGCGACGAAAATTATATTAAAAAATTGGCTATTATAGATTCCTTTAAGAGAGAACGGTAGTTATGACAATAATTTCTCATTAAAATTTTCAAACTTTTCTTCTCAAACGTACTCTAATCGCTATTAAAAAAGTATACTTTTATACTTACCTAATTTATGTGTTATTTTCATTTTCAATTATATATATTATTTAAAAAATAGTAACTATTTCACTAAAAAAACTATTTATCACAAAAAAATCACAGCATTTTAATTAAAGCACGTGAAACAGAACGCGTTTCAACGCGAAAGAAAACGCGCGGACCTTCTACGGCGCGTAAACGTCAACTGTCAACCTTTTTCTTTTTAATTTATCGAAATGAGTTCACATATTCAGGCTGCGGCCACTTCCTCGTTACATCAATGTCAAAGTATTACAGCGTCAGCGATTTCATCTTTCGAAGGTGGAAGTGCTGAGACGGCGTTACTGGCCAGTATGACGTATCGATATAAAACCTCCTTGGATGAAACTCATTTTGCGCTATCCGTCTCTCGCGCGTAATAATGGCAGAGTTAAACCGCGTTCGATCACCGTAGCTTTTTATAACGCGAATGGAATTAGGGAACAACG